>NC_092106.1:9591706-9915456 GCF_045679555.1 Salvelinus alpinus | reverse complement strand
AATAATAGTGAAGACATCAAAACTATGAAATAACACATATGGAATCAAGTAGTAACCAAAAAAGTGTTAAACAAATCAAAATATATTTTATATTTGAGATTCTTCAAAGTAGCCATCCTTTGCCTTGATGACAGCTTTGCACACTCTTGACATTCTCTCAACCAGCTTCATGAGGTAGTCACCTGGAATGCATTTCAATTAAAAGTTAATTTTGGGAATTTCTTTCCTTCTAAATGCATTTGAGCCAATCAGTTGTGTTGTGACAAGGTAGGGGGGTATACAGAAGATAGCCCTATTTTGTAAAAGACCAAGTCCACATTATGGCAAGAACAGCTCAAATAAGCAAATAGAAATGACAGTCCATCATTGCTTTATGACATGAAGGTCAGTAAATACGGAACATTTCAAGAACTTTGAAAGTTTCTTCAAGTGCAGTCGCAAAAATCATCAAGCACTATGATGAAACTGGCTCTCATGAGGACCGCCACAGGAATGGAAGACCCAGAGTTACCTCTGCTGCAGAGGATAGGTTCATTAAAGAGTTACCAGCCTCATAAATTGCAGCCCAAATAAATGCTTCACAGACTTCAAGTAACAGACACATCTCAACATCAACTGTTCAAATCAAATCAAGTTTATTTTATATAGCCCTTCGTACATCAGCTAATATCTCGAAGTGCTGTACAGACACCCAGCCTAAAACCCCAAACAGCAAGCAATGCAGGTGTAGAAGCACGGTGGCTAGGAAAAACTCCCTTCAGAGGAGACTGTATGAATCAGGCCTTCATGGTCAAATTGCTGTACAGAAAACACTACTAAAGGACACCAATAATAAGAAGAGACTTGCTTGGGCCAAGAAACACGAGCAATGGACATTAGACTGGTGGAAATTTGTCCTTTGGTCTGGAGTCCAAATTGGAGAATTTTGGTTCCAACTGCCGTGTCTTTGTTAGATGCGTGTGGGTGAACGGATGATCTCTGCATGTGTATTTCCCACCGTAAAGCATGGAGGAGGAGGTGTTATGGTGTAGGGGTGCTTTGCTGGTGACACTGTCAGTGATTTATTTAGAATTCAAGGCACACTTAACCAGCATGACTACCACAGCATTCTGCAGCGATACACCATCCCATCTGGTTTGGGCTTAGTGGGACTCTCATTTGTTTTTCACCAGGACAATTACCCAACACACCTCAAGGCTGTGTAAGGGCTATTTTACCAAGAAGGAGATTGATGGAGTGCTGCATCAGATGATCTGGCCTCCACAATCCCCCGACCTCAACCAAATTGAGATTGTTTGGGATGTGTCGGACCGCAGAGTGAAGGAAAAGCAGCCAACAAGTGCTCAGCATATGTGGGAACTCCTTCAAGACTGTTGGAAAAGCATTCCAGGTGAAGCTGGTTGAGAGAATGCCAAGAGTGTGCAAAGCTGTCATCAAGGCAAAGGGTGGCTATTTGAAGAATTTCAAATATAAAATATATTTTGATTTGTTTAACACTTTTTTTTGTTTAATTCCATATGTGTTATTTCATAGTTTTGATGTCTTCACTATTGTTCTACAATTTAGAAAAGAGTAAGAATAAAGAAAAACCCTTGAATGAGTAGATGTTCTAAAACTTTTGACCGGTAGTGTACTTCAAAAAATTAACATGGAAGAGTGAATTTCAAGTATCCGTTTCCCTTCATAAAAGCTTATGTTTGCCCATGTCAAAACGAACATATTTTTTTTGTTTCTACAATTGTAAAGCGACTTTGGGTCCTTGATTACCACTAAATAAGTCCCATGTATAATTATTATTATTAAATTGCATTTTATTGTATTATATAAAAGCAGTTACTATGTAGTTATACAGTAGGCCTCTAGTACAGTTAGACTTTGGAACATGATGCCCATATTCCAGTATGCTGTAAAAAAAAACATATTAAGTTACAGCATATTATTCAGTCATTTAAAGGTATTTAGTGTTAGTCATCCAGTTAAAGGAATCAGTAATATTTCCCTGCAGAAGCCTTGTTTTTACCATGGAGGGATGAGTACACACAGTGGGCTACATCACCATGAACAGTCAGTTGACCCAGTGCAACCACTCTAGCTAGCGCAGGAAGCGAATGCTCATCTTGTGGTCGATGTTCACCTTCTCCAGGGACTGTAAGGAGAAGGAAAAGCCAAAGTTAGACTGAGTGGAATGGTGGAATTGGTGTATTACATCACAAGCAAATGCAGCCACTGAATATGAGAGGATGGGCAAAATACTGTCATCGCACAATGTACAGTATGCTGTTTGACTACAGCAATGGCCGACATCATTTTCTATGGGCATGAACTTTGTATGTCTTAGTATTCTGGGTGCCCTGTGCTGCAATGCACCATGTTGATATGTCAGTCTTAGAGCTCTACCCGGTGGTACCTTGCGGAACTCCTCAAAGGAGATGGCATCGTCCTTGTCCAGGTCAGCCTCCTGGATGGTGCGGTCGGCAATGCTCTCTAGCTGCTCCTCCGTCACCTGCATCTCCAGCATGGACCGCAGCACCTGTCAATCACCCTCAGCTATCAATCACATCCCAAACACATGGAGAAGGGCTTCATTCTATTGTATAGGGCCCTCAAATTTAAATCCCGACTATGAAACCAGTTCAACTGCTTTTTTTCATTCTTCCCCTCTAATCAGGGCCTGATTTAGACCTGGGACAAAAGGTGGGTTCAATATATTTTCAGGTAAAACAGAAAACCAGCAGGCTCCAGACCTCATAGTGTAAGATTTGAATACCTCTGATATAGGGTGTAGGCATTTCAGCCATAAATTGTAGGGACATACAATACCTGGTTCACAACAGAGAAACAATTTACATCACTAACTATTGGTGGTATATTGTGTTGCTCACCATACAGAGTATTATTGTCAGTAAAGCTAACAGTTATTATGGACCTGTAGAAGCTCAGCTCTGGAGATTTTTCCATCTTTGTCCTGGTCATATAGTTGGAAGGCAACTGAAAGGAAGGAGAAAACCAGGGGGGATCTGATTGAGTTGAATTTGAACGCTAAAATCTATTTTGTGAGTCAACCACAACAACAACAAAAATGCCAGAGGACTCACACTTGAGTTTACTGGTCCTACTGTTGACAGGTTCAGGCATACTGGGATCTTTGGGACGTTTTTTGTCCGCAGGTCGGAAGTGGGCCAGGATCCTCACAAAGGAGTGGAAGTCCACTGTTTCCTGCCTGAGAGAGAGATTGTGTTAAGACCAAAACCTGCTTGCATTCCAAACGTACAGGATACATGGATATAAAAAAATTAAAAAGTTTATTGTTGCACAGAATTGACTGAAGTTAAATCAATATTTAGTCTTGTTGATTGTGCACTCTGTTTTTTTAAGGAGACCTACAAAAAGCCTGGACTTTTATATTACAGCGAAAATGGACATTAACCTTCACATTACCATTTGATTGGTGAGGTTATCAAGTCAGCAATGTTACTCAAACCTGTAAGAAATGTTTTTCTATACCCTGGAGAGAAGAAAGCCCCAATGATCCGATCCCCGATGGGGTTCATCGCCAACCTATTAATGGCTCCAAAATCCTGTGGGCTTCACAGTAATGGGGATAAAACAAAGACAGGACATTCAGACATAATTATTATTATTCTGACATGCACTGTTTTAGTCAACACTGGTTTAACAAACAAACTCCATAAAGCTGACATGGTCCCACCACTTACCGGAGAAGGCCTGTCTTTTCCTTGTCCAATGCTTCGAAACGGTCATAAAGTCGAACAATGTGTGCAGGGGTGACTATGTTGATGAGAAAACAGGAGAACCATCGATTCATGCTATTAGTATTAGTAATGGGCAGGACAGCGGCACACCAAATCATTTAATCAATACATGCAATAGCCATAGATGCCAGTTCATTGCTCTGGATTGCATTCAAGCAAACACTCCATGAATGATTCAAGCATTTATATAAAGTAGCCTAAAGGCCAAGTTATAAATTACCTAAAACTTCTCAAAGCCATATGTATATGTCCATATAAGTCTCTGTTCAAAGCTTAGATATTCAATACTGTATTTGGTTGGGTAAGACACATGCGTATTTTGGTCAGTCAAAGTTGTGCGCGAAATTTGCGCACCTGTCAAACATCACTCTTATCGTTGCGAAAGCTATTAATAATTTGGACACATTTCAAAATATCTGCGCTCTAAAACATTTCGGGAAAAAAATGCAATAGAAGGAATTGAAAAACTGGGCTCCATATGTCTGTCACAAAAACATTCATAATGAAATCCCGTTATACGCCCCCTCTCAAAGATTTGTCCTCGAATTTGGCATAAACAATGACGTTATTGTACAATCATGACAATCTCAATACAAGATTTTCTAGCAGCCTAAACTACAGTCCTACCCGTCCGAGAACTTACAACCCGTTTCTTGCATTAATTCTTCGACGTTTGGAATTTTTGACAGGGTGGAGTTTGTCGTGCCCATTTCTACAGAAAAGAAAACAATAACATCTGCTTTACTGGACACATAAATATCACGTCCCAGAACTTCGGATTTTCCTGTTGACTTCCCAATGCCTGTAGTTTAGAAATTATACACGACTGTAGCTATGAAATAAACTTTAGTATCCTCGACTAGAGCAAGGGTATATTGAACGTCAATTCAGTCAGTTCACCGCTAATGATAGGCATCATATCTATCCAATCGCTGTTAAACCAAGGGGACCAAATGACCAATGGGGTCGTGATTTATATGTTTTCAAGAACACAAATTCAACCAAGTCTGTTCTTACAACAGATCTCCAAGATTGATATCGAATTTTATCAACAGCCTGGATTTACTATCCAGCAGGGATAGCATTATATATATATAGCAAAGTGGATCTTTGATTAATATATTTGCATTATGGCTATATTATCACTAATAGCCTACTACCAACACTAATCCATTACATAATAGAATCAATTAACCCAATGATTACAATAGGCTACTAGCCTGTATGCTCCTGAGTAGCTTGACAATCACTATACTGTCCAACACAATGTTACACGCAAATCAAACATGCTTTGTAGACGTTGTTACAGTGGTCATTTGACACTAGATGGCACCATCCCTTTCAGATATCAAGGAACCATAGGCTGCTACAGCATAGCAGGACAGTGCGTGCATTGTGAGTAGTCTTGTTTTGGTATGGGACAGCTCTGAAAGGTTATCAGCTATCAGTTGGAAAGCTGGTTTGTGTGTCATGTGTCAATGAACTGGTCTGCATATTCTGCATGCTGCTTTTCCCAAACCATTATTAGATAATAGTTCATGTGACTCAAGGATCCAAGTCCATTGGAATCTGTTCCTTCTGAATGAACCTGGTGCTATAAAATCCAGATCTTCAATGTTAAAAAATATTCGAGGCAACACGTTTCCAAATCAACACAGTTATGTGTATTTCTCTTCATCAACAAAAACAAACAATTTGTGCATCCTGGATGACACACATTTTGCTGATGACTTGTCAGCAACGGTTTAAATGTGTTTATATTACCGGCAACAGTGATGCTTGCCTTGCTCATGTATTTATATAGTTCTGGTCTGTTTGAATCACTCCCTTTGCTGAACTTCACATTTGAACCATAAAAAGCCTTTGCGGGCTAGAAAGACTGCTTCCAACAACAAGAACATTTTAGTTGGCCTACTCACACCAAATTTCAACACTAATAACAAAGCAAACAAATCAATGCCCCTTTTTCTGTCCACAAATGTCTATCGTAAACAAACATCTCTCCCTTGTAGCTGATTTATATATATTTCTTCGAATTTATTGGGCTGGATAAGCAATGGGGAGTGTCTCACAATCTCTTACATGAAATAGACATCAAATCCATCCACTCTGCTACTGCTGTCATACCCCCCAAAAAATAGCTAGATATATTAATTCAGGCCACCTTCATTCAACCAAATAGTAGTGTAATAACACAAGGAAATATGAGAGATGTAACTAGGACGACTGACTAGATGGCAAAGGGCTCCATGCCATGTAACCAGGGCTCCGTGCCATGTAACCAGGGCTCCATGCCATGTAACCAGCCAGCAAAGACCTCTCAGCCCTCATGATCACACTCCTAAGTGCCCAAGAGAGACATTAGCAAGCTGCTCCCCATGTCTTGTTCTATTATTACTTGTTAACATACACCGTATGTGGCGAGTCACACACTCGGGAGCCACAGCACTAACACATACTGGACGGAGCTGGATATTCCTTCCATGTTGGAATGTACAGAGAGAGTTAGGACGTAAGAGTGTCAGAGTGGTCCAATCAGTGCTCTCCACTCAGCGAGTGAGAGAGCTAGGGTTTTTCTTCTCCTGTCTTGTACAATTCCTCATTGGTGGCAGAGGTGAACATGCAGGGTGGTTCACTAGATGTTAGCACTCCCACCTCCTCCAGACTAGACACACACGCACACGCACGCGCACGCACACGCACACGCACACGCACACGCACGCACACACACAGCACAAAGAAGAAGTCGGATTCAAATTTAGCACATTGTCGGCTGTCCAGTGTACTGCTGTATATCGTGCCTCGGATTGAATCCTGGCCTTATACAAATGGCTTATTATTAATGTTACACAAGTAAACAGCCTCTACATTTGGCAGGCTGTTCATTTTGGAGAGCTGGCATTTTCCCCAGATAACATCTAATTTTTCACCACTTAAAGTTTTGTTTATCTTAATGGACACCAGTAACTCAGAGCCCCCATACATTTTTTCTCCCTATGAGAAGTTGACCCATGTACAATAATACATCAGGAGTATTTCAAATGGCCAAAGGAGTGAGTTGCCTTCAGTACAACTTTGCAGGATCAAGAAAAGTTCTGTAGACCTGGTAGTGGTACAGTAAACAGAGCAGTCTGGACTCTTGACATGCATGCGTTGTTCCGTGCCAATAGTCTTTCAGCACCAAAGATAAAGTATTGATCGATTCCTTCACAATGTTTATTCTATGATAGGAGATTATTCCATGTTTATCTTTAATTTATGTTCTATATTTCTTGTTTCCTATAATCTACACCTTTTCAATCTCACTTTCTGATACCAGCCAGAAAAGTGAAACTATCTAGGCTCCTAGGTTCCGTTTCATGACATGTGCCACGGGTCACTGACAAGGTATGATACATAACACAAAGATTGAAATTCATTCCAGCTTTCTAGTAGTCGCTCATGGGGAACTTTGTTGGCCATTTTTTGCATTTTTTGCATTTAACCTTCAAATGCATTAAGACGAATGGCTCTCTAATGCCCCTGACAACAGAAGGCAATGAATAACCAACAAGACAGGCTTTGATTGGAACCTGTCTCTCCAAAGCAACTACTAACTGCAGAGAACAGATTAACAGAACAAGAGTTTTTAAATATAAAAACGGATTGAGGAAATCCCGCCTCTTTCGTTTTGAGTAATTTGCACAAACTTTCTTTCGGGGCGGTTTTGTCCTTGGTGCCACAAGCAATGAAAGTGAAAGCATGTCAGAGGCTGGGTTGGGCAGCGTTCCAATTGGGAAAGACTGAAGTGTTCCTGGCTATTTGAACTTTGACCCCGCCCAGCCACGGCTGATAAAAGACTTGTAAACACCGTCCTCAGTCTGAGTGAATGGGATGGTCAGCTCTGGTTCGTGTTCCGTTCATCTCAAACTAAAGGCATCACAGGCAGAGAACCTCTCAGTCTGTCTGAACTGGAAAAGTACAACATTTTCAATTGTCTTATATGTCATGTCAGGTTAAGCATAGACATTATGTTATATAACTTTAAAAAACAGGAAGAGCAGTTCAACGTTTAGTGTCATGCCAGGTTGTCAGCCAGTTGTCTTCATTACACCCCCTGTATTTCCTGAGAATTTAATAACAATAAGAAAAATACCTCACAGTTGATGATTTAAAATATCTATGTATGTCTAAATGATAGGCTACCCTTTGATTAACAACAATGACCAATATTAGTATGGGTAAATAATAATGCATTATGCAAGAGGATGGCGCTCCACCAGGGTGCTTTCCCTCAGTTGGTGGTCCTCACTGGCGCCCTCATACATTTAGGCGCCATTCTTGGTCAACTCCCGCCATGCGACCTGAGCAGGCGACACCCGCAATGTCTCAAGTGTACTCAGCCGCAAACTGGGTCAATAATCCGTGGCGAGGGAGTCTGTTGGCCTGTCTGTCTCCCCCGTCGTCTGTGGGGTTGGGACTGGAACTGGGTGGGGGAGTTACGTGGAGCTGAAGAAGGGGTGTCTGCAGGGCTGGGGCGGGTTGATAATGAAGGGAGAACATTCCGGGCCAGTGGAGTGCAAGAGAGACCAGACTCAATGCGACAGGCACAGGAAATAACAGTGAGCGGGGGCCCCTCTGCTACAACTACCTATCTCCATTACACACCATAACTATCCACTAGCTTGTCTTGGCATAGCATATCTAAACTACAATGTACAACAACGAAAATCCAGATGAAACCCCGTATCCCAAAACCCCATCCAACATCCCGAGGCCCATCAGACCATGATGCACCACCCTGTCCCCACAATGCACTGAGCAGTTCTGGCTAATGAAGATGCCATCCAGATGAAAGGGCAGCCATGGGGGGCACAAGTTGAGGCCAGGAGGTTCCTGGGGTTGTAAGCCCTCCCCTACCTCCCTCAGCTAATGATGAAGTTTCCATCTAACACAAGGGAGCTAAATGAAATGGTAATGGGGCGCTGGGGCCACCAGGTGGGCAGGGGGGTGGCTCTCCAGTGTTAAACGCTGTGGAAGCCCTTTTAATCAAGTAATGCCCTGGAGCAGGGCCCATCTGTGACATCTGTGAGGTGCTGCTAGGAAGGGGGTTGGGCAGGGTGGCATGTTTGTTGCTTGTTTACACAAATTTCCCAGTTGAAGAAGTTTCTCTCCCCTGCGCCAAACGATGGATTATAAAACGACTCCTCCTTCCTCAACAAAAACGCACCTCAAAGTCAAAGTGCTTAACATAACTCTGTGACGGCTCCAACCCCAGCTACCCCCTCTCTGAGGGGACGGTTCAGTGCCAGGCTGAGATTTCTCTTCTCATTTAGAAGTGGGCGCTAAAAAAGTGCTAAAGAAAAAAATCATACACAATAAAGCTGAGGAGAGAACAATACGGAGCGTGCTCCTTGCTTGCCTTGCTGACAGATGGCGGGGGAGGCGAAGGTTTCTTGGAAGAGGACCAGCTCTTAATTATTGAGCGTCTGAATGGAAGGCGATCGGCTCATTAGCAAGGAGAACGCTGACATGGACCCTCCCCGCGCCGCGCTGGGGGCTGACAGCCATGCCCCGGGACACTAATTGCGCAAATTGCTGGAGCACCGTCACTGCCAAACCGCCTCCACACTGGGGGTGGGGGGTTGGGGGTGATGGTGGTGGAGATGGGGGTGTGGGTTGGAGTTACGCCCTTGTTGCCCCACAGGTCTCAAGCGCAGAAGAAGAAAAAAACGTAGGGAAAGTGAGCAACCCTCCACTTAGGTAACTTTAGGCCTTGAGTGTGGGATACTACTGGGTCAAAGAAAAGTCAATATTGGATATCGAAAGGAAACAAGCTAGTGTGCGAAGCCTTTTTCCTCCTGCTTTTCTAAACATTTAATCATTGTTGTGTGAGTAATGTATTAGGCAGATATGAAAATACCCGGCCTCAGTCTTCGAGTGATTTAATTCATTCCAGAATAGTCTCCAATCTGATTAAATCCATTTCCAAATAAGCCCTCCTCCATGGGCCAGATTGAATTTCCAAGATATTGCATCGATTTATCCATAGCCACTATATATCTGAGTAAACAGCAACCGTGCGTCATCCAATACACTGGTATTCTTTGCACTCTGGATAATATCCCATGTCTGGGTTGCATTCTCATTTGGATGTCTCAACATTTCTGTAAACGTTTCAACACATTCTCAAAGACAGGTCCTCAATGTTGCCGAAGAAGCACCTACAATCCCGTCCGCATCATTGGGTATTTGTAGTAGCACCTAGCACCAGATGCAGGTTTAGACCTGATGTGGTGCAAAGGTATTTGTCCCTTGATCATGGTACTGTACTGGGAAACCACAGTGTTCCTTTGTAATGAGTCACGCTGTGTAACTATTGTAAACTACACTGGTTTTTCCTGCTTGGGGCTTTTGGACACACTAGTTGAATTCACATTGTTTCCACATCCAGTCGAACTGACGTCTGTGCCCAGTGGGTGGTCACTGTATGTCAAAGACTTGGTCATACATGTCAGTTTTTACATTTTCCTATGTAAAAAATGCTTTTACAGTCACAATTTTTACCATCAAGGCCAAGTCTGGAAAACCTAAACTTGCATTTTCAGCAAATATGTAAGCATCTAACAAGTAAAGAGCGGAGTTAATGGCTTACACATGCATGACAAAGACAGGCCTACATGTACTACGGTCTGGTTTCAATCCGTAGCGCTGAAGAGCTGCTCTACAGGGTGATAGAAATTGAAAGGCAATGCTCCCACGTTAGTGGAGACTGCATTCATGGTAAACGCTGCACATGTCAGCTCAAATCGAAATGACCTTTACATTTCAATTGCGCTACAGCGCTGAACATCAGCGATACGGATTGAATCCAGCCCTAGGTCATGATGTTTTCTTGAGTTAGTGTATGTGAGTGTCTTACGATTAGGCATCTGACTTGAAGAGGTATACCGTCAGCCATATCTAACAGTGGGGAGACTACCAAAGCCACAGACGTATTTCCATAAAGAGGCATGAAAACATGTCTTCATTTATCATCTACACATCAACCTGTCTATAAAAAAAAACGCCTTACGAGAGGGATTTCCCAAGTCCCTTCAGTTGAAACTGGTTTCTTTACTTAACGAACTCCAGTCAGACCTGAAGATATACAATAAGTAGTAATTACTGGATACGATTGGGACTCAACTAAACAAATTTGTGTGCCATGTTTCAGAAGATTAAACAGTAACATCCGGTTGAACTTCCTCTTTGACTGCGTCAGCATTGACTCACCGGACTCTCTGTCCAATCTAATAGTGGATTGGGAAAAGGGGGAAATCCCAGGGTGACAGGTGTTAAAACGCTGCTAAAGAGGTGTTGTTGAGGGATGTTCGGTTCTCCTGAAGGAACATGTCAGGACTGAAACTGAGACCCTCAGACTTCCTCCACCAAGGAGAACTGAGATTCTTAAGATATTCTCATAACAAGCTGCTGAAGGCAACATACTTAGCCTCCACCTAGTGAATACATTTGGCCACATTAGTAAGTAATGTTGTTCCACGTCTGTTTAGTTATTCCACACTATCATTACCTTTGCCACTGTGAAACTATTCAAGCATGTCACAGGGATTTCATCTGACATTTAGTCCTACCAAAACAGTTCTATGTAGGACAGACTTTATCCTAAGCTATAATCCCCCGCATCTCAGTTTCACTATGATGCTGAATGTTTTCAGTGTGGCATGGTATTTAACCTCGTCACTCTCTTAACTGCTATGTTTATGTCATGTCATGTTTAATGGACAAGCACAAGGCAGCAGTGTCTTTGTCTCGAGTAAGCTTACGTTGGCTGCTCGCCAAGTTATGAGTCAGCAACACACTACTTCCTCTTTACTACGATAAGTTACACATTTGCACTATGATAAGATCCCCCCCCCCCTTCCCTTTTCTGGGAAGACCTTTACAAGTATTGGATTTTCCAGCCACAAAGTCAACGTAAATGCCCTGCAAGCCTTCACTGTCATTACAACACTATTAAAGCTATGTGGTGAACCAGACATTTGAGGAATATTACAGTATGTAATAATCACCTATTACACATCTATTAGTGCTGTTTAAACATTAATACACGTTAAAAACCTGTTTTCTCTACCTTTATGCAGTTTATTGACACCAGATATAATCAACCTTTCCCAACACAGAAAATAAATGTGAGCGTGCACAAATGCTTGCGTGTGCATGCCGTTATTCATATCTTAGTATCTACCTGCAGAGAAAAGGACAGCAGAACTCTGGTGAGATTTCTTCACTGTGACCTGCAGGGTAAAGACAGAATAGGGGAAAGTTAGTAGTACAGTCAGAGAGAAAACTGAGATCTCAAGGAGCTCGGTGACAACACTTCGCCTATGGGCGATGTCTTCCCAAGGACCAATCTCAACGATGGATGCACTATAACCCCCATCTCTCCATCTCTGACTAGTTGCATATTGCAGAGGTGTGATTCTTCAACTCTGAGAACAGGTGAGGAGAGGTGAGGAGATGAAGAATGTTGTCTTGAATAGTCATTGGAACGAAAAGGATATTAGGATTTAGATTGAATAATCCTACCGGGTTACATTTCCTAACATGCAAGAGGCCATTACGGTATGTGGTTTGGTTTGATATGGCCTTCAGTTTTGAAACGTACTCCAAACACCTAAATAGTTGATTACCCTCAGTGGCCTTCTCTTCCATGTTTAGTAGGAGAAAATCACCAAAGTGTTTGTTTACGCCAAGCCAATCTGGAATTTCTGGATTTTGAAAGAAGCGGAGAGGTGTAGAAAAATCAGGGTAATAACAAGGAACTTAAGGCTGCTTGATATCAACTCTTAGTGCTTCACTGTTCTCAAGGACCAAAGGGTGAACCAAACAGCGTATCATGTCACGTTGGACTCTAGCCTATTTAGTCTTATCTGAATATATGTTGTCGTTGTTTTGATAAGAATCACTCATTGCAAAAATGTGTTTCCCACAGAGTCAGAGTTATACTGGTTCAATTATATTTAGTAATTTTGTCCTGAGATTCCTGATCCGCATAGAGATTAGGTATTTAGTACGTTTTTAAATGCTTGTAATGCCCTATATGCAAAAGCTCAAGAACATTTCATTGCATTAGGCTACTTTTAGGAATTATCTGGTTTATGTTATATCAATCTTCAATATCTAATTTATACAGTTTTTATTAAGTCCACGGTTGTTTCTTCACTGCTTGCATAGTGTAGGCCTAATTGGCAGAGTAGGTTATATGCCCAAGTAGACAGCCATTGTTATGCCATAAAGAACTTTTGAGACCAAGGCCATGGGAAAATCCAGTCCCAAGATCTAGAAAATGGAATGTTTAAAAAAAAAATATTTCCCTACTATTTGTCAAGTCATATGTTTACAATGATTTTTGACATGTTCTATTTTCCTTGTCTATGTCACTCACCTCTGGCACGTGCGGTATGAAGATCTCCTTCAACAGAAGTGATGAATACGCCTTGGCAGTTCCAACGTAGTTCCATGTTCGACACCGCCAAAATATCACACATCAGCATTCTTCTTACTGAACCTTTGTTTTGGAGGTGTTCAGAACAAAGATAAGGGCAGAGAAAGCTTGTTGGAGACTAAAAAAGCTTTTTTGTAGACCGTTTAACACAACATCTGGGGAGGGGCCAGCTGAGTATAAGACTGTATCATCTGCATATAAATGGATGAGAGAGCTTGTTGTTGATGTAAATTGAGAAGAGCGTGGGGCCTAGGATCGAGCCTTAGGGTACTCCTTTGGTGACATGCAGTGGCTGAGAAAGCAGATGTTCTGACTTTCCACACTGCACTCTTTAGGAGAGTTAGTTAGCAAACCATGCCAAAGACCTCTCAAAGACACCAATACTCCATACCTGACCAACAAGAATGGAATGCTCTGGCCAAGTCTATAAAAATAGCAGCACAACTTTGCTTACAATCAAGGGCAATGGTGACATCATTTAGGACCTTTAAGGTTGCAGTGACACATCCATAACCTGAGCAGAAACCACATTGCATACCAGAGATTACTATAGACATCAAGAAAGCCATTAAATTGATTATTGATAAGTTTTTCCAACACTTTTGATAAACAGGGCAAGATAGAAATTGACCTGTAACAGTTAGGATCTGCTTGATCTCCCCCTTTAAATAAGGGATGTACCTGTAACGGCTTTCTTCTTTCTCCTCTGATGAGGAGTAGTTGGAAGGATCGGAAGACCAATGTGCAGCGTGGTACGTATCCATAATGACTTTTAATAAGAATGAATACGACAAAATACAAAACAATAAAGTAACGAACGAAAACCAAAACAGTTCTGTGTGGAACATACAGACACGGAAGACAACCACCCACAAAACACAACAGAAAACAGGCTACCTAAATATGGTTCCCAATCAGAGACAAACGATTGACAGCTGCCTCTGATTGAGAACCATATCAGGCCAAACACAGAAATAGAAAATCATAGAAAAACTAACATAGACAACCCACCCAACTCACACCCTGACCATACTAAAACAAAAGACAAAACAAAGGAACTAAGGTCAGAACGTGACAGTACCGTTCGGGTCGTCCATCTACAAATGTGACCATGCGTTGAGCTGTGGCGGTCATGACATTTTGTCAGCCAGTGATTGTCAAGCAAATAACTGCTGGTCTCACGGCAATTGACCTTAGATTAACATGAAGACATTAGCATCTCCTGGCTTCCACACAGGCCACTGATGCAGACCTTTGGAGCATCTACAGTTTAAAAAGTCTAATAAATCCATGTAATATAGCCTACACATCAAAAATCCATTATTTATTTTAGACAGGTCTAAAGAAACATGATATGAAGAAAATGTAGTCTATTTAAGAAGAACAGAATAGCTTACTCTGAGTTGTCCTTATGTTAGGCCCTGATCTGGCTATGCCATATGGCTGTGGGCTACACTAGTTCATTTAGCAGACAAGATTTTCTTAGAATTACGTGGCATTATTTTATATTGTTTTATGGTATGAAGAACACAATTGAACATAGCGGAATAAAATAGAAAGGATATTTTCTCCAAACAATTTGAGGGAGTGCGCACATGCAGCTACTTTGTGGTGAGCGGTTAACAAAGAAATAGGTCCTCCTATATGCTTAATATAGAGTTATTTATGTAACTTTAGTTGTGATACAAATGTTGAGCTATATGTTTAGATTTTTAATACATTTTAAGGCCGCATGATGCAACTGATGCAACCGCATAATGGTGACTGAAAAAAGTTGCATGAAAGGCATGAGCTCTGCTTTGTTTTTTTGCTCAGGCTGTACACACTTCATCAGTCTCTCATTCACAATTTGACAAGCACTTGATAATGCCTCGAATTTCCCAGCTGCATCCCCTTTGTGAGGCCATAGCCGTTGTGCCCTTGGGCTGAATATAATAATTATAATTCCCGCCTGGCACCTACTACCATAACCTGTTCTAAGGCACTTACATATTTTGTCCTGCCCACTCACCTTCTCAATGGTACACATACACAATCCACGTCTCAATTGTCTCAAGGCCTAAGAATCCTTCTTTAACATGTCTCCTCTCCTTCATCTACACTGATTGAAGTGGATTTAACAAGTGACATCAATAAGAGGTCATAGCTTTCACCTGGATTCACCCGGTCAGTCTATATCATGGAAAGAACCGCTGTTCTTAATGTTTTGCACACATCACAGTATAATCAGTCCCTGTTCCAATGGCTCAGCCCTGAAAGCCAGGTCCCGACAGGAGTTGCATCAATGAGTGATACCTGGAGATGATCACCTAGTCTTGTGTATCATTGTCTACATACTGTACCCACTGCAAGACCAACATCCGTAAGGGGCTCTACAGACTCTGACCCCTGTGAGAACGGAGGTTATCCTTAGCTGGGTTGATAAGAGGAATCGTACTAAAGCCCTGGACACATTGCCACTGTCACAAATCCCTTGTGTTCAATTAGCACAATCCGATTAGGGACCCTGGGGCGAGAGTGGGAGTTCTCCCTCCGTCCACTGTCACTAATCCTGTTCACAGGTTCCCAGGTTTAGAAATATGGAGATGTTACATTGGTGCCAAGCTGCGAGGGAATGATTTACTGTTACCTGCTTGTGATTTACTTTGTTCTCAAGGACAAGTATATTAAATTAACTGTATGGTCAATTTATTGTTAACAGATGAAAGCCGGGAGCAACAACACGATGACACTACATTAAAAAATATATATATTTTGGTAGTACATGACCTTATTCAGAAGAACCACTTTCACTTTGACACTTTACTCATTAGGACTGTTACCAAGGACATGGTGGCAAAGTACAACGGAAATATGCAGTGCTAGGATTTTCGGCATAGGTATCTGTATTATGGCAATGCATAATATTTCGACTTAAATAACTTGTCACAGACAGATCCTTGATGTCCTTCGATTTCCAACACAGCTGGGTGACACATGATGTAACAGGACATACATACCGTTCATGTCATAAGATGACCACAGAAAAGAGGACATGGGGGATATAGGGATGTAGTGTGATGTCATAGGCCCAATACTGATGTCATAGGATGTTGTACTAGGTCACAGGATGGTCCAGGAACATCTGCCATGTCTGTGGGTCTATAGGGCCAGAGCAGGCAGATAGGTAGGCTGGTGTAGGGTACAGAGTTGCCCTCTCAGACAATAGGATGTGCTCTAACGCTGACAGGAAACGAGTCAACAGGAAGACGTTGCTTCAGTTTGTCTTCCAGTCCTATTTTAGGCCCCCTCTGCAGTGACAGGATAGAGACAGGTACAAACTCTGTTGACCCTCTTTCCAATAGTCCCCCTCCTAGAGAGAGCGAGAGTTAGACAGAGAGCGATGGACAGAGCGTGAGAGCTCGAGAGACAGAGCGAGACAGAGAGCAAGAGACATAGCAAGAGCGAGAGAGCGAGAGAGTCTCCTGCTTCATTTTTCTGACTGTTAGCGGGTTGTTTCAGCAGAAATGGAAAACAAAGTGAACCTAAAGTCATTTGCGAGTTTCCTTTGTTTTGCTTTGCAAGCCATATCTTAAAATTGTCTTTGATGGAGGAGAAAATGGCGAGAGGAGATGGGGGGGACAAGGAAAATAGCACTTCCTCTTGGCACGGCAGTGAAAACAAAGAGTGTCGCATTCCTCTATGTTGTGCCATGGAGATATAGTAAAGCAAGTTATTGCATTGAGCTGCATAGCCATATTTAATTATGGCCACAATAGCATAAAAAACATCATAGTTGAGACTTCTCAAAACTGAGTGGATATGCTTATAAATCTCTCAGGTATGTACGCACCTTATGTCTGGAACAAGCAGCAAAGTATCTCAGTGGATCACAGAACTTCGTCCCCTGTCTCCACCCTTGAATGTGGCATTAATGTGGTATACACTATTGTATTTTACTTTCCGAAATACAGGATGCAAATGGCTATTGGAAATGTGGTAACTCATCCCACATAAAGATCAGTGTGAGAGATTAATCTGGGAGAATATTTGGAGTGATGAAAGCAAAGGAAGTCAAAAGGATTCGATATCCTTGCTCAGGGATGGAATTGCAAATGTATTGTGGGATACCTCCTTCCCATGGCATACCATCTCAGTGCATCCCAACCAAGGAGCTGAAATCATAGAAATAGTATTACTATAATGGAAATCCACTTTCAAGTCAACGTTTCATTATGGGTGGGCTGGCGGCTGTATTGAGTGTACCCATGACGATGTAGTCAAATTACCATGGTCCTAGTGATTCTATTTCTATGGAAACCCACTCAACAGCAGCATCATTAACTCCTCTCTGTTAGTACGGACCACTTCCCACCTATTCTGTCCACCAGTCTCCACTGCCTCTTGTTATTTTTCAATACGCATCCTGTTTTGCCTGTGTGCACCAATGCTATACACATTCGTGCATGGAGCTGTACGATTGGGGATCTTGGCTCACTGAAAGTTATTTTATCCTCTGTTGCTTGTGGTCTTCAGTCGCGTCTGGGGAGATGGCCAGTGGCCAACATAGCAGCCACTGGGGCCTTTGCTCCAGGAGCACATTCTCTGAATTCCTGCCTTATTTGTGCTGAAATTACTGAAGGTCAAGGCCAAGTGGGGCTGCTGCTACAGTACAGGAGGGGACAAGGACCATTACTGTAACAATAGCATGATAATGAAGATGATCGGGAGGCTTCAACAGCTTCATAATAGTCGGCTTATAAGGGCACAGGGCGAGACCCAGATGCAGATGGTTTGAGTCGCTGATATTTATTATAATCCAAGGGGCAGGCAAGAGAATGGTCGTGGACAGGCAAAAGATCATAACATGGTCAGAGTCCAGGAGGTACAGAGTGGCAGGCAGGCCCGAGGTCAGGGCAGGCAGACTGGTCAGGGCAGGCCCGAGGTCAGGGCAGGCAGACTGGTCAGGGCAGGCCCGAGGTCAGGGCAGGCAGACTGGTCAGGGCAGGCCCGAGGTCAGGGCAGGCAGACTGGTCAGGGCAGGCCCGAGGTCAGGGCAGGCAGACTGGTCAGGGCAGGCCCGAGGTCAGGGCAGGCAGACTGGTCAGGGCAGGCCCGAGGTCAGGGCAGGCAGTATGGTCAGGGCAGGCCCGAGGTCAGGGCAGGCAGACTGGTCAGGGCAGGCCCGAGGTCAGGGCAGGCAGACTGGTCAGGGCAGGCCCGAGGTCAGGGCAGGCAGACTGGTCAGGGCAGGCCCGAGGTCAGGGCAGGCAGACTGGTCAGGCAGGCGGGTTCAGAGTCAAGGATCAAACTGGGAGGACTAGCAAAAACAGAGATAAGAAAAAGCAGGCGCACAGAAAAACACGCTGGTTGACTTGACTTGACAAGACGAACTGGCAACAGACAAACAGGGAACACAGGAATACGTACCCAGGGACTAATGGCGAAAACGGGTGGAGACAATCACAAAGACAGGTGAAACAGATCAGGGCGTGACACGGCTATCAATAATACTATGCAGTGTGTCCTATCTTATAAGTTATGGACGAAGAAGGCTACTTAACCTTTCACTGCAGTGGGAAAAATCTGGGTTTCTTAGTAGTTTTAAGCAAATCTACTTTGAAATAAAAGTATTCACCTCACACATATGGTTATGACCTTAAAAAAAGAAGACACCTGTACCATGTCAGATATATAGTAGAAATGTATTACATTTGGAATGTGCATCCCAATATAATATTTTATATACATCACAGAAGTCTGAAATATAACAAAACTGTTTGACATGGAAACACTCTTTTTTATGGAAAATATTAACAACATTCCCCCCATGAGGCCACTAGGTAATTTGACTGCAGGAAAGGGCCACTATGTTATACATTCTGTATATTCAAGGTAAACTGGCACCAAAAATGGCAAAAATACCCCAAACTTGGAGAACTCATTGTCTGCTTTCCTAAAACGTATTTCTCAAGCAGTGAAACTCTGATTGCTGGTCGATCTCCACTTAAAATGTATTTTCAAAGAGGAATACGTGTTGCACCAATGGAGAGGCTCTTGAGATAAACAGGATGTTTTGTCTAAGATCACTAAGACGCTGGGACAGTAGTGGCGGTGTGTGTGTGCACGTGCGATGCGTTCGTGCACGCACGTATTGTATGTTTCTGTGCATGCTCTGGACAAGCTGAGAAACGCACTCAGAGAGGATTTTAATCAGAGTTGCCATCTCTGCAAGCCGGTGGAATTTTATATGCTATCCCAAGGAAAATGTGTGACAGTCATATCAGACGTGACGAACAATGGTTTCCTGTGCTCTGATGACCATGCGCCTGCCAAAGAGGAGGGGGATTGCCAGCAGCCAAACCAGTTTAAAGAGGTCAGAATCAAAGCCAGGCAAAGTTACTGTAGGAAATATGTCTAAACGCCATTTCAATTCTAATCGAGGTAAAGGGCAGGTGTGGTTCCTTCCATGTGTCACCATATAAGCCCAACCGTATGGAAACTGAATTCCCAGTTCAACCTCCTAAAGTTACCTTCTTACACCTACACCCATTCACTTCAGACCTGTTGATCACAAACTCACTTTATTTTGACATTGATGCTTATAATGTGCTTCTTTGACCATTTCCTGTTGACTTCCTTTTTAAATAAGTTCATTGTTTCATCATGTTAGTTTCGTATTGAGTATAAAGATTACTGGCTTTACTCTGGACACTGAAGATGGAGCCCCTTTACTCTCCTTTCTCTTTCTAGTTGCTGTGTGTGCAGGATCCTCAACCCCGGGAGGATAAATTGCTTCCTCTGACTCCTGATGACAGTTGGCAGCTTAGCACCCTGGAGAGAGGTCAGAGGTCACAGGGCTCTCTGTATGGCCCTGGACAGGCCAATCACAGCGCAGGGAGTGAGAAGCAGCAGTGGTGGAACTGACCCCTGCTTTTCCTGTTATTAATCTCACAGAGAAGAAACTGCCTGGTTCTGCACTGTAGAGAGAGAGAGAGGCCATCGCCTATCTAAACTCTGTTGCTGCACTAACACTATGAGCCAGCCAACCGGCCTGACTTATCATAACTTAGCCATGTCCTGAGTATCATAGACTGTAAACAATGATCTGGCCAAGCGCTGTTCCTAAAGACATGGCCATACAGAAAATCAAGTGTTATGACTGACATCTCATCCCCTCTCACTGTAATGTTGAAAATGGAGTGAACATTGTATTTCATATTAAATTACTTTAACATCTTCTTGGGTAATTTGCATGATGTCAAATAGCTGTCCATGTGATTTCCTTTTCCAGATTTACAAGCAGCAAGAGACTGAAACCCCCTGGGATTTGAACCAGACAGTCTACCAAATGTCTCATCATACTGCTGCTGGAGGAGATGATGTCTTCACTGCCTCCTGTGAGGCACAGGAAGGGTTCAGAGGAGTGGATCATGGGAGGAGGCTCCACTGCACCTGGTCAGTGTCTGCACCCCTCTAATGGCTTGGACAGAGACTGGGGAAATAGGAGCCTTTCCGTTTCCTACAAGCCCTAAATACAAAGGATAACTTACCGTTTATTGGTTAGGATTCGATTTCTGTGGTCTAGGCGGCAGGTAGCCTAGCAGTTAAGAACAAGTTGCTGGTTCGAATCCCTGAGTCGACTAGGTGAAAAATCTGTCGATGTGCCCTTGAGCAAGGCACCTTAACCCTAATTGCTCCTGTAATCGCTCTGGATAAGAGCATCTGCTAAATCAGTGGTTCCCAAACTGTGGGGCGGGGATGAGGATAAGAATTCTGAAGCATGGTTTTACATTTAAAAAAGTTTAATTAATTTACATTTTAGCAGGTGCTCTTATCCTGAGTGATTTACAGGAGAAATTAGGGTTAAGTGCCTTGCTCAAGGGCACATTGACAGATTTTTCACGTAGCCGGCTCGGGAATTTGAATCAGCTACCTTTCGGTTACTGGCCCAACGCTCTGAACTGTCAGGATTAGTGGCACCAGAGATCAGACATCTTTTTCAGGTACGTTGAGAGGAACACAATCGAAGCCGTGAGCATTGGGATTCTTTAACATTGTGGACTTGCCCTCTAATAATATTGTATGGTACAGATGCCAGACGACACGGCACTGCAGGGCAGTGTCCCAGGGGTTCATAGCTGAAGTGCGTGGCTGTGCTTTCCTCCCATGAACAATGACCATAGCAGGATATCCTCTGTGGGCCCTGAACTTTCCCTGGCAACAGCTTGTTAAAAGGTTTGAGGAGTCATAGCAAAAATAATCTATATTTTTCTCTCTCTTTCTTTCCCTCTCTCTTTGTTTCTTTCTCTCTCTTATGGTCTAATATGTGTTGGAAATGTAGAACTGACAACCTCAATAATCCCTCCCCCTCTTCTTTCTCCTTCGTTGATGGTACACAATCAAGTCCTTGCAGCAAAAGTGTTTCAATACTCTACGTTTAAAGCCCAACCAACCTTTAGAACACAATCAGGTAGGCAAGAAAGGGAAAGCTACATTATCATTACCATGACTTTTAAAAGACCCTCTTTAAATATCTTAGCTAAACTTCGCCATTGCTCCTCATTTGAAAAGCCTTTAGTATTTCTTCACACAGGCTCTGCTGCCTTTGAAGTTGCAGTTCTTTCCTCCATATAGGGGCTGTGTTGGCCTGGGAAACCAGTTGTGGCGAAAACACAGTACTAGATGGAGCCCTTTGACGTGGACAAGAGGTGATTCTCTCCCCCTTTCCCCATCATCTCTGAGAATCCCTAATCCCCCTCCTACTCCCGTTTACCCCCGTCTCCCCTTACTCTTTGCCCCTGTTACATAAAAGGAGCTCCTCAGTCCTCACCTTAGGACAGAGGCTTTTGGGGCCTGTCTCAGGAGAGCTCAGCATGAGAGAGCTGGCAGGAGTGTGTTGACAGCAGGCACACTTCCTCACACTTCTCGTTTTTGCTCCTTCCCTGAGATGCATTCTGTTTTGCTGGACACACTCCATACTGTCTGGATGTTTTACAGGGCATGTGACTGTTTTGAGTGCATATGGTATCTTTTTCACCTTTTTTCGTGCCTGTCAGTAGACTCTTTCTCTCTCTCTCTCTCTCTCTCTCTCTCTCTCTCTCTCTCTCTCTCTCTCTCTCTCTCTCTCTCTCTCTCTCTCTCTCTCTCTCTCTCTCTCTCTCTCTCTTCTCTCTCTCTCTCTCTCTCTCTCTCTCTCTCTCTCTCTCTCTCTCTCTCTCTCTCTCACTCTCTCTCTCACACTCTCTCTCTCTCTCTCTCTCTCACACACACACACACACACACAAACACACACACACTTGTTTTACTATCCTTGTGGAGACCAAACAATTGATTCCCACTCAAAATCCTATTTCCCCTAACCCTAATCCTTAACCTAACCCTTAACCTAACTTAACCTAACCCTTAACCTAACCCTAACCCTAAACCTTAAACTTAACCCTTACTTCTGGTCCCCAAAAGGATATTAAAACCAAACACACACACACACTATTACCCAGAGCGTATGCTGCAGTTTCTCAAATGTATTCTTTGGAAATCTTCAGAGTGATGTGATTTCACGGAATGGATGCTGCAAACTTGTGTTAATTTGTCATTCTCGGCTAAATAGACTGTAAATACCCTTGGTCACTTTGTTTGGGGAAATGTAGTTTCTACTCAGAAGCCCAGTTCAAATAACATTTCCTGTACTGAAAAGGGTTTAAATAAGTTTATCGCCTCATTTTGGCCTTCTGGTAACCACTTTGTCGTTTGCAAATAAAACCACAAATTATTGTATCGTCCCAAAATAGAAGGAAGCATGTCACTGAAAATGTGTAGTGTACTCTTACCAGCACTGTGTTCATTCTGGTCAATAAATAACCACAGTTTGTTTCCTGTTAACCACAACTGGCAGGATATTCTTTCTTGAAAAGTCAGTTGATTTATGGGACAAACTCACAACACTCAAATGAGTAAATGAAGAAGGTGACATTTGTACTCTCACGAGAGGCTGTCCTGTTTGGATGGCACCGTCTGGCTGGCCTTCAGAAGGAGGGGCAGAGACACAGACTGGCACACTTTCACACAGCACTGTTGATTGGCTGGCTGTGGAATGCAGGAGGCCCCCAGACGCTGTGGCGGGGCCCTTTGAAGTCTCAGAGAGGAGGAGAGGAGGAGCGGTGGCGGCACACGTTGCTCAAACCTCTCCCTCCTCAGGCCCAGGGCCAAGAGGTAGCCTACCTCCTCTGTGAGGTGTGAGTGTGGGACTGGGGACAGACAGACAGATGGAGAACAAGGGGCTGCCACTGTGGGAACTTCTCCACCATCAGGCTCCTATACAGCCACGGGAAAACACTCCCGTCTGACTGTAACCCGCCTTCTGGACAAAATGTCTACGAGTGGTGGGCTGCTATGGAACCCCTCTGCCATAGCAGAGGAAGTGGGGTTCAGTGCTCTCTTTACAGCCCAAATCTACAGTATGTCCGCTGATGTTTACAGATGCACTGTCCAATCAGTGTCATGATACTCTATGTCTTTTTCCTTATTGGTCCAATTGCATAAGAAATCTCATCATTCAAACTAATGCCTCTTTGCAAAATGACTTTGTGGACGGTAAAACTCAACAGAGATAAGTCAGCATGCCATGATCACATAGCAATCTCCTATTGCCTGCCCATGTGAAACAACCAACTCTGCCACAATCTGACCTGGGATTGTCAAATGAGGCTGTTTCAACAGATGTCACCACCGATTCACTGAACCCCATGTGACCCAAAACAAAGAGAGGAGAGGCCAAAGTCTCGAACTGAAATCAAAATAAATACAAAGAAGTTGTTTCTGGTACAATAACCACCAGATCTACTGAATATTGACTACTCAACATGATGTTACACATTTGTTAATGGCTTGTGAATGTACTTTGTTTTGATGTAGACTTAATAGAAACAAAAAACATTGTAAAAATCCGATCAAACTGAACAAATAAAAACAACTTTCTTCCAGTAAACGACGAGGTCGTTAGCACCTTAACTGAGGTAGAGTAGGCTCTGGATAAGAATGCCTGGGTTGGTTCCTGGTTCCTGATTCCTGAGCCCTGGTCTGGTGTGATGTGAGGGAGGTCAGTCCTCCCTGTCCCACCGTGTGTTTCCCCCCTGGGGAAAGCCTCCCGCTCCTTTCTGCAGATCTTTATCACCACCCTCTCCCTGCGCGAATGAAACCAGCTTACTTCCTCTTCCTCCTTTCCCACACTTTGACTCCTATTGTGCTGAGAAACGGAGCTGTCCATCATTGAACCTACCGGCCGTTCGACAACAGTTATCAAAGGTCAGGTGGTCTGTCCGCTAGTCTGCTCTACCAGCAGGATACGGTCAGCAGTGGTCGATGTGGAGAGGGTCAGACTCACAAACGTCCTCTCTGACTGGGGCAGCCTGGCTGGCGCATGTGGTTGTCACATGGTAGTGCAATACAATGACTTGATTGACAAACTCCAGAGCTGGTTTCAAAAAGCTGGTACAAAAACTGACAATTAAATATTGGAACAGTAAGTCTGTTGTGTGTGGCATCCTCTGTTGTTGAGTGTCACAGGGTATACATAAAGCAGCTGGACACACTGCAGCATGCCATTCCATTACCACCACAAGCAGCATTCCCCTAGCACTTTTACATAACATTATAAACACCGTGATGGAATTACATGTTGAAATTCATAATGGTGCAAAATGGAGGAATTGCTTGAGAATCAATTATGTCCGTTGGTAGTCATTTTCCAAGCGAATGAGTCTCATAACAGTATACAATATCAGATTCCATGTCAAGTACAGTAACAATGTCTGGTAGTCTAATCAGCTGCGGATGCATGCTCTCTATAAAGGTCCTAAACTGATGCGATATTACCCAATACTCCTGTGTGATTTCTTGCTTGTCCAGGCTTGTCCTGAGCCTTGTCTGCACATCTCTGCACCACTGTGACCAGTTAAAACATGCACTCACCATTTCCCAGGGCATATGATTGATTACCCAACACAAATCCACCTTGTCATCTCCTGCTCCTGTCAGGGGTGTCGGGTTTCACCAGTGCAGCTTCTGTAAGAGAGATGGGTGGGAGACAGGAGGTAACGGGGACTGTGTGGGTCTTTACCCCAACAGCAGCCCATCCTCTGCCCTGCCCGCTCTCCCCCTCCTTGGGAAGCCTCAGCGAGAAGAGTCCTGTTTGAGCAGGGTGTGGGGACAGGTGTGGGGCAGGTCTGCTAGAGTCATCTGCACTAATGCCCAATGGTCACGCAAGTTCTCTCCTCGCACCCTTTCCCACGCTGCCTAGGGTCAAAGGGGAGTGCTTAGCCGGATGTGGAGTTCCCAGTCTAAAGCCCCAAAACATCAGACACTGGCCTCAACAGTCATACTCACCTCCGTATAGTGAACTTTCTGAGCCACCACCACATGAACCACGACATGTCAGTCCACTTAGACCAGGGATGATCAACTAGATTGAGCCGCGGGCCAATTGTTTCTTGAGCGGATGGTCAGGGAGCCGGAACATAGTAACAAAATCATTTGTAGACTTCAAATTGACCGCAAGAAGCACAAACAGATATAATATTTGACTAAAACGTAATAATTTCAAGTTCGTGAAATACGATCACGGGTATATTTTTTACATTTACATTTACACATTTTACATTTACATTTAAGTCATTTAGCAGACGCTCTTATCCAGAGCGACTTACAAATTGGTGCATTCACCTTATGATATCCAGTGGAACAACCACTTTACAATAGTGCATCTAACTCTTTTAAGGGGGGGGGGGGTTAGAAGGATTACTTTATCCTATCCTAGGTATTCCTTAAAGAGGTGGGGTTTCAGGTGTCTCCGGAAGGTGGTGATTGACTCCGCTGACCTGGCGTCGTGAGGGAGTTTGTTCCACCATTGGGGTGCCAGAGCAGCGAACAGTTTTGAGTGGGCTGAGCGGGAACTGTACTTCCTCAGAGGTAGGGAGGCGAGCAGGCCAGAGGTGGATGAACGCAGTGCCCTTGTTTGGGTGTAGGGCCTGATCAGAGCCTGAAGGTACGGAGGTGCCGTTCCCCTCACAGCTCCGTAGGCAAGCACCATGGTCTTGTAGCGGATGCGAGCTTCAACTGGAAGCCAGTGGAGAGAGCGGAGGAGCGGGGTGACGTGAGAGAACTTGGGAAAGTTGAACACCAGACGGGCTGCGGCGTTCTGGATGAGTTGTAGGGGTTTAATGGCACAGGCAGGGAGCCCAGCCAACAGCGAGTTGCAGTAATCCAGACGGGAGATGACAAGTGCCTGGATTAGGACCTGCGCCGCTTCCTGCGTGAGGCAGGGTCGTACTCTGCGAATGTTGTAGAGCATGAACCTACAGGAAGGGGTCACCGCCTTGATGTTAGTTGAGAACGACAGGGTGTTGTCCAGGATCACGCCAAGGTTCTTAGCACTCTGGGAGGAGGACACAATGGAGTTGTCAACCGTGATGGCGAGATCATGGAACGGGCAGTCCTTCCCCGGGAGGAAGAGCAGCTCCGTCTTGCCGAGGTTCAGCTTGAGGTGGTGATCCGTCATCCACACTGATATGTCTGCCAGACATGCAGAGATGCGATTCACCACCTGGTTATCAGAGGGGGGAAAGGAGAAGATTAATTGTGTGTCGTCTGCATAGCAATGATAGGAGAGACCATGTGAGGATATGACAGAGCCAAGTGACTTGGTGTATAGCGAGAATAGGAGAGGGCCTAGAACAGAGCCCTGGGGGACACCAGTGGTGAGAGCACGTGGTGCGGAGACAGATTCTCGCCACGCCACCTGGTAGGAGCGACCTGTCAGGTAGGACGCAATCCAAGCGTGGGCCGCGCCGGAGATGCCCAGCTCGGAGAAGGTGGAGAGGAGGATCTGATGGTTCACAGTATCAAAGGCAGCCGATAGGTCTAGAAGGATGAGAGCAGAGGAGAGAGAGTTAGCTTTAGCAGTGCGGAGCGCCTCCGTGACACAGAGAAGAGCAGTCTCAGTTGAATGACTAGTCTTGAAACCTGACTGATTTGGATCAAGAAGGTCATTCTGAGAGAGATAGCAGGAGAGCTGGCCAAGGACGGCACGTTCAAGAGTTTTGGAGAGAAAAGAAAGAAGGGATACTGGTCTGTAGTTGTTGACATCGGAGGGATCGAGTGTAGGTTTTTTCAGAAGGGGTGCAACTCTCGCTCTCTTGAAGACGGAAGGGACGTAGCCAGCGGTCAAGGATGAGTTGATGAGCGAGGTGAGGTAAGGGAGAAGGTCTCCGGAAATGGTCTGGAGAAGAGAGGAGGGGATAGGGTCAAGCGGGCAGGTTGTTGGGCGGCCGGCCGTCACAAGACGCGAGATTTCATCTGGAGAGAGAGGGGAGAAAGAGGTCAAAGCACAGGGTAGGGCAGTGTGAGCAGAACCAGCGGTGTCGTTTGACTTAGCAAACGAGGATCGGATGTCGTCGACCTTCTTTTCAAAATGGTTGACGAAGTCATCAGCAGAGAGGGAGGAGGGGGGAGGAGGGGGAGGAGGATTCAGGAGGGAGGAGAAGGTGGCAAAGAGCTTCCTAGGGTTAGAGGCAGATGCTTGGAATTTAGAGTGGTAGAAATTGGCTTTAGCAGCAGAGACAGAAGAGGAGAATGTAGAGAGGAGGGAGTGAAAGGATGCCAGGTCCGCAGGGAGGCGAGTTTTCCTCCATTTCCGCTCGGCTGCCCGGAGCCCTGTTCTGTGAGCTCGCAATGAGTCGTCGAGCCACGGAGCAGGAGGGGAGGACCGAGCCGGCCTGGAGGATAGGGGACATAGAGAGTCAAAGGATGCAGAAAGGGAGGAGAGGAGGGTTGAGGAGGCAGAATCAGGAGATAGGTTGGAGAAGGTTTGAGCAGAGGGAAGAGATGATAGGATGGAAGAGGAGAGAGTAGCGGGGGAGAGAGAGCGAAGGTTGGGACGGCGCGATACCATCCGAGTAGGGGCAGTGTGGGAAGTGTTGGATGAGAGCGAGAGGGAAAAGGATACAAGGTAGTGGTCGGAGACTTGGAGGGGAGTTGCAATGAGATTAGTGGAAGAACAGCATCTAGTAAAGATGAGGTCAAGCGTATTGCCTGCCTTGTGAGTAGGGGGGGAAGGTGAGAGGGTGAGGTCAAAAGAGGAGAGGAGTGGAAAGAAGGAGGCAGAGAGGAATGAGTCAAAGGTAGACGTGGGGAGGTTAAAGTCACCCAGAACTGTGAGAGGTGAGCCATCCTCAGGAAAGGAACTTATCAGGGCGTCAAGCTCATTGATGAACTCTCCAAGGGAACCTGGAGGGCGATAAATGATAAGGATGTTAAGCTTGAAAGGGCTGGTAACTGTGACAGCATGGAATTCAAAGGAGGCGATAGACAGATGGGTCAGGGGAGAAAGAGAGAATGTCCACTTGGGAGAGATGAGGATCCCAGTGCCACCACCCCGCTGACCAGAAGCTCTCGGGGTGTGTGAGAACACGTGGGCAGACGAGGAGAGAGCAGTAGGAGTAGCAGTGTTATCAGTGGTAATCCATGTTTCCGTCAGTGCCAAGAAGTCGAGGGACTGGAGGGAAGCATAGGCTGAGATGAACTCTGCCTTGTTGGCCGCAGATCGGCAGTTCCAGAGGCTGCCTGAGACCTGGAACTCCACGTGGGTCGTGCGCGCTGGGACCACCAGGTTAGAGTAGCAGCGGCCACGCGGTGTGAAGCGTTTGTATGGTCTGTGCAGAGAGGAGAGAACAGGGATAGACAGACACATAGTTGACAGGCTACAGAAGAGGCTACGCTAATGCAAAGGAGATTGGAATGACAAGTGGACTACACGTCTCGAATGTTCAGAAAGTTAAGCTTACGTTGCAAAAAATCTTATTGACTAAAATGATATAGTACTGCTGGCTGGTGAAATAGGCTAGCTAGCAGTGGCTGCGTTGTTGACTTTGTTTGAAAGTGTAGCTGGCTAGGTAACCTCTAACTGGCTAGATAACCTCGACAATTACTCTAGACTACACAATTATCTTGGATACAAAGACGGCTATGTAGCCAGCTAAGATCAAACAAATCAAACTGTTGTACTGTAATGAAATGAAATGTAATACTACCTGTGGAGCAAAGCGGAATGCAACTACTCGCTCCAACCCGGAAGTGCGTATCATAGAGGCAATAGAAGTGTTGTTTCTTGTATTATTGTCTTTTGTGTCTTTAGAGGACTGCTTCACCTTAATGTCCCCTTTCCCTTTTCTTCTGTCCTTATTTTGTCCCACTTTGTCCCTTCTTTGTCCCTTCTTCTCTTCTGCCAACTAGACACTCCTTGTTAGCTAGCTAGCTTCTTCCAGGAATGTCCCTAGCAACTGCCTAGCAACAGGTAAACAACTTAGCTAGCTAAGAAAACGGTATAATTTTATGAAAAATTGTTACTTTTTCAAAAGCCTTTCTTCTTTGTTTGCTGCTTGTTTGGTCTCTTTTTACATGTGGGAATACTTGTAAACAGATTTCCAAAATGTTAATCACTTGAAGCTGATTTCCTGTTGATTTTACAGTCGTTTACGTCCAACAATAAGATTTCCACAAATTTGTTTTATATATATTTTTGTTTTGCACAGAAAACTTGGGGGGCGAAATAAAACCGCGGGTTGCCAGTTGGGGAACCCTGACTTAGATCATCGCTGGCGGATGTTTCATGTCTCCAAATGTATTTCACAAATATTTGCTTCCTGTCTCAGAAACCAGTGAGAATATTACACATAGTGTGTTGTGGGTGTGTTTGGTGGGGTTGAAACAGACAGATCGTATCTCAAAACCTTTAGAGAGCAGATCTTGCTGCTGTTGCTGTTGTTGTTGTTGCGCTGCTTTGGCCTTAGCTCAGCAGTAACTGTTTAGTGGCACATAATGTAGGACCCTTTCTTTCGCAGTGAAAGTGAGTCTCTAAGGTTAGGGCTGGGTTGAAGGGAGGTTGCTTCGGTGTTGTCCTGCTGTTGTTGTTTTGTTTTATGTGTATGACGAGTTCATGCTCTTACTGTTTTCTAAGGGAGGGCGAAGGAGGAGAGCCCAGGAGAGAAGAATGACCCATCTGTTCCACAGGGGAAGGAGGAGAAGTGTTTATTTTCCAGCGACGTGACTTGAGAAACCCCCATTAGTCCAAACACAAACCTCTCATGTCCTCTTTGATTGATGGAAATGCTGAGAGATTATTTTCCCTACAGCCCCAACAATAGGCTGAGGCCTATGAACATGCCTCTATGGTTAGGTGATTCATCAATGCATCCTACTTGGCACTTAGTAGCGACTTAACGGGGTGAACAAACAGGTTACAAACTAGCGATGCAGCCACCACTGTTTGTTTTTCTTCACATATGCAAACCACTTGGCAAATGCCACTAGTTAGAATGGCATTCTTCTTCAACCCCTGAATGAGTGTTCTTAGGTCTATTCCCTTTATTCTTGGTCTGTCATGTGGCATAAACCACCAGGCTTTGATACATCTCCTACAAACGTAACAATATCTGTTAGACGCAAGTACTCTAGTCTTGGGATCCATAACCCCACACAAAATAAACAAAATCACATGTAGATGCACATACTCTAATCAAAAGCAAAAGGAAAAGCATGTAAATGTAGAAGCTACATACCACACCCACACGCACGTACACACATGCACACGCACAGAGACAAACACTCAGCCGTGGAAACAATGCCAGTCTACAGGCTGTTTCGTTTGAATTGTTTCTGTAAATTTCACGTGAGACAAACAGTCTGGAAAGCCCAGGGATCTCAGCTCCGTACAAAAGAATGCATTCAGAGAGGAGGGGGGGGGGGGGGTGCTCCGATTAGCTTGTTTTCCCTCTAATTGATTTTTTTTTTACTGTTATGTTGTTGCAACTGCCTTGTCTCCTTCAAAGCCTTCGCTTGAAAAACTCCCCCCAGCTACATGCACATTGACAATCAGCCCTGTCTGTTAGACCTATATCTGTGTTGGTCACTTCCTATTTGTCTTGACCTATGACTTACCGGGCCTCAGCAGCTGAGGGGCAGAGGATGGTGTCAGAGCCTGACCTCTCAAATAGCTTGGAAGGAGGGAGGGTGGGAGTGTGGGTTGGTAGGGCCCCGGCTCTATGCATCGCCCCACCATCCTACCACCCAGACTACAGGAACAGAACAGGATCTCACCACAATAAACACCCTTAGAAACATGCTGTATTTTATGACATTTTGTTTTATCACAGTGATGATGCTGTATACAGGAATTTCAGCACATACAGTATGAACTGTATATTACATATCAGTGTAATAAGCCCGTTGCCTCTATTTTTTATTTCAATTCAAAAGGAAATGAAACATCTTCCTGCATGGCTACACACACACACACATACACAAACAGATGCACACATACACACACTAACGTGTCTTTTTATCAAGCAAAACTTTCTGTTTTTGTGTTTGTGTTTGTGTGTGTGTGTGTGTGTGTGTGTGTGTGTGTGTGTGTGTGTGTGTGTGTGTGTGTGTGTGTGTGTGTGTGTGTGTGTGTGTGTGTGTGTGTGGCCAGGAAGATGTTCCATTTCCTTTTGACTTAAAAATAAAGAATAGAGGCTGAGGAGTGATACGTGCGCCAGAATAGGGTTCACTTCCCTTCCCATGTCAGGGCCTATAAATACATGGAAAACAGGAAGCTAACAGGGATGAAATAGTGGGCAAACTGAAATCCTAGATACCTTTACCTCAACACTAAGACCTAACATTCACATCATACAAATACAAATACACAGACACCCTAAACCCCTATTAAACAATAACATACGCATGCAGGCTCCTAACCTGACGAGCCAACCACCAACAAACTGAAGCAGGCTAAAACATTGTTGCCATTTCAGTGGCAAAAATGTTCTCATTATAAGATAGCAAGGCTCTCATTGTAAGATAGTGTCTAACATGAAAGTAAACTGGTCTGATATCTGCATAGGAGAGCTGTGCGTGTCAGATACACATCAGGTCCAGGACCAGAGGAGCAGGTAGACTCTCATTCCTACCATGTCCCTTCCCACTTGTCTTTTAGTCCAAAGTAAAGCCAAGGCCCCAACAGAGGGCTCGCAGTGCACAAGCATGGCAACAGAGGGCTCGCAGTGCACAAGCATGGCAACAGAGGGCTCGCAGTGCACAAGCATGGCAACAGAGGTACTTAGAGTGATTTTGTGAGAGTGTGTCAAAAGATTAAGCTATTTCCCCAGTGTTATGTGCAGGGCTCTAAATAAATAAATAAATAATAATTTGTAGCACCAAAAAATTAGGAGCACCAGAAAAATATATATTTTTAAAATGATTGAGATATAGCCTACTTACTTTTTAAGCACATCTCTGTGCCACCAAAGTGTTTGCATGTACTGGTAAAGTTACCAGGTTGTTAGTAGGACTGCAAGATATGGGGAAAAAAAAAATGTATTGCTATTTTTAAACCAAATATTGTGACTTGACTTGTGATATAGATCAAAACACTTGGGTCAACTATTTAATCATAGAAATAGAATGATTTTTATAATTATATGGTTGTTATTTGGCATGACAACAAATTAAAAAGCCCGGTAGGAATTGCTCCACTCTGGCCATTCTTACCAATTCCTACCATACTGAAGAGCTCAGTGACTTTCCAACAAGTCAGTAAGTCAGTTTGTAAAATGTCTGCCCTGCTAGAGCTGCCACGGTCAACTGTAAGTGCTGTTATCGTTAAGGGAAAATGTCTAGAAGCAACAACGACTCAGCCTCAAAGTGGTAGGCCACACAAGCTCACAGAACAGGACTGCCGAGTGTTGCAACACTCACTACCAAGTTCCAAACTGCCTCTGGAAGAAACAGTAGCACAATAACTGTTCGTTGGGAGCTTCATAAAATGGGTTTCCATGGCTGAGCAGCAGCACACAAGCCTAACACGGAACCCAAACCAGCTGCGCGCGTGTGCTATCGTGCATAAATGTATTTTGTCCCCCCACATCAAACGCAATCACGACACGCAGGTTAAAATATCAAAACAAACTCTGAACCAATTATATTAATTTGGGGACAGGTCGAAAAGCATTAAACATTTATGGCAACATTTATGCACTTTCTAGCAGATTTGTCCTATTTAGGTAGCTTGCTGTTGCTAGCTAATTTGTCCTGGGATATAAACATTGAGTTATTTTACCTGAAATGCACAAGATCCTCTACTCAGCCAATTAGTCCACACATAACCGGTCAACCGAATCGTTTCTAAGTAATCTCACCTTCTTCCAGGCTTTTTCTTCTCTTGACTTTATATTGCAATTGGCAACTTTCATAAATTAGGTGCATTACCGCACCGACCTCGTTCGTCTTTCAGTCACCCACGTTGGTATAACCAATGAGGAGATGGCACGTGGGTACCTGCTTCTATAAACCAATGAGGAGATGGGAGAGGCAGGACTTGCAGCGCAATCTGCGTCACAAATAGTACTGACTTCTATTTTAGCCCTTGGCAAGGCAGACGCTCGTTGGCGCGCGCGAGCAGTGTGGGTGCAATAATTGAATAATATAGATTTCTAAATTTATTTTGCAACGCTCGCGCACGCAACGTGAGCGGTGTAGTGAGCCTGTAAGATCACCATGCGCAATGCCAAGCGTAGGCTGGAGTGGTGTAAAGCTCATTGCCAATGGATTCTGCAGTGAAAACGTGTTCTCTGGAGTGATGAATCACGCTTCAAAATCTGGCAGTCCGATGGACAAATCCGGGTTTGGCGGTTGTCAGGAGAACGCTACCTGACCCAATGTATAGTGCCAACTGTAAAGTTTGGTGGAGGAGGAAGAATGGTCTAGGGCTGTTTTTCATAGTTTGGGCTTGGCCCCTTAGATCCAGTGAAATCTTAGAAGCTACAACATACAATGACATTCTAGACGATTCTGTGCTTCCAACTTTGTGGCAACAGAAAAGGCCCTTTTCCTGCCGACTGCGAGCCAAGCCTAATCGCCCAACATCAGTGCACGACCTCAATAATGCTCGTGGCTGAATGGAAGCAAGTCCCCGCGGAAATGTTCCAACATCTAGTGGAAAGCCTTCCCAGAAGAGTGGAGGCTGTTACAGCAGCAAAGGGGGGAACTAACTAACTAACCATATTTATGCTCCTGATTTTGGAATGAGATGTTTGATGAGCAGGTGTCCACATACTTTTGGTCATGTTGTGAATTCTATGTATTTTATTGGTTGTGTTTTGATTTCTGTTTGGATCCCAGGAAGAGTAGTCGCTGCCTCTGCAGCAGCTAATTGGGGATGCTAATAAATATTACTACTAAAAATCACATTTGAATTTATGTTTTGGGGGATTTTGTTTTAGTCGCACTGGTGCTCCCAAAATAAAACTCCAGGTCGCATAGCAAAATATTTTGCATATGCCGCTAAATTTGACGCACTTCAGAGCCCTTGGTCATGTGTCACACATTTAGAAGATGTGGGCTGTGTCATGGCTTAACTTAATAAGGAACATCGAAACCTAGCCCTATCTGTTGAAACACCATGGGCCAGTTCCCCAAACACAGACTAAGATTAATCCAGGAATAAAATGGGGATTCTCCAGTGAAAGGAAGGCCAAGAAAATCGCTAAAGACTCCAACCACCCAAGCCATAGACTGTTCTCTCTGCTTCTGCACGGCAAGCAATACAGGTTACTAAAGTCTGACAACAACAGCCTTCTGAACAGCTTCTATCCCCATGCCATAAGACTGCTAAATAACTAACTAAATAACTAACTAAATAGCTATATGGACTATCTGGACTATCTGAGTTGACCTTTGTATTTATTCTTATTGTCTCTATGCACAGGGCCCTACACACTATGCACAATAATACCAACTCCAGCCACTTTAAAAATGGGAATTGATGGAAATTATGTAAAAATGTACCACTAGCCACTTTAAGCAATGCCACTTAATACAATGTTTACATACCCTACATTACCCATCTCATATGTATATATACTGTACTCTATATCATCTACTGCATCTTGCCATCTTTATGCAATACATGTACCACTAGCCACTTTAAACTATGCCACTTTATGTTTACATACCCTACAGTACTCATCTCATATGTATATACCGTACTCTATACCATCTACTGCATCTGCCATGCCGTTCTGTACCACCACTCATCCATATATCTTTATGTACATATTCTTTATCCCTTACACTTGTGTGTGTGTAAGGTAGTAGTGTGGAATTGTTAGGTTAGATTACTGTTGGTTATTACTGCATTGTCGGAACTAGAAGCACAAGCATTTCGCTACACTCGCATTAACATCTGCTAACCATGTGTATGTGACTAATAAAATTTGATTTGATTTGATTTTACCCCAACACACACACACACACACACACACACACACATAATATGCACATACATTTATAGTGACTTTACACACACAAACATTATATACGCTGCTGCTACTCTATTTATCATATATCCTGATGCCTAGTCAACTTACCCATATATATATCTACCTCCATCACTCCAGTATCCCTGCACATTGTAAATATGTTACTGGAACTGACCCTTTATAATAAACAAAGCAAAAAAAGAAACGACCTCTGTCAACTGCCTTTATTTTCAGCAAACTTAACATGTGTAAATATTTGTATAAACATAAGATTCAACAACTGAGACATAAACTGAACAAGTTCCACAGACATGTGATGAACAGAAATTGAATAATGTGTACCTGAACGAAGGGGGGGTCAAAATCAAAAGTAACAGTCAGTATCTGGTGTGGCCACCAGCTGCATTAAGTACTGTGGTGCATCTCCTCCTCATGGACTGCACAGATGTTCAGATGTACTGATCCTGTGTAGGTGTTGTTCCACCTGGTCTGCCACTGCGAGGACGATCAGCTGTCCATCCTGTCTCCCTGTAGTGCTGTCTTAGGCTTCTCACAGTACAGACATTGCAATTTATTGCCCTGGCCACATCTGCAGTCCTCATGCCATAAACAGTGTTTAAACCCTTTACAATGAAGATCTGTGAAGTTCTCGTGTGTTTTTGGTCTACCTTGATATTTTTAGTATTACATTGTTATTGATTATTGCATTGTTGGGGATAGAACTTGCAGGAAAGGTATTTAACTGTACTTGTGCATGTGACATTAAAACTTGAAACTTAAAACGTGATCATGATTTTTAGTCCATGATCTGGCTTAGTCTGTCCCTAAAACTTTTAGGGAGACATACCTGATAACTGTTTCTCCTTATTACTCCTATGCTGCAAACATGTTTTAGTGTAGAAGATGAGATGACAGTCCCTGAGCACCTCAGAACCATCCCATATAATGGTGTCTGTCTGGAACGGAGCATATCATGTCAATGCATGATGGAAATCTCATTTGGAGCTGAGAAGGTAAGTGTGTATACAACATGGAGGTCTTGATTCATGTCTTTTAGCCTTCCTGTTCCGCTTCCCTTTCTCTGTCACACAGGACTGTAGCCAGACGGGGTGTAGCCAAAATAGGCGGCGAGAGGAAGAGGAAGTAATGATGTAGTGATGGCAGGTGTCTTTCATCTGTGTGTGTTCTTCACTCTCCCTCTCTCCTTGTTCCTCCTCCCCTCTCAATGCACGGTACCATGTTTCTCGTTTCCTTCTCTCTCCCTCCTGTTCTGCCTCTGCTCCCTACCAACCAAAATGTCAAATGTTCTGATATCATCCACTCAAACAAGACATTGCACAAAACGTTGCATTTTGAAAAACATTTTCAAGCTGGCGAGATAGGATACTGTTTCTTTGTGGTAAAATTAGTAGACTCTACAACAAGTACTGTTTATTACAGTGTATGCTCTATTACAATGTAACCGTCTGGATATGAGTGGGCGATGACCATCCAGAGTGCTGAACTCCTGGCCCTTGTCATAGTATGCACAACAGTGTTACAGCATGTTGTAAAGCAGTATGTAAGTCAGTACGGGAGTTATCTTCGGATATTCTTGTGAGACGTTCGCACGTTAAAACAACGTACCTAGAAAGTTACTCCTCTGACTAGACATTCACTTTATATTACATGGTGTCAGAAGCGGGAGAGAGGCTCCCAGCCTACAAAAAAAAGTGGACAATGGCAAAGTTTGACCCACAAAACTTTGGCTTTGAGAAACTGACTGAATTGACGGATTGGAAACAACCGTGACCAAATTGGGTAACGAAGATGGCGATGTTGCAGGTCAGTTCCCATGGGCAGCGAGGCGGTTCACCTTTGCATCAGAGGATGAACAAGTGGACTTTGATATTGTCATGTAGAAATATAATGAATCTTTTTTTCCCCCCAAACGGAATGTTGTTCACGAACGTGCCTGTTTTTTTATTAAAGTGCAGCACCTGGGGGAAAGGCAGAGGCATTTGTCCGAGGCCTTGACGAGCTTGCAGAGCATTTAGACTTTGGTGCAAATAGAGATGAGCATATACAGGGACCGAATTGTCGTTGGCATACTGGATAAAGGGCTGTCTCTCAAACTGCAGTTGAAGGCAGATCTCACGTTAGCAACTACCATTCAGACAGTCCGTCAGTCCGAGGAAGCTAGCTTCCAAGTAAGCCAAAATAGAGATGAGCAATATACAGGGACCAAATTGTCGTTGGCATACTGGATAAAGGGCTGTCTCTCAAACTGCAGTTGAAGGCAGATCTCACGTTAGCAACTACCATTCAGACAGTCCGTCAGTCCGAGGAAGCTAGCTTCCAAGTAAGCCAAACAGGGAGAAGCTGCGTACGCTGTGCAGGAGATTGCACTGGGGCACAAGAATAATGCAAAATTACACACAAAACGCAATGAGAACAGAGATTCAACGGACACGGAGCGTGCAGAAGGGAAAATGCAACCCTCGTGAAAAAATGCTACATTTAAAAAAATTAAAACTGGAAAGATGTCCAGCTTCAAGTCGACATGCAACAAATGTCAGAAAACAGGACATTGGGGGGAAAAAATGTGTCACACAAAAACGGTTAGGGAAGGTACAGAAAATGATGACCAGACGTCATATTTCTTGGGATCCGTTAGCAATGCTGATCGGAGTGATGACCAACGGACAGTGCAATTTCTCATTGGCGCAACACCAGTGAAATTCAAAATGGACACTGGAGCAGACGCTAGTGTAATGTGTGAAGAGGCATTTGATAGCCTCATTCCAGAGAGAACATTGCAGCCATCTACCATTACTCTGTGCCGTCCCTGGGGCCAGTGGAATTGTTCACAGCAATTTAAAGCGAGCACCACATACAAAGCAGAGCACCACTCCTTCCTAGTATATGCCGTTTAGGGAAGGAGTGTGAACAACTTACTCAGCCGGTCAACTACTGCTGAGATGGGCCTGGTGAAACGCATCAAAAAAGTTCATGAAGCATTTGGGGATCAGGGCTTGCTTAACACAGAACCAGTGAAAATACAACTGAAAGAGAACACAGCCATATGCAGAGCACACAGCGAGTACAGTCTCAATACCACTGATGCAGAAGGTGAATGAGGATGGAGGAGAATGACATCGTGGAGAAGGTGACGCAGGGAAAAGATTGGTGTGCACCCATGGTGCCTGTCCTGAAGAAAAATAGGAAAGTGTGTATGAGTGGGTTTGAAAAAGCTTAATGAAGCGGTGAAAAGAGAACGGTTCATCCTACTCACCTTGGAAGAGATACTCGCAAAGCTGAGCAGAGCCAAAGTATTCTTGTCATTGGATGCGGCAGGTAGGTTCTGGCAAATACCCTACACAGTGACAGCAGAAAGTTGACAACCTTCATTACACTTTTTGGCAGGTACAGTTTCCCCCGCCTGCCGTTTGGGATCTCGAGTGCTCCCGAAATCTTCAAGAGGAAAATGATGGCGACATTGCAAGGCCTAGAGGGAGTCGTCATTTTTATGGATTACATTTTGGTATATGCAAATACCATGGAGGAGCACGACGAGCGACTAAAGAGAGTCCTGCAGAAGATAGAGTCAACCGGACTAAAGTTGAACAGAGAAAAGTGTGTCGTCAGGCAAACACAGCTACGCTTCCTGAGACACCTCATCGACCCATCGGGTGTCCGGCCTAATCCAGAGACAGTGGAGGCCATCAGGCATCTATCCCCACCAGAGAACATGCAGGAGCTTAAGAGAGTTATTGGGATGGTTAACTATCTAGGAAAGTATATGCCCAACCTTTCCACACTGGGCAAACCACTACAAGAGCTCCTGAAGTCAAAGACGGTATGGACATGGGATCACGCACAGCAGGTGACGTTCCAGTGCCTCAGCTCTTCTGATGACTTCCCCAGTCCTGACATTCTACAACAGCAACAGAACCACCAGTCTCAGCATACGTAAGCAGCTATGGGCTTGGCGGGTACTACTATAGCTCCATGGAGAGGAAGGGAAGTCAATGGCGTACTGCTCTAGGTGTCTCACAGAGGCAGAAACCAGATATGTTCAGATCAAAAAGTAGTGTCTGGTGAGTTTTTGGGCCTGTGAGAAGTTCGAGAAATACCTGTACGGCCTGGAGGACTTCAAGTTAGTGACAGACCACAAGCCCTTGGTCCCACTAATGAACAGCAAAGTCTTGGATAATGTGGCTTTACGGTGCCAGACACTACTCACGCGGCTTATGAGGTTCAAACCCACAGTGGAGTACGCACCAGGAAAAACCTTGGTCGTGGGGGACACTGTCAAGGAGTCTATTGACACGCGCAGAAAAGGAGACAGACAGACACACACACACACACACACGTGGAGTGTAACATCGCAGCCGTCATCAACAACATGCCTGCTACACAGACAGAAATGGAGAGCATCAGAGTTGACCCTGCAGCAGATGATCAATTACATCAGGTCAGGTTGTCCTGAACACGTGGGTAAAACCCCAGTCACAGTTTTTTTTTCCAGTGAAAAGGGAAGTGTCAGAGTACAATGTTAAAGTCACAAAGGGGAACTGCCACAGGAGGCTGCTCATAATAATTGTCGGAGCGGAGCAAATGGAATGGCATCAAACAAAATGGAAGCCATGTGTTTGATGTATTCGATACCATTTCACAAATTCCGCTCCAGCTATTACCACCACCCCATTCTGCCCAACAAAGGTGTCACCAACCTCCTGTGGAAACTAGTAGTACCACAGACACAGAGGCCAAACATTGTTGATAGAAAACACAATGAACATAAAGGTTTGACCAGTGGTGGAAAAAGTACCCAACAGTCATACTTGAGTAAAAGTAAAGATACCTTAATAGAAAATGACTCAAGTAAAAGGGAAAGTCACCCAGTAAAATACTACTTGAGAAAAAGTCTAAAATGATTTCGTTTTCAATATACTTAAGTATCAAAAGTAAATGTAATTGCTAAAATATACTTAAGTATCAAAAATAAAAGTATGAATAAGTTCTAATTCCTTATATTAAGCAAACCAGAAGGCACAATTTTCATGTTTAAAAAAAAAGTACAGATAGCCAGGGGCACACTCCAACACTCAGACATCATTTACAAATGAAGCATTTAGCGAATCTGCCAGATCAGAGGCATTGGGGATGACCTGGGATGTTCTCTTGATAAGTGCGTAAATTGGGCCATTTTCCTGTTCTGCTAAGCATTCAAAATATAACGAGTACTTTTGGGTGTTCGGGAAAATGCATGGAGTAAAAAGTACATTATTTTCTTTAGGAATGTAGTGAAGTAAAAGTAAAAGTTGTCAAGCATATAAGTAGTAAAGTACAGATACCCCCAAAAACGACTTAATTAAAATACTTTAGAGCTACTTAAGTACTTTACACCACTGGGTCTGACTAAATGCAGAGAGTGGGCCAACGCCTCTGTATGGTGGCCGGGGATCTCATCAGTGGTAAAAAAAAGGTCCTGTCATATCAGTCTTGTTGTGAGCTTAGAAAGGTACAGCAAAAGGATCCACTAATCTCTGTGCCACTCCCCGACAGGCCATGGAAAGGAATTGCTCTGGATCTATGTGAGTATGACAAACAAAACTATCTGATCATGTCAGACTACTACTCAAGGTTAATTGAGATACAACACATACCTACAACCACAAGCACACAGGCCACCATGAAGCTGAAACGAACCTTCACAAGGTATGACATTGCAGATGAGTCATTATGGACAATTGGCCCAAATTCTTGAGTTCCGAGTTCCAAGAAATGGCAAAGCAGCTTGATTTTAAGTACATTACTTCCAGCCCGCACCACCCTCAGGGTAACGGTCGTGCAGAGAGGGCAGTGCAGACCGTGAAGGGGATTCTAAAGACCTGCTGGTTGCTCTCCTGTGCTACAGGTCAATCCCATGCACAACAACAGAACGACACTCGCAACCTCGGAGCGAAACCTGCAACCTAAGAGGCCCAACAAAAAAACACATCAAGCTGAAGGATGCGTCAGAAAAGAGGAAACAAGCCTTCTACTACAACTAACATCACAAGGCGAAACCTTTACAGTTGCTACTGCCGGGAGAAACCGTGGTAAAAAGAAAATGTACATGTGAAAACTCGCATTGTGTTATTGGTCTTTTTTCCCAAAAAACCTTTACAGTAGCATTGTTTCGGAAAGATCGCTATTGTGAAGTACGGTTGTTTTCGTTATGGTCACACTCATTTGTAGAAAGTGTTCAAAGGAAATCTGTTCAAGTTAAAGGAGGAGATGTCATAGTATACACGACAGTGTCACGGCATGCTGTAGAGCAGTATGGGAGTTATCTTCGGGTATTCTTGTGAGACATTAAACAACATACCTAGAAAGGTATTCCTCTGACTGGACAATCATTTCATATTGCAGCTCGGACCACTCCACGCCTTAGCCTGCTGAGCTAAAGGCCACTCCACACCACGGCAGTAATACAACAGGAACCAATGAGGATGGGGTGTAGCTCCCTCTTCCTCCTCCTCCTCCTTTGACGTGGAAGAGGATACAGGGAAAAGACAACAGTGGCAACAATAGAGTCCCTGCCCTGGTGCCTGGTGTCACTCAAAGACAGGAGCACAGAGAGATGGCTGGAGTTTTCACCAGTTTTTAGCTGACTCATCCCCCCCCCCTCGCTATTGACCAAGAGGAAAGGGGATGTCGAAAATAAACACTCACTCATGAGTTTTATTTATCATTTGTATTGAACTGAGACCTCCCTGAATACCATTTCCCTAACCAGATTTCAACCACATTCTGAGGAAATGACTAGCGAGCGGCCTTTCTTTCGAAACCAAGCTATTCTGTTGTGAGTGACTAACCCTTTGAAATAAATTTTAACAAAGACACACACTAAATAAAGAGATGGCTAAAAGACCACAAAGTGAAAGTGAAAGAGCTTTTAGTATGTTGATAAGAATCACTGATTAACTTAGTACCTGCATGGACAACTTCTCCATTTTATTGATAGAAATGAGCATGAGTAGCCCGTTGACAGCATTCGCCCCTGTCCCAAGATGAACAGTAGGGAATCACACGCAGAGGGCTCTGTTTTCTGAGGAGATGGCTTTTGACAAGTAGCACCACAATCAGTTGGCACAGGGCGCAATCAGCCACAGGAAACTAGGGAAAGCCACTTTTGAGGGGCGCAGGCAGGCCCCCTCTCTGCAGCCTCTGCTCGGCGGGGTAAACAGGACGCAGAGTTACTCTGTGACTCTAGCTAAGCGTCTCAGCCACTCCCAGACCTGTGTATATAACCACATCCTGTTTTGACCCAGAACTCTGGCCAATCCAGAGCGGCCATCTTCCGACGGCCACCACTCATTCAAACCCTTGCTCTTCCATTCCAGGGGCAGGCAACAAACATTCAAACTGGACAGTTTTATCTCAATCTCTTAATTCAAAGACTCAATCATGGATACTCTAACAGTTGCGGTTGCTTCGCATGATGTATTGTTGTCTCTACCTTCTTGCTCTTTGTGCTGTTGTCTGTGCCCAAAAATGTTTGTACCATGTTCTGTGCTGCTGCCATGTTGTATTGCTACCATGCTGTGTTGTCATGTGTTGCTGCCATGCTATGTTGTTGTCTTAGGTCTGTCTTTATGTAGTGTTGTGTTGTCTCTCTTGTCATGTGTGTTTTGTCCTTTATTTTAATTATAATCCAAGTACCCGTCCCCGCAGGAGGCCTTTTGCCTTTTGGTAGGCTGTCATTGGAAATTTGTTCTTAACTGACTTGCCTAGTTAAATAAAGGTTAAATAAATTTAAAAAATCTAATAAATGAGAAAGAGTAGGTTGGTCCTCCTCGCTCTACAGATGACACCAGGTGACATGAGAAATGTCCAAAGTTCCATCTTTTGTGCAATTGTGTTTTCAAAGGGTACATAGTGTGGTGCATAGTTGCGGGAAGTTTTTTGAGATAAAGCCAGGCGAACAGCAGGTAGGCCTGAGGTCTGAAGTCTCTCCACTCCCCTGCTGTCTTCTAACAAGGTCTGAACACGTGGCACTTGGAACTGATTAACTATAACGACAGTTCGGTTGCCCTTGTTTGATATGCTGGAAAACAATAAACACTCAGTTAGACAGGGAACAAGAGGAGGGTGGCTTGACAGTTACACTTGACAGTTAGCTTTGTGCACGCTCACAGCCTAACTGCTCTGAGCATGCCCCCTTCCACTATAAACAAAAGTCATATACAGTACTATGACATCTTGGCAGTGGTTTCAACTCTACACAAGCAGTTTAGTGGCATGACAGACTCCCTATCTTTTTGATACACAGTCAGCTTGCTTTCTGTTTTGATTCCACGTGCAGAGTGCGATGAAAGGAGCCACATGGCCCTCTGCAATGCCCCTTCTCTCACGACACACACAGTTCATATTGTGGCCGACAACACCATGTACAGCTTGTCATACCAAGCGGTGATGCAGCCAGTCAAGATGCTCTCAATGGTGCAGCTTTAGATCCTTTGGAGGATCTAAGGGCCCATGCCGGATCTTTTCAGCCTCCTGAGGGGGAAGAGGCATTGTCGTGTCCTCTTCACAACTGTGTTGGGGTGTGTGGACCATGATAATTCCTTAGTGATGGGGACACCGAAGGATCTTGACCTGCTCCACTACAGCCCCGTTGATGGGAATCAAGCGTGCTCGGCCCTTCGTTTCCTGTAGCCCACGATCTGCTCTTTTGTCTTGTTGACGTTGAGGGAGAGGTTGTCCTGGAACACTGCTAGGTCTCTGACCTCTCATCGTCGGTGATCAGGCCTACCACCACCATGTCGTCTGCAAATGTAATGATGGTGTTGGAGTTGTGCACGGCCAAGCAGTCTTGAGTGAACAGGGAGTACAGGAGGGGACTAAGCACGCACCCCTGAGCGGTCCCCGTGTTGAGGGTCAGCGTGGCAAATGTGATGTTGCCTACCCTCAACTCATGTGGGTGGCCCGTCAGGAAATCCAGGATACAGTTGCAGAGGGAGGTGTTTAATTCAAGGGTCTTTAGCTAATCTAATCAAACTTTAAATGCACTTGAAATAGTCTAATTTGATTTAGTCCCTCCCAGCATAAGTGCTCCCCTCCCCCCATTTATACAGTTTCTTCTCCCTCCCCACCACTTTTTTTCTGAAAGAGGGGGAGGGGGTCTTTGAGAGGCAGGTTATTCAACAGATCTTCCTCCAACACTGGAACACTCAATTTCAGCTTCTCACGATGCTTATTGCTTGAGTAAAATACAGAAAATATAACAGATTTCAGAATTGATGTTAGAAATCTGATCCCATGAGCGGTCAGCAGATGTGTGCACACGACGCTAGGAGCAGTGGTGCAGAGGATGCTGATTTGTTAACATACGCTTCTCCTTTAATCTATTTTGCACAATACAGGGTCTCACCCAAAAGGGGGGGAGTGATAAAGAATTTGCATATATATACACAGGCATCAGGGAGATGGATTAGAGCTGGTCTTTAGAGCCAGATAATGTATGCTGTGGGAACTATGCCAAAGGCTTTAGAGAAATCGCTCCGTAAGATCTCTCTCCCTTTTCTAGATGGCACATTAATCCCTGGATGATGCATCTCCAAACAGCACCGCAGCCGCCTCCTAGGCAACAATCTGCTAGCTAGTGCCATCCATGTGATTCCCTTTCTATGGGAGGCCAACATCCCTGCTATCTAGGCGGGTTCAGCGGGCCCAGCAACAATAGTAATGGGTCCCATCTACTTACCATAAACATCAAGCTAGCAGCCCAAAGCCCCCAAACCCCAGTGGAAGACAACACACATGAATGTTTTTTCTGATTTATTATGAAAAAATATATATTTTTGACTTTGTGACAATAAGCACATAACATATATACAATTCTCTTCATAAATACAAATGATGTACAAACAAATTAAATAGAAATAATATTTCATGGTTATGTACACATTGCATTTTTAAATTAAAGAGGACAATAATACAAATATTAAAAAATATATCTATTTGGTTTCAAATGAAAAAGAACAACCCCTCTTTGGAGTCCTTCATTCTGCAAAAAAGAAATATAGTTTTTTCAAGATCCAGCACTGTCGGTTAAAACGATATGATATTTTGTCATCGGGGAAGCAGTCTTTATGCACAATACACTTCATTCAGTGTGGAAGTTGTATATTGAAAGGCATTGAGAAAATAAAACTGTACAAATTACATGTACTACGACTTTCAACCGGGTTCAAATAAGACTTTCTAGTGTGTTTGTAAAAAAGAGAGTATCAAACAAGCACAACAACAAAAAATGTCAGTGTGTAAGATCAGTACCATTTTTCCTTAAGTCATAACATCATTTAAAGATCAGGCACTTGATAAGATTGAGTTCCCTAAGTATATATGCAATGCTCTGAAAGATTGGGCACATTGGTGATTCATTTCCAAACAGAAAGGGAGTCCGGTTTAGGGACCAGAAGGCCTAGATATGTCATCCGGCCACTCCAGACTCCAATATCTATAGCCAACTGTCCATCTAAGCTTCCAGTAAAGCCTCATCTTCAGTTCTTTGACAGCTAGAACATTGTTTCCCTTCTTTGACAGAAAAAAAACAGAAAAGAGGCCACGAAAATGTCCTTGCTGTTACTTTCGATTCTCAAGTGGATTGTAGTGGCATCTTATTCATGGATTGTAAAAAGGTCCCTCTCGATTATTTGAGATGTCGTTTTCTTTTCGATAAGGCATCAGGAGAGTAAAAAGTCCTGCTTCTCTGTAATTGGTGAATCCTTGGCCCTCTTCCGAGAAAAGTTTTTATTTTTGTTCATTTTTAAATGGAAAGCAAATCATATTTAAAAATGTAGTGCAAATGATGGCAGAACATACATTCTAGTCTCCAGCCCCCACTTTTCACGTATTGTATCCAAACATTGTCAATGTTGTGAAAAAGTTCATTTTGAATGAGCAGCATGAATAAATATTAAATAATACATGTTGATTTCATATATCCTCTTCAATTCTTTTGAATTGCCTTTGAAAGACTGTAAACATGTTCAGGCAAAGCCCTTGTTGGTCAAGGTACTCCTGGTGTCAGAATACTGTTGTTAAACCTAAGGTGGGAAAATGATGAGGGAGAGAGTTTACCAATCAAATCTTGAAAAAGTGATTTGACAATAACTTCCTTCATAAACTCTTAATAATAACCTGTTTGAATGGGTGGAGCTGCTTACCTCAGTAGCAAAGACACACGGTTCAGCTTGCTGTTCAGTCTGGATGATGAAGACTGGGTGGTACAAGCCTTCTTTAGGGAAGCTCATTGGTGGAACCATTATGCTGCCTTCTGATTTGTTCCTGTTGAAAAGAGATAGAGGGAGGGAAAATAGGTCATGTTTGGTTCCACAGGCGCAATGGAATCATACAACAGAAACTGTGATCTCCAATACAAAGTTGAGGGTTAAAGAAAATCTGATAAAGCCTGAGCACTACATAGTGAGAGATCAAGTTGTAACATGTCTGCTAGTAGAAAGCCCTGATGCTAGGGTACGCTAGGAAATACAAGCATTCCATCCAACTCATACTGGTGACCACACACACACTGCTTCATTGGCACAATACCATTTGAGTTTGGCGAGGCATACCTACCGGTCAAATTTGTTCTTCGCATGACAGTCTTCCTCTTTGGCCATGTTGTAGTCAACCATCTTCTGCTTGTAAGCCGCCTTGTCTCCATGTTTGTCTGCGGGGGCCGAGGTCAGCGCTTTATCCTTATTGGACACCTTGTAATGGCCGCCGGGGATGAGGAAGGCTTCCTTCTCTCGGAGGCTGGACGGGGGGTTGGAACCACCTATGGGCTGGTTGTTGAAAGTCTCCAGGTCGTTACGAACAGAAGACGCCATGGCCTTCCGCCCATGCCTCATCTGGCTTAGGACCACGATGACAGCACACACCACCAGGGTGAGGGTGACCAGGCCCAGGGCGAATGAGACAACCAAGGCTGCAGGCAAACCGTCTGCCTTGGGCTTGGCAGTGGGTTTGAGGCTGAACTCGCAACGGGATCCCATGAAGCCGGCCGGGCACTGGCACACGGGTCCGGTGAAGTGGGTGTAGCAGGTGCCTCCATTCTGGCAGGGGAAGACGGAGCAGGCATCGGCGCGGATGCTGCAGTCCTTGCTGGTGAAGCCCAGGGTGCAGGTGCAGGTAAAGCTGTTGATGCCGTCCACGCAGGTACCGGCGTTGCGGCAGGGGTTGCGGGCGCAGTCATCGTTGTTGATCTTGCAGCGCGGCCCAGTGAAGCCAGGATGACAACGGCACATCAGACTGTGGCCCAGATCCAGGCACTGGCCACCTGTTGGACAGACGAGGAGGGGTTCAAATCACTGCACACTCAACATGTTTATCAAAACTTGAAGTGCAGGTATGAGTGTCAAAGCTTCTTGTGGAAGGCAAACATACTAATTCAATGATTTTTCTTTATTTTTACTATTTTCTACATTGTAGAATAATAGTGAAGACATCAAAACTACGAAATAACACATATGGAATCAAGTAGTAACCAAAAAAGTGTTAAACAAATCAAAATATATTTGAGATTTTAGATTCTTGAAAGTAGCCACCCTTTGCACACTCTCGGGCATTCTTTCAACCAGCTTCATGAGGTAGTCACCTGGAATGCATTTCAATTAACAGGTGTGCCTTCATTAGTGGAATTTATTTCCTTCTTAATGCGTTTGAGCCAATCAGTTGTGTTGAGACAAGGTATGGGTGGTATACAGAAGATATCCCTATTTGGTTAAATTAAAGACCAAGTCCATATTATGGCAAGAGCAGCTCAAATAAGCAAATACAAACAACAGTCCATCATTACTTTAAGACCTTAAGGTCAGTCAATCTGGAACATTTCAATAACTTAGAAAGTTTCTTCAAGTGCAATCGCAAAAGCCATCATGGAGGAGGAGGTGTGATGGTGCTTCGCTGGTGACACTGATTTATTTTGAATTCAAGGCACACTTAACCAGCATGGCTACCACAGCATTCTGCAGTGATACTCCATCCCATCTGGTTTGCGCTTAGTGGGACTATCATTTGTTTTCAACAGGACAATGACTCACCACACATCCAGGCTGTGTAAGGGCTATTTTACCAAGAAGTAGCGTGATGGAGTGCTGCAACAGATTACCCGGCCTCCACAAATCACCCGACCTCAACCCAATTGAGATGGTTTGGTATGAGTTGGACCGCAGAGTGAAGGAAAAGCAGCCAACAAGTGCTCAGCATATGTGGGAACTCCTTCAAGACTGTTGGAAAAGCATTACAGGTGAAGCTGGTTGAGAGAATGCCAAGAGTGTGCAAAACTGTCATCGAGGCAAAGGGTAACTATTTGAAGAATCTCAAATATAAAATATATTTTGATTTGTTTAACACTTTTTTGGTGACTAATTCCATATGTGTCTCATTTCATAGTCTTCACAATGTAGAAAATCGTAAAAATAAAGAAAAATCCTAGAATGAGTAGGTGTGTCCTAACTTTTGACTGGAATAGAACTGTGAATATTTGTTTCCCATACCAACAGGAATTTAGCCGATTACAGATAATCTTGTGCTCATTCGTACATTAAGTACAGCTACAGTGTAGCTAATGAGGACCCAGGGGGGGACATAATACCCCACAACATTCTAAGACTAGTTTTTTCCCACCTCATAATGACAGCTTTATCTCACCCCTTCTATCAGTCTGAGTCAATCGTCTTTTGTACCGTGCCTGTCCTGCATTTTTAACATTTTAGGCGCGGACTGGATGCATGTCAAAACAAAACTGAGTTTATGGGCAAAGAGGAAAACATCATTGGTTTTTGTAAAGGTTGCCTGCCAAAGAATGTGTCTGCAACACAGTCGGTTGAGTTTTGTTGTCAGACGGACAGATAAGAGTTTGTGAGCGGCTCCATCACAGTGGCGATTTTAGCATGTAAATCTTGGTGGGGGAAAAAATATACTTTTGTGGGATGCATGCCAGCAAAGCAAACACAACACTAAACAATACATGAATTGCACTATAACAGTGACAAACGGTTTCCACAAACTGTTGGGGGACAGATTTATGTAGGCCCTAACACCTTACCACTGCTACATCTGGCTATCAGCGGAGCCTTGTCCGGCAGCAAAACAATTAATTCGGCCTAATTTACTGCCTTTTAAAAAACATAGCTGATATGTCAGACTTGCTTAAACAAAATGGGGTTTCTACTGACAACTAAGATCTACAAACTATGGCATAAGGGGTCCACGAGCGCCTTAGAGGCAATCTTATCAATTAAGACATTAAATAGCCAGCAAGGACGGACGTAGTCAATATAACTATTTGTTCAGTACTTTTGAAATGTACAGCGACAGAATTCAGAACATGAGCCGTTCTTACAGTGTTCTCCCTGTACACCAAGTCAGAACCGTAGGATAAATAAAGGGGGCATAATAAACAGAATGAAAGCGCTTACAATATTCAATGATTACATTTCTTAAAACTCAAAAACAGGTTATAGGCTACATGTGCACCACCAAGTCAGAACAGTTGGTGAAATTAAGCTGAATATAGACCAAATTATTAGGGTGAGGCACATGGGATACTGACATCTTACTACACAACATACACTAAATATTACTTTCTTAGCTACAGTATTCATATCTCCCTGGCATATTACATAATTTATGCAGCAGCATAAAATACATTTTTTGACTCACCTTGTGCTGAGCTCTCTTGAACAGGAAGGTGGCGTGGCGGTCCTTCATTGGCAAATTTTGTCATCAAAGTCTGGCATTCTCTGAATTTATGGTGCTTTCAAGACAACTGGGAACTCGGGGGGAGAAAATGTTGAATCATGATGACGTCAGTGATCTTCAGGTCGTAGCTCTAGAAAGAGGCCAGAGCTCCAACTTTACAATTCCGAGATGGATGAAAGTTAAATACGTATTTTCCCAGTCGTAGCTCGTTTTTCCCCCTGAGTTCCCAGTTGTCTTGAACTCACTAAAGTCAGATTTTGCCATTCCGAGTTTACAGTTGTTTTGAGCGCGGCAGAAATCATGCTTCATTGACAGCATGGCCAATGTTGAATGTTTATCATTTTAAACTAGGAAAAGAGACCCTTAATCTTAGACTTGGGACCACACACCCACTCCACTAAATAGCAGGTTAGTAAATGCTTTGCAATGCTTGCAGTTAGCCACTGATTCCTTCCAAACCACCCATTGTTGAATGTGCGATTTCCAACTTTTTGTGTAATATTTATGTCCAATAGTCAATTCTCTTAATTATTTATCTTCATATGACAATGATTAAAAAGGATTTGCCAGTAGATTGTCGACTTGATTCATGATGATGACTGCTAGCTAAGATTTTGAAAATATGATGTTGACATGATCAGTCCAATCAAAGCTACTGTAGATACGTGATTTTAGGTAATTTTATATTTGGCAAATTACCTTGAGCCTTCTTGGATGGGCACTTCTAATATAACTCAATAGCAGCACCCAAGGGGCTTGAATTTTCTAGCTCGACCCTTAGAGTTGGCTGTGACGTAGTGTCCCAATGAGTGACAGAAAACTGAGCCAATCACGGCGCAACGATCCGTATTTTCTGTTGGCTTGCCCCACCACCACAGAAAGCAATGAGCTAGGCTGAAACACCTGCATTTTGTAGCTGCCTTACTCAAGAAAACAAAAAAAGAGACCATGTTTGAAATGCGGCTTTATTAACGCTATGGTATATATATTTCTTACATTGTTTGCAAGCTGGTATGTGACACGTATTAATGCCAAAATAACATGCAAAACAGGAAAGCTATTTTTTTTGCTAAAAATGTGGGGCTCAAAATAGCACTACCTGCCCTGAATGACGGGTCGCCAGTGCTCCATCATAACAATCAGAAGTCCTGGTAGGTTTCCCTCACCCAGTCTGTGGTTGTGCTGTTGGGGGAATTCTTACCGTTAGCACAGGGGCCATTGCTGCAGCGGTCAATCTTCTTCTCGCAGTTGGAGCCCATGTAGCCGGCAGGACAGCGGCAGGAGTAACCACCGGTCACCTGCTGCATGCAGGTGCCACCGTTGAAGCAGGGTCCGTCGGCACAGGTCATCGCACTGATCTCACAGTTCTTCCCGTAGAAGCCTTGGGGGCATGTGCAGGTGTAGTCATTCTCCAGATCCTGGAAGTTTATATATGTTAGCATTTCATAGAGGACAATTAAAGACTTTGACTGTGAGTAGTAGCTTTTAATCCTGAGAGATAAATAGAATGCAGCAGTTATGGCAGAACTTACATCGCAGCTGCCTCCATTCTTGCAGGGGTTGCTGTCACACTCGTTGGTTTCGATCTCACAATTGTTGCCACTGAAGCCCGGCCTGCATGTACAGGTGTAGCTGCCCTGGCCTGTGTTGGTGCAAGGAGCATCGTTCGTGCAGGGCTTGTGGTTGGTGCAGTAGTTGAGGTCCTGGTTGCAGAACAGTCCTCCCCAGCCCTCTTTACAGTTGCACTGCCACGGCTGGCCGCAGGTGCCATGCAAGCAGCCAGGATAGCGGACGCACTCGTCACAGAGGGGTCCCTGCCACCCGAGGCGGCACTTGCATTCGCCTGGGGCCTCACAATAACCGTGCTTCTCCTTGCAGCCAGACGAGCAGATGGCTTTGGAGATAGAGAGAAAATTAGAATGAGTGTGCCCCTTTCGGATCACAAAACAATCCCCCTTCACTGGGCTCAGACACATCAAGTATTTGTTAAGTACTAAACTACGCAGCTGGTACACACACACAAAAGGAACACATGCCATATTTTTTCATGCAAGGGAGCCCACATTAAGTTCCGACGCGTGTCCCTGTTAAACCATAAACTCAGCTCCATTGTTGGCCGAACAAAAGATGCAGACTAACTCTATATTTGAATCGACAGCTTTTTTTTTTTTCACCAGAAGATGTCGTTGAAATGTCAGAATTAACTATTTCAAGAATTGAAATTACACGCGCTGTGCACATCCAGCACAAATCAGTGGTGCAAAACAGTAATTTCTGAGATGAAAAAAGCAAGTATTTTATGGCAATATATATACACACACACAAGTATATTAATCTGAATAACAGCCGGTAAAAAATTCATAGGAATTGGCCTCATTTAAAAAACGTTGTAGTCCTTCTGTACACTTACATTCTGAGCAATATTCTCCTTTCCAACCTGACAGGCACATTCTGGCGCCCGCGGCATCACAAGTGTAGTGTCCGAATGGGTCGTCACGGGGACGGCAGTAGTCTGAGCAGCTGTCACCGTGGTAGTGTTCATCGCAGACAACGTGGTAAGAATAACGAAGTTCACTTTGCTCTTCAAAATGCACATCCTGTGACCAATCCTCGCCAATGTCTAGTCTTCTACGGGTGGCCAAGCGGCTGATCAAGTTATTCTGGTTTTCTATTAAAGAGAGAGAGACACTAAGCAGATTAAAATAAAATGCATTCCTAAAATCCAATCTTGTGAGGTAATAGCTTTAAAATATATATATGTCTAATTAAATGTTACCGCATTTTTATAAATATGTAAAACGTGTTTTATAACTCAAACGCTTGTGCTGGGAATCACTATTAGAGGAACATCAAAGTCACTTTCCACGGCCTAGAGGGAGTGGGCACTGAAGGCTACCTACCTGTGGACTGTCCGTCGGAGGACTCTGCGTTCCAGGCTTCAACAATAAGCGAGAATGTACCCTTTAATCCACACAGGAAAAATATATACTTTGTCAAAAAGCTGTAAGAGGCGAGATTATATAAAGTGAAAAACTCTTCATGAAAAGCGTCATGACATTACCCAATCTATGAAATGTACCACCTGGCATTAACCATTAAAAGGCCCAGTGCAGTGATTTCCTGTGTTTTAAATATATTTCCATACCATGTTGGAATAATACAGTGAAATTCTGAAAATGATGATAATGCCCTTTTAGTGTAAGAGGTAAAGACTGCCTGAAATATCAGCCTGTTTTGGTGAGATTGAGTTTTGGCCTGCCTGGTGACATCACCAGGTGGTAAATTAGATAGACAAATAAGAGTGTTCTCTACTCCCAGTTAGTCCTAGCACAATTCTCACTTGCGAAATTGCTCTTCATACTAAGAAGCTAGTTTTATTTCTTTTTGACAATTTCTTTGAAAACAATCACAGTAAGGTACTTAATTGTTACCAGGAAATGATTTGATAGTGAGAAAAACGGCTGCATTGGACCTTTAATTTCCAATCAGCTCTATGGTATATTGAGTATGTGTACTGTAGGCTACTCACCGGCCACTTGAAATGGAAAGGTACTCTGATGGGTGCGCTACTGGAGATGGAGCTCTGGTCAGCACTGAAGATGTCGGTCAGTCCCATGCCATATGTGCAGGGGGGCTCAGATGAGATGACATCTTGGGAATGTTTAAGACAGACTCGGAAGAATATCTGGCAGTCCCTAGACCGTTTGCAGACACTTCGGGTACTACTGAAGGAGTGTACTTTCAACTCAAACACACCGGACGACTCGACCTACAAGAAAGATTAAGTACATATTAGTGGGTAAAAAGCGCAATTGCACAGGTTACCAACACGTAACATAACTATGAATATTGCATGTGTACTCACCAGTTGCGTTGATGTCAACGCCAAAAAACACGTGAATAACAAATGAGCCATTGCGGGAAGTGTTTCTTCTTCTGCTATGAAAGTATAGGAGACAGCGCCAGATATCCAATAGAGGAAAAATGTCTTGTATCCCAAAACAAGGGGGGAAAAAAATCACGTGCGAAATAGAGCGCGCTAGATGTGAGATTTGTGGTCTTCAGACAATACTTAATAGAAATTGAGCTCACAACGAAAATAAAATTATTTTGCTCCGCGGAGCAGTTGCACTCTGGACTTCTTTCTACCTTTAGTTACGTGTAGTGGAGCGTGCGCCAGGGATTTTATACCGCCTTCCAGGATCAGAGTGGGGAGGGTGCGGGCGCGCAGGAGGGGGAGTGTGTCAAAGGCTGTGCAGACTTGGTTGCAATTTGGGGACGGTTTACGATGTGCTTTGTCACCAAATTGGATAGGGTAATATAACGCACTGCAAACCCTTTAAATTTAAGGCTCTGTGGATGCTTCAGCCACAAAGCTGAATGAAAATGTGAAGAAATAGGCTATAGGCCTATCCCCGGTGAAAGAACTGCGCACATTGATTGCGAAGAGAGCGAACCTAAACTCGTGTCATTGAAAAAAACAGACAGTTTGATCAGACATTAATTTCAATATCTAGTAAATTAAAAGGATTGGATACATGCAATGTTTGCTGGTTTGCTGTGTAAGCATGATAGGGTCAAAATTTGATTGGCCCCAGAATTGTAATTGATCTGACGCGTGTCCTCATGCCGGCAAACTATGGAAGGAGATATTTTATTGTGCCATAGAAAGATTCGGAGGTGTAGCACTGGAGGAGGAGGGGGGGGTCATGACTACAGCTGGCTATGCAACCCCCCTTCTCCTTCCATAGGCTGGCTACACTACGTCTTCGCTGTGTAATAATCAGGTAATGAGCACCCAATGTCAGAAGGGCAAAGTTAATCATTTCCATAGGTAGGCACTGTCTAAATAGCAATGTTTTTGACTGGACATATGAGGTAGCCTATCCTACACAACAGCACAGCTAATGAAAGGACCCATGCAAATCAGCCATATATCATGCTGCTCGGGTCCAGGCAGAGTAAGTAGCCTACAATCATGAAAGGTGGACCAATCAATTCCACTTTTGTTTAATTACAATGTAGGCCTATAAAGACTGATACAATTAGGCCTACGCGCATGCATGCAGGCAGGAGATGAGCATGATTTCAGCCAATATGAATGAACCCTGTCCCTCATTAGGTCAGTACAGGTGCAGCAAAGCTGGGACCGACAGACAGCTTCTATCTCAAGGCCATCAGACGGTTAAATAGTCAACACCAGCCTGCCCCTGCCCAGTACCCTGTCCTGAAATGTAGTCATTGTCACTAGACGGCTATCCCCCGATTACTCGACCTTGCACCTTAGGGTAGCAGCCTCTATGTACATAGTCATGGAACACTGGTCCCTATAAATAATGTTTACATACTGTTTTACCCACTTCATATGTATATACTATATTCTCGTCAAGGCCTATCATATTGAACTATTGCTGTGCTTACGTTATTCCTTCATATATACTACATATTCTAACCATATACTGTCCATACCCCCCCACATATATACACATACAGTGCATTCGGGAAGTATTCAGACCCCTTGACTCCCCCCCCAAAAAAATTACGTTACAGCCCTATTTTAAAACAGATTTTTAAATTGCTCCCTCAATCTACACACAATACCCCATAGTGGAAGTTACTCCCATTCTTATCTGCAGATCCTCTCAAGCTCTGTCAGGTTGGATGGGGAGCGTTGCTACACAGCCATTTTCAGGTCTCTCCAGAGATGTTTGATCAGGTACAAGTCCGGGCTCTGGCTCGGCCACTCAAGGACATTGAGGCTTGTCCCAAAGTCACCCCTGTGTTGTCTTGGCTGTGTGCTTAGGGTTGTTGTCCTGTTGGAAGGTGAACCTTCACCCCAGTCTGAAGTCCTGAGTGCTCTGGAGCAGGTTTTCATCAAGTACTCTCTACTTTGCTCTGTTCATCTTTGCCTCTATTCTGACTAGTCTCCCAGTCCCTGCCGCTGAAAAACATCCCCACAGCATGATGCTGCCACCACCATGCTTCACCGTAGGGATGGTGCCAGATTTCCTCCAGACGTGATGCTTGGCATTCAGGCCAAATAGTCCAGTCTTGGTTTCATCAAACCAGAGAATCTGGTTTCTCATGCTCTGAGAGTCTTTAGGTGCCTTTGGACAAACTCCAAGTGGGCTGTCATGTGCCTTTTACTGAGGAGTGGCATCCGTCTGGCCACTCTACCATAAAGGCCTGATTGGTGGAGTGCTGCAGAGATTGTTGTCCTTCTGGAAGGTTCTCCCATCACTCTGTTAGCGTGACCATCGGATTCTTGGTCACCTCCCTGACCAAGGCTCTTCTCCCCCGATTGCTCAGTTTGACTAGGCGGCCAGCTCTAGGAAGAGTCTTGGTGGTTCTAAACTTCTTCCATTTAAGAATGATGGAGGCCACTGTTTTCTCTGTGACCTTCAAAGCTGCAGAAATGTTTTGGTACCCTTCCCCAGATCTGTGACTCGACACAATCCTGTCTCGGAGCTCTACGGAGAATTCCTTCAACCTCATGGCTTGGTTTTTGTTCTGACATGCACTGTCAACTGTGGGACCTCATATAGACAGGTTTGTGCCTTTCCAAATAATTTCCAATCAATTGAAATATACCACAGGTGGACTCCAATCGAGTTGTAGAAACATCAAGGATGATCAATGGAAACAGGATGCACCCGAGCTCAATTTCAATTCTCATAGCAAAGGGTCTGAAAATAAGGTATTTCTGTTTTAATTTATGTGCCACATTTTCTAAAAACCTGTTTTTGCTTTGTTATTATGGGGTATTGTGTGTAGATTGATGAGGAATAAAATGTACTCAATCAATTTTAGAATAAGGCTGTAATTTAAATGTGGAGAAAGTCAAAGGGTCTGAATACATTCCTAATGCACTGTACATATATATTGTATGTGTATGCGACCAATAAAATGTGATTTGATTTCAACTCCACATAGCAGGTAGGCCTATATAATCTGTGTTATACCGTTTTTGGTAGGCATATTTCTTTTAAACTATGAAAGTCAGTTAAGAACAAATTCTTGTTTTCAATGACGACCTAGGAACACTGCCTTGCTCAGGGGCAGAACGACAGATGTTTACCTTGTCAACTCGGGGATTCGATCTTGCAACGCTCTTGTCCAACGCTCTAACCACTAGGCTACCCCCGCCCCTATCGGTTTATGTATCTGTAATGGTGCCGATGGCCCTCGAGTGGCTTCCAGTCAAGTGGAGTGCTCTCTGTGATAATATGAACAGTTCCCCAGTCAGTCGTTCATTCCAAACCTCTGAATGCAGGCTATTGCAATGGAATGACTAACTAAATAAATCAGACGAGGGGAGTGTAGTTTAATAACATTAGCGTAGAACATTTCCTTATTCATGCAGTATTAAAATGATAATTTAAATGCGTAATTAAAAACGTAAAGGAAAAACAAGAACCATAAATTCCATACAACAGCGACATTATCTGTAGCCTACAATCTAATGCTTCAATGGGGCGCGTGTGTCAGTAGACTGGGTGTGCTTGCTGTTGCGGGGGTCTACAGGGACAATGGGCAGATTTGCAAACTGTTGCTCATCCTTTGCGCTCATCTATTGTAATTCTAATGAGGGCAGCGCGTGCCTCCGCTGGCCCTGACTACCCCTGGCACGCTTCGGCTGAAGCGCGTCACAAAAAAACAGGGCACAGATAATTATCCGGACCGGGTGCTTTCGCGGTTTGAGTTCCAACTCGGGACAAAAGACTGGATAAATAAATATGAACTGTTCTCTGTAACCAATAAAAGTTGCCATCATGCGCATCCACAACCGGACGGAACGCATCCTTTGTATGGGATTGATTTAACCAAAACAATGCAAGTTGTGCGGTTTTAATACGACAGCATGTTGTGGTATGACACTTGATAGGATATGAATGGCAACAATTACGTTTTTAATTAGGTCCATGGCACTAAGCCTTCTATCCAATACCACATTGAAGTCAGTGAAAGCAGGTAATTGCCTGAAACGACGACAAAATATGTAACATCCTATGAACATTTTGTTTTGCGCATTTAAAGTCAGAAACATTTCGAAAATTCTTGACTCTCATTGATTTTGTGCGGTGTGTGTGCGTGGAAGCATGGTATTATGCAGTGCTTGACTTGGGCCGGAGCTGTCCCGAACGCCGTAACGGCACTTCTAATTTTAGGGGTTATTGAGTACTAGCTCTTCTATAAAAACAAAGTAGCCTATTGCTGACCTAGATTCACACAGAGAGGCAAAAAAAGGTTGATCAAAGCGGAATGAAGGCGGGATCTTCAATGAATAGCGATGGAGGGTGGATATTCACTTCCTGATTCAGCTTTGTTCAAGTTTTTTGCCGCTAGTCTCTGAATCTGTGACTGATTGACTATAGGCTGTTCGAGATAGTGCAGATTGAAAATGTGCCAGCTGAACGGCATGATGCGCTGTTCCAAGTTGTCACATTTTTATTTATTTATTTTACTTTTATTTAACTAGGCAAGTCAGTTAAGAACAAACTCGTATTTACAATGACGGCCTAGGAACAGTGGGTTAACTGCCTTGTTCAGGTGCAGAACGACAGGCTACCCTGCCCTCAATTGAGGGGTTGTAAGGTCATGAAGTCATGGAAATAAGTTTAATAATTGTTGTTAATGTAATTCATGAAATTCATAATTGATTGGTCATATTTAAAAATATGATCAATCAATTAAAAACCTACATAATCAGCCATTATCGAAATGACCCTTCAAAATCAAATAAAACCTTATTCAGTGCATGTCTGTGGTGCTACGAGTGCGAGTGAGCGGTTGCCCGATTTCAGCAGCAGGTATAAAATAATGACAGCCAGACGAACTAGATCACCAATTCAAAACATAACTGCTACAAGTTCTCGCTAGTTAACTATAGCGAATTAAACATTGCTTTCGTTGTTGCCTTCCCACCGGCACTGTAGAGCCTAAATAAATCTGCATCGTTGGAAAGCTGGGAATGCCCATATTAAAACAGTAGCCATGTAATTGCGACAACGTTAAACGTATTCTAATAGCCTAATTGACAAAACTTGCCGTGCATAGATCTTCCACGAAACATGAGTATTTGAGCCTTAAACATGTCAAGTGAGAAACCTTCCTTTGAAGTAACCTACCTTATCCATTTGATCCGAGTTATTGAATGATTTTATAAAGACAAAGTATTTGGTTGTAATGTTGAAAAGGCCAAGCCTGCACACCCAGAAGCTCTGCAGATGGAGGGTTGGCCACATGTGACTATAACAGTGCATTTCTATGTGGGGGGCTAAGTGCCTTGATCAAGGGAACAACGGCAGGAGGTGGTAGGTCTACATGGGATCAGACACAGCAGTTTTCCAGTGTCAGTAATGCTTACTTTTTCCATGTAGGCTATAATAATAAGTCATGGAAATTTGGTTAAAAGCCATGGAGAAGTCCTGGAAAATGTGTATAAATCGTTAACAAAGAATAATCAGGAAGTCTCTATAGCATAACGTCATTTGTGAATTTCGGTGAACAAATGGACCGACAGAAAAGGATAGATCCTGCACTTCTTCCATCCCAAGTCAAGCACTAGTATTATGCAAATGAATATCAGAGACAATTGTTAGGCCTAAGGGAAAAGAATGCTAAAACAAGTCGATGACCAGATGACACGATCGAATACGTGCAAAATTGTAATGCCTGTGTTTGCAGAGGCAGATATTCGACAGGACATGACACAGCAGGCGTTTAACAAGTATTTAGCATGCGTAATGTCCATGGAAATAGCTCGTCGGAGTTGTGATATTTTTTTGAATGAAAAATATTTGGTCGATTTGCATCTAAAAGGTTGTGCCATTTCTTCAGCCCTTATGGAATAGCTTTGGGCAAATGTTCTAGCACTTGCCACTCAAATCTCCACACGTGCCCAATGTCCAAATGGTGTAGGAATCATCGCTTTTGCCGTGGCGTGGCGTGTGTCTCACCAGTGGTGCTTAAACTGGGAGGAGAAAAAGGGGGAACAACCAGGAGCGGAAAGACGCACTGCGAGAACATTTGGAGAGGTGTTACTCGGTGGCAGAAGGCATAGGGCGCCTATAAATGTGAATTTGCACATTCTGCAGAGGTGTCAAGTGCAACACCATGAGCCAGAGACAGGCCGATGCCCAGGCTTTCTGTCGCGTGCACGTTCATTTATAGCAGTTTAAGGTGACACTATGTCGGTTGAGTTAGGTCGCACCTTTCCACGAGCAGATTTTGCTTGGTTCAAATGAAATGGCACATTGCCCTTTGTAGGCCTACTCATTTCTGACCCCAACTTGTCCTAGCCTACTCAAACTATGCTGGTAATGAAATTACGTCACTAAAGCAGACAGAAAAAAAAAAATAATAATAACTTTTGTCCAGATCTCTGTAAATTACCTGGACCAGTGCATTATTGTCACTTCAAATAAAATAGTATGTCACATGCTCCGTAAACAACAGAAACCTATGTCACTATATAGTCACTTGAGTGGTAGTACTACTTTAACCAAAAGGAAAAGGTAATTCAATTAAAAAAATATGACAATCGATTTTCGTTTTCTTCCAACCCAGTATGCCTACTGCTGACAATTGCACTAATTATTAAGATATGCAGATTAAATCAACAATTCGTCAAAATAAACTAAATAACCATGGTATTAAAAGAAAGATTAACCCCCACTCATTTTCCCAAGAAATCCCGTGGCCATTTGTATTTTGGCACGTGTGCATCTGTCTAGGTGGTAAACCAAAAAGCCTCGACACCCCACACCTTGCATGTATTTGTGAATTGAGCCATCACATGCTCCCTTCACACCTTTCTCTCAAACGGTGGCATTATCTAGTTGTATTCCAATTGACGTTACAAAGTCACGCGTTTCTGTAAAGAAAGTCTATTTCTTTACAATCAAACTAATTATTGCGACCGCTGGGGGATTTCCTCTCGATGAATTTTCAATTAATGGCCCACTCCATGCGCAATACTATTTTACAATAATAGGCTACAAAGATGCATTGATAATACAATACACGTGGTCAAATAAACCCATTTTCTCCTAGTTTGTGCAAAATCAAAACAGGGACTTCAAGCTTAGTGACTTCACAAATGAATGTCCAATCCCTAAAACAAATAGAAATTGTTAAAGCAAGGATTTAAAATAATCATTATCTAATTGAGAATTAAAGAATTTTAGACACCTTAAAACCTAACAAATATCCCCCAGAGGATGAGGCACATTGATCGACCCTAAACCTTAATATTTGTGCTGGAGATCAGCTGCCTTAAACTACAAATTCCCTAGTGCCAAATACTGAAGAGGCTCAGTGTTTGTCAGGTATTAATCGTCACAATACTTAATTACAATCTTATTTGTCATTTACTAAAGTCCTACTTGAGATGCTCTGGCACATGGCCATTGACTACCTCCAGCCCATTGTCTAAACCAAAACTGTAAATAGGAGTTGGAGGCACACTCAGTCAGGCTTATGGCTGAAAAACAGTCGATGTTGTGGAGAAGTATCCTACCAATTTACCAGAGCCATATAGCTGTATTGAAATGGGCTGCAAACATTTCCATGATGACCACTTCCACAAAAAAGTCAGATTGGAAATGTCTTCTACCAGTTGTTAATGTATTAAATCTCAGATTTAGATTATATCTGCCAATGTAACAGGCGTCTGTGTGCTGCTAACAGTTGAGCTTCCTCCACTGTCCAACTGCCCCAAACAGGGCTCGAACCAGTGATCCTCTGGTTCGAAACACACGTGACTTCCCTCCTTGATAACATGTAAACCGATTGAGCCATACAAAAAGTTACCTCTTGGATGGCTGACAACATTTCACCAATGTTTTATTTCAGCTCATGAAACCAAGACTTTACATGTTGCATTTATATTTTTGTTCAGTATAGATACCAGGGTATTTAGAGGAGATTCAACATGTTGCCATGAAAACACCGGATTGATGCTAGTTCACATTACATGGTTGTGCCAAATCACACAAGATGCTAGATCTAAGAGTTGTTCAATTTTTTATTTATTTGGGACTTTGTGAATGGTTCACAAACTGAATCTCACAGAACATTCAACAAGCACATGTTAAGACATCAGGATCCACTTCTCACTTGGTATGCGTGCCACCAGCCCAATTTCACATGGCTTGCCTTGGCTTGATTAGCTGAAAATGTCTCTCCCACTCATTCCTACAGCTCAAGCTCCAGCCTCTGTTGCACACAGTCTCGTTGGCGTCAACAGCACCGGTCCAAGCAAGGACTTCTTGTTGGTGGAGATAAGCTTAGAGTCTCAGAGTGCAACAGGTTTAATAATATTCATATCCTAAACCCTGACCAGCTTAGTCTTAGATATACATTAAAAAAAAACAAGGAAACTGTTTCACAAAGCTGATCAAACTTCATCATTCCGGAGCACCAGATCCAAGTGCATGGAGATGCAGATAAGAGCACTGGTCTCTGGTCAGTTCCCAGTATGACCGGCCGGTGGGCAGTAGAAGTGGACGAACTAATGTGGACTGAAATGGTTTAATCAATAATGTCTGTAACCACTCAGCACCATTTTGTATACGTCAGTGCCAACAGAGGACCAACGGAAGCAGATAGGCGGCGCATGCCCGCCCTATACCCGAGCATCTGCGATCCAGGAAGTGACTTTGCTGATGACAGAGGTACCAGAATGTTCTTTTGGACCCTTGCTCCTTTCCAGCTCACACCCCCCCCCCTCCCCCTCGACATGATTGTGACAGTCAAAAGTTCAGCTGATTGGATGGTCTCTCCTTGTCTCCTCCCCCACACGTCGAGAGACGCCCGCCACCCACCCCGCCGAGTGACTGCAGCCCGCCATCCTTTTGGCCGGACACTGTGGAGGGGTGGGCTGCGATTGGTGGGTGCGAGAGAGAGGGCCACTCACTGTGGTTTGGAGCGCCAGAACCGTCCGGCGATGGAGCCCAAGGAGATGCCCTGCTTCTTCGGCTGGGCCAGCTCAGCCAACCTCTGCTCCTCCTCCTGTCCCCACACAAACCAGTATCTACAGTTACATCAGTATCTAACGGACTATAGCTCAAAAGCTCTCACAAAACAGATGGATAAAGGGAAAATATTTTTCCTACAGAAAATGTAATGTTTCTTGAGAATGAGGACACTTCTCTTGGTTGGTAATGTTAGTGTATTTGTTAGTTGTCATCCATTGCTCCTGAGCATGGGGTTTGTTTGGACTGTACCTGTGCTAACTGTGCCTGTCTGCGTTTGAAGGCCTCTATGGGGTCATCTTCCAGTGCGTAGTTCTCCAGCACAGAACGCACGTCATCCACTCCACTGAGAGCAATGGCTGCCGGAGAAAAACACGAGTGAATAGCGTGTCTGGGAAGGAACAGGTTGGTCGACACTCACGCAATTGCACACACACTTACTCTTGAGGAAATGAGCTAGGTCGTAGAGTGTTCGGTCTTCTGAGTTGCCGTCCCACTTCGTCAGAGCCATGCCGTTGAAAGGCTGCAGGCTGAAGGCTTCCCTCTTACAGTCCACCACTATCACCTTGGAGGTATCCCGGTTCAGACACGACACGTCCTACAGGGGAGGGTGGAAAAGAGTTGAGTTACAAGACTCTCTGACGAGGAATTAATCTAAAGAAAGTTGAGTTAAAAATAAAATCTATCCCTTTCATTGTTTGAAAAGGTAATTGTGACAAATCGAAGAAATACACAAAATGCCTTGCAATCGTCTTAGATCCCCAACAAATGTAATGTTTGCATATATACACACACATGTAGAGGGGAGAACACACACTTTCCCCTGGCCTGCCCTGTGCATTGAGTCTCAGTGGTGGGCCTGGGGAGCAGATGAGGGACGCCGAGTTCTCCTTATCACTGTCATCTGGATCCCCCCCCCCCGCCGAGATGCTGCTGACTAGCCTGGCAGAGCAGGGGGAGGGGACCACAGTGTGTGTGTAGGGGTATAGGAAAGAACCATCTCTTTCGCCTTACCCCCAATAAATAATCAGCCTTCTTTTTGAGACGGGGCCCAATAGCCAAGAGAATGTGTGTGTGTGCATTGACGGATGTGCATTTCTACATTAGCCTAGATGCTGTAATGAGTTTGTGAGTGATGTATTGATGTCTGTGCTTAGAGTTGGTCAGCCTATATGATAGCTTATTATTTCAGTTAGATAAATACAGTATGTGTTTGGCACACGTGTAGTTGAGTTGGCCGTGCGATGCCTAGTGCTTCAGAAAGTATTCATACCCCTCGACTTACACCCCACATTCTAAATGGATGAAATAGATTCTCACCCATCTGAAACACAATACCCCATAATGACAAAGTAAAAACATGTTTAGACATTTTTGCAAATGCCTTGATAATGAAATACAGAAATCTAATTTACAGAAGTGTTCACACCCCTTTGCTACGATACTCCAAATTGAGCAACAACAAAAAAAATGCTATTGTTTGTACACGATTTAGAATGAAACACACCGGTCTATATAAAGTCCCACAGTTGACAGTGCATGTCAGAGCAGAAACTATACCATGAAGTCCAAGGAACTGTCTGTAGATCTGAGAGAGAGAATTGTGATGAGGCATACATCTGGGGAAGGGTATAAAACAAGTTCTAGTGTCGAAAGTTTCCAAGAGCACAGTGGTCTCCATCATTGAAAAAATATAAAAAATGGATCTACCCAGACCTCTGCCTAGAGCTGGCCGTCCAACCAAACTGAGCAACCGGGCAAGAAGGACCGTGGTCAGGGAGATGACCAAGAACCCAATGACTACTCTGACAGAACTAGAGTCCATTGGCTAAGATGGAAGGACAAGTCTCTTCACCAATCTGGAAGCGTGACTAGATGGAAGTCAATCCTGAGAAAAAGGCACACAACATACCTGGAGTTTGCAAAAAAGGAACGTGAAAGAAAAGCTCATAAGGCAAAAGACTATGGTCTGATGAGACAAAAATGCACAGCTCATCACCCAACTAACACCATCCCTACTGTGAAGCATGGTGGCGGCAGCATCCTGATATGGGGATTATTTTCAGCAGCAGGTACTGGGAGACTGGTAAGGATAGTGGGAACAATGAACGGAGACAAATACAGGCACATTTTTGATGAGGACCTGCTTCAGAGTGCAAACAACCTTAGACAGGGGTGAAGATTTGTTCCAACAGGACAATGACTCCAGGCACACAGCCAAAGTAACGCTGGAATGGCTTTAGAACAAGAATGTGAAAGTCCTTGAGTGGCCCAGACTTGAATCCCATTAAAAATCTGTGGAAAGACTTGAAGATTGATGTTAACAGCCATTCCCATCTACCTTTACAGAGCTTGAGAAAATCCCCAAAGCTGATAGACATACCCAAGACGACTGAAAGCTGTGATCACTGTCAATAAGTGCTTCTTCAAATTATTGACTCAGGGTTGTGAATATTTGGTAACACTTAAAACCTAATGTTATAACATGTTATGACACGGTCAAAGCCATGTCATAATTAAGCAATAAGGCCAGAGGGGGTGTGGTATATGGTCAATATACCGCAACGCAGAGTGCCTGGATACAGCCCTTAGCCGTGGTATATTGGCCATATACTACCAACCTCCAAGGTGCCTTATTGCTAATATAAATTCGTTATCAACGTAATTAGAGCAGTACAAATAAAATGTGTCATACCCGTGGTATACGGTCTGATATACCACAGCTGTCAGCCAATCAGCATTCTGGGCTCAAACCCCTCAGTTTATAATAGCTGACATAACACGATCATGACACATATTTAGACCTGTTGTGACATATTGCGTTATTTTATAGCTGGAAACTTATGTAGGTGTTATAAAATCAGCCATTAATTAACTGATGTCAGACATGCACCTACCCAAATACTCTGTTGCTGATGACTGGGAAGATGGCCAGAGCATATTTCAGGAGCAGGACCAGACACCATCTTTTTGACTGATAAGGTCATGTATGTGATAGGCCTATCTGGCGTATATGATTATGATGGCGATAATGCTTCTTGACAGTGTCATAAAGTGCATTTTCTTAGTCCAAGTAAAGTGACGCAGGACGGCCTTATTAATGCTTCTTCACAGTGTCAGTGTATTTACTAAATTACTTAAAATATGATGGGAAAAAATGACTTAAGAATTCAGTACTACAACAAAATTATTTTACAAATGAAAGGAAACTTCTTGGCAGGGGAAAAAAAACACATGCAACAGTGCTAGGCGTCACCACATGCAACGGTGCTAGGCGTCAAGTGAAGTGCTAATGAATACTTATGTAAATTAGGTATCTGTATTCCATTTTCAATAAATATCTAAAAACATGTTTTCATTTTGTCATTATGGGCTATTGTGTGTAGAATTCATGTTGAATTCAGGCTGTAAAACAACATTCGGAATAAGTCAAGGGGTAAGAACACTTTCTAAGGGCACAGTAGGGCTCCGGTTTCACAAGGCAGCAGTGCTCCTCACAAAGCAACAGGCTGCGAGCCGGAGTAGGAATGTGTCCAACCCACACACCCCCTCTCATAGGGTTACACACACACACGTTTGGTGAGCAGGTAAACAAACAATGTACTAGTATGACTACTTAAATCTGACACTCCCATAGAGAATGAAACAACTTAAACTGAAAAAAAAACGAAAATAAAACTGATCTCTGAAACGCAAATTTGGTGGAGCAGTCGAGCACTCAGTCTTGTTCAACTCCATCCAGTCGGTCCACCTGTGACAGAAGGTCGTGCACTCCACTAACTGCCCTATGTCTTCGGGGGGGGGGGGGTCTAAGCTAGGCCACATCTCACCCTTCAAAAGTTGGACTTGTCATCAACATCAATGGCTGATTCTACCACAGCCTGGTTCTAATTACAGTTAATTAGACAGACCAGACGATAACGTGTCGTCGTCAGATAGGCCCGATCATTTTATTGACACCTCGCATCTGTGGCTCCACATTGTTAAAAACTTTTTTGGGGGGGGAAAACACCATCGAAATTCACCATTGGACAGACGCCTGAGGTCTCGGGGGACTCGGCTCTCTATTCAGACCTCCCTTTCTCTCGCTCCCTCACTCCCTTTCTGCCTCCCGGTTGCTTTTCAGAGGGCCAGATGGAAGGCGAGGGAGGGGAGACAGAGGGGGGGGGGGGGGGGGGGTGAAGAGAGAGAGACAGAGATGGGCAGAAAGTTACCAACGGTAGGGGAGGAGGACAGGAGACACGTGAATTCGGGCGAGTACACAGGAGAGGAAGATACTGTATGTAACGTTAGACTCAGGATGACTAATCACCAAATAAACACATTCAAGTTCTGTATAGAAGGAGGTAGCAGGTTACCCTCATCAACTATTCATGTTTCCCGATGAATATGAGTTTTAGTAGTGAGTGATTAACATGGAAAGAACTGACGTCCATGAATAATACACGGCCATGCATCTTCACATCGAAGGTATACCTATACACCGCTACATAGGGACCATAACCACACATTTACTACCAGGCCAATTTAGTTTCCCATGCATTACAAAAGCACTCCATTGAAACATGGTGATGTAGGCTAGGCATGTTAGTTACAGTCAGCTCTGATACAGCTCGTAATATACAGCCATTTAAGATGCCAGGCGACATGATTAAAGCAACAGTATCCACCTTGTAAAGTATTGCCTTAGAGGTTCTCTCGGATGACAATTTAGTTTAGCAAAGTTAACACTATTGTACCTCAGCCATGCATGGAGACGGACTCCGGCTGTTGGCGAGAGGGGGGCATAAGGTTAATGAGGCCCAGAAAGGGGGGGGGGAGAAACCCCCCCTATTGTCAGGGGCAGAGGACGAGAGAAAGAGAGATGTAGTTGGAGCATAGGAAAATCAATGCGGAACAGAAGGCGGCTATGGAGCGGAGACACGGGGGGGGCATTGTGCCGACCGGGTCACAGTGGAGAGGGGCGCACTTGGGGTTCTGGGCTGGGGGGCTTGGTCCAGGAGGAGCGGGGTTGAAAAGGAGCACACTAACATCTGAGTCTTAAACACAACTCATGTCTTAGAAAACAACAGACAGACAGACAGGTATATCCAAAATAAAGCAAACCAAATACAACATTGACAAACAGGGCATTTGTCTGAACAATTTGATGGCTTTTATACACCAACATGACATGTCTGTTTTAAATTCAGAAACATGGAGGTCATTCAATTCACGGAATGCTGTGTTATTGGAGGCTTACGCAGTGTATATAAAACAACAGTACACACACACGGTGGCGGAAGGTCAGCCTGACGACTTGTTTACCTTGACGTGATGTCCCTCCATGTAACGCGTGGCGTCCCTGAAGAGGCGGTACATGACAAAGCCCTGGGGGTCAATGCTGTCAATCAGAGGGTACGCCGTCTGGTGAGAGAGAACCCGCATTACATCACAACGTCACACAGCATTGACATGCTAGATGCTTCTGCATATGCATGATGGCCATCGGTTAAATGGCTAGAGTTGGGCTGAGGATAGGGACAGACCTAGGATTGTGTCGTCAGGTTCTAGTTCCCTGGCTGCTGCTCATAATAAAAAATAAAAATCGCACTTCAAATGTAAAGTAACAGCTTCTCATAGAATTACATGGCTTAGTCAGCACTACCGCAGTGTGCAGGTGCAATATGAAGCCCAGGAAACCTTGATGGGTTAATGATCCATACTCCGTAGGGAAATCTGCAGCTAGCGGAGGTACAGACGAGGCTTCAGTTTGACTTGGCACAGTCACTGCTGCAGGCCACCACAACACTAAGGCTGACCTTCACTCAGAGAAAACAAAACAGTCCCTAAACAAGGAGCCAATTAGACCCTGAGCGGAGCATGGCTCATTTGCATATAAATGTTGGCATAAATAAAAAGGGGGATTTGCAGCCCAAAAGGCATACCGTTCTGTGCCCGCCTGTTGGCCAAGACGTAAGTAATTAGGACAAACAGGGGCGAGGCATATTGGTACCAAAACAACAAAAGTCAAACGCAACAACACTAGGCATGTTGTTTGAGATCAAGAATTGTCAACAGTGCTAGTTTAGAGTGACAAAACACATTTTTGTTTCGGGGGTGGGTCATTGTCCATTAGAACAAAAGGTCTACAGGGGAATCAAGGAGGTGACAGGTGCAGTGTGCGTTCACAAACGAGCTAAGCCACACCAGGCGGTAAGAGCAGCCCTGATTGGCTGTGGCAGAGCGAGGCTGCGGCAGGTGACTGTTAGGTAAGTGAGGCAGGCAGGTCTGTGCCTTAACCTATCCAAAATGCTTCACGTGGCATGTGACTTATTTCAGCAGTTAATGTGTTATGTTGCAACACCTATAGAATTGCAATGTTGATTGCCACAAGAGGGACAAAAAGATGGGTGGGGATTTATGGGAAATTCTCTCTCAAAGAAGAGCATTCGTAAACATAGAACTGCAAAGTTGTACTTGAAACCATCACGGTACAATAATGGCGTGACAAGATCTTGTAAGTCATCATTGGCCCACGCCAGAACAGCGTTCAGTCATGTCACTCACCATGCCTGTTTCAGCAGTGAAGATGACTATCTCGTAGAGAGGGGCTAGCTGCTGGAACAGGTAGTCAATGCCTGGCCTCTTCTTGAAGCGCCAGCCTGTAGCCAGCTGTGGGGAGGACCGGAGAACAAACCAGTTTACCTCACATGCTTAAAGACATACTAACTACTCCCAAAAGCAAATGGGATACATTCTTTATGGATAGAACACTCACTGAAAGCTATCCACAAAAATAGTCAGTGAATAATCAATTTCAAATCATCAGTTATGTTATAGAGTGTTACATTTAGGGTAACATTTGTATTTTTTTGACAGCCACTATCCAATCCACATAAATGCACACAACCAGTGAATGATTCATTAGTCTGTCAGGTTATAAAGTGGTATATTTACAGGCATACATTTAGCTTTTTTGACAGCCTAAACGGAGCATGGCAGATGAAGCCTTTGGACGACCTCCTGGGTGCAGGCCTGTGTTAACACAAAAAGTCACTTGTCTTTTCTTCAGAAATCAAAGGCTCTGCGTGCAGGGCCGCTAAGCGGCTGTCTGCTGAGGGCAGGTGTCGGGTTACGGCCGCGCTCCACCTGTCTGGCACTCGTAGGGGGAGCGGGCATGGAGACCACTCAGGTAAGGGGGAGTAGGGAGGGTCTCAGGTAGAGGGCCAGGTGGAAGGTGGTGTTAGAATAAGGGTTGGGACAGGCTCTGAGGGGGCCAGGTGGAGGGTGGTGTTAGAATAAGGGTTGGGACAGGCTCTGAGGGGGGCAGGTGGAGGGTGGTGTTAGAGTAAGGGTTGGGACAGGCTCTGAGGGGGCCAGGTGGAGGGTGCTGTTAGAATAAGGGTTGGGACAGGCTCTGAGGGGGCCAGGTGGAGGGTGGTGTTAGAGTAAGGGTTGGGACAGGCTCTGAGAGGGCCAGGTGGAAGCCACAGGTAATGGGTGAGAGGAAGGGGGGTCTTTACAGATAGTGGAGGTAGACAGGTGGTGGGCCCCCACCGACCCACAGGCCAGATGGCCACCCGCCACACACAGAGGAACGGGGGGGGGGGGGCTTGAGGTAAAAGCCTAAGTAAACAAATAAAAACAAGTCTACTTATGAATTATAAATGTACCATCCAACCCCAGGCATGAAACGATAAAATGTTTTTTCTTGTTGTGTTCAAGGCTGTACTGAGAGAAGGCATCCAGGTCACCCAGCCAGGGCCTGATACCAGGAGGTAAGGTGGTGGGTGAGGTGTGTTGGGGAGGAAAGGGGTGGTACGTACCGACCACTCGGGGTGCAGCAGGACGTCTGTGAGCTCTAGGACCAGGGTGTAGGGAGGCTGGTAGTAGGGCTCCCTCAGGGGGTCAGGAAGCAGCTTGGGGCTCGTGGGCTCAATGATCATCTGGGGGCACAGACATGACATCACACAACTATACAATAACAATGCTGCGGTGGGAAGAGGAAGTGGCACATCAGATCTGTGGGTCAATTGACAACAGCCAAGCTCCATTAAAAAAAAGTATGCAATTTGTTTTTTTGTGGTGAACGAGGCCTATCCCTTTAACACTTCAGATCATTCATAAGATGTTTTTCCTCTCCCGGCTCACCGTAGTAAAATTGGAGGAGATTGTATTTGGCTGCTTATGTGGGAATGCAGGAGCATTAGAGCTTCCATAGTTCGTTTGCTGGCCTCATCACCGCAAACCCCATAAAGCCATAATCCTGTAAGAACCAGCTGCAAGAGGGAAATGGGACGCATGGAAGAGAGAACTGACATGTTCAGGAGACCCGAGGCCAGGGAGGACGAGGGAGGGAGGTGTGTTGTCGAGATGCAGGGAGGAAAGGGTGCGCGCATGTGCATACACACACGAAGGAGACAGGGGGCCGATCACGCTCCATTGAAGAGATCAAAGACCTACGAGGGAGATGGATTTTGGTGTGTATGTGTGGAGGGGGGGGGGGTCTAACGGAACAGCAGCTGCAGGCTAATGCAGAGGCGCCTTCCTGCTCGAAGCGGTGTGGCTGCACCTGCCTCTGCTTCAGTAAAGACAGACAGATGAGGCCTAACATGGCTCCCAGTCTCACCAAGTATAAATATCCAAAACCAGAGGTTAACCCAGAAGTTTAGTGGACAAGGACCTTCTATTCTACCTCCCTGAACCAAACACCACAGGCCTCGGAGGAAAAGGCTGACTAGAGTGGAACAATCCATTGATCAGGCTACATTGAACAGTGGTAGTGTCAGAAACCGTTTCTTCTGTTTTGTGTTTATTTATCGCCACCCACCTGTCTGTAGTCTTGGAAGTACTTGAACGTCCTTCTCAACTGCTGGATAACCGGGGCGTCTGTTAGAGATAAAACGAGAGGAAATGTCAGCTATAAACATTGTGGAGTGAGCATCATTTCTCAACACACCATACTCAAGACGGAACACTTAACCCAAGGGGAGTTTTGGTCCATGTACACTATTATTTTGACTATTTTCTACATTGTAGAATAATAGTGAAGACATCCAAACTATGAAATAACACCTGGAATCATGTAGTAACCCAAAACACATTAAAAACAAATCAAAATATATTATATTTTTGAGATTCTTCAAAGCAGCCACCTTTTGCCTTGACGACAGCTTGGCATTTCTCAACCAGCTTCATGAGGTATGCTTTTCCAACAGTCTTGAAAATGTTCCCACATATGCTGAGCACTTGTTGGCTGCTTTTCCTTCACTCTGCGGTCCAACTAATCCCAAGCCATCTCAATTGGGTTGAGGTCAGGTGATTGTGGAGCCCAGGTCATCTGATGCAGCGCTAAATCACTCTCCTTCTTGGTAAAATAGCCCTTACAGACTGGAGGTGTGTTGGGTCATTGTCCTGATAGTCCCACTAAGCCCAAACCAGATGGGATGGCGTATTGGTGCAGAATGCTGTGGTAGCCATGCTGGTTAAGTGTGCTTTGAATTCTAAATAAATCACTGACAGTGTCACAAGCAAAGCACCCCACACCTCCTCCATGCTTCACGGTGGGAACCACACAAGGAGATCATCCGTTCACCTAATCTGCATCTCACAAAGACACAGCGGTTCGAAAGAAAAATCTCAAATTTGGACTCATCAGACCAAAGGACAGATTTCCACCAGTCTAATGTCCATTGGATGTGTTTCTTGGCCCAAGCAGGTGTCTTCTTATTGGTGTCCTTTAATAGTGATTTCTTTGCAGCAATTCAACCACGAAGGCCTGATTCACATAGTCTCCTCTGAACAGTTGATGTTGAGATGTCTGTTACTTGAACAATGTAAAGCATTTATTTAGGCTGCAATTTCTGAGGGTGGTAAATCTAATGAACTTATCCGCTGCAGCAGAGCTAACTCTGGGTCTTCCTATCCTGTGGCAGATGTTTCATCATCGCACTTGGTTGTTGCGACTGCACTTGAAGAAACTTTCAAAGTTCTTGAATTTTTCCTTATTGATTGACCTTCATGTCTTAAAGTAATGGACTGTCATTTCTCTTGCTTATTTGAGCTGCTCTGGACCAAATAGGGCTATCTTCTGTATACCACCCCTACCTTGTCACAACACAACTGATTGGCTCAAACGCATTAAGGAAATTCCACAAATTAACTTTTAAGAAGGCACACCTGTTAATTGAAATGCATTCCAGGTGACTACCTCATGAAGCTGGTTGAGAGAATGCCAAGTGTGCAAAGCTGTCAAGGCACAGAGTGGCTACTTTGAAAAATCTCAAATATATTTTGATTTGTTTAACACTTTTTGGGTTACTACATGATTCTATATGTGTTATTTCATAGTTTTGATGTCTTCACTATCATTTCTACAATGTAGAAAAAAGTTTTAAAAATAAAAATAACCCTGGAATGAGTAGGTGTGTCCAAACTCTTGACTGGTACTGTATATATGTATTGACCATAGGAGTTATTGAGCATCTCAAGCCAACTCTGGTGGTGGAATGTACACAGCCGCAGTCCTAACAAATGACAATTAAAAAAATTAAAAAAGGAGCAATCAGCAGTTGCTACATACACTGAACAAAAATAAAAACGCAACATGTAAAGTGTTGGTTCCATGTTTCAAGAGCTGAAATAAAAGATCCCAGAAATGTTCCACATGCACAAAAAGCTTATTTCTCTCAAACGTTGTGCACAAATTTGTTTACATCCCTGTCAACAGCATTTCCCTTTTGCCAAGCTAATCCATTTACCTGACAGGTGTGGCATATCAGAAAATGTCAAACAATACATAGCCTCAAAACGTGGTTAATACTCATTTGAATAGCACGAATGGTTAGTCCTTGCATCCATAGCTGAATTTGAGTGATTACATTTCTCCAGCCCCATCCCTTAGCAGTCTCCCTGGTTTGTTAAAAAGCTTTATTGTTTCTATGACTGATTACCGCTTTAAGACCGCAAGCATCGGGGACTGCAGCATTGGTCCCAACAAATAACATCTCAGTAAATTCATGGAAAATGCTACCACTCAGCTAAACCATGCAGCCAGGTGACCCTGGTATGTGAAGTCATTTGGGACAGAGAGGGAGAGAGAGACGGAGTAGGTCTCTATGGGTCTATAGTGTCCGGCCTGCCTGCAGCCACAGTGTGTTTAACCAGGCAGGCCCCTCTGGGTCCCCCAGCCCAGTAACAACAGGCCTGGGAGTGGGTGACCTGGTTAAACACCCCCCCCCCCTAACCCATCTGCGTATGCCTGTTTTATCTGGCCTGGGAGGTACATACTCTTCCAGAGAGCGTGGGACTGTGACCGACCACGTTGACAAACCTCTCCCATGGGAGCGCAGAGCCAAGCCAGGCTGGGGATCGTTACATCCCCCCCCCCCCCCCGCAGAGGGACGGGGGTTGCAGAGGCATGTGTATGCATGCGAGTATGTGTGCGCAAATGTGGAATATGGGTAAGGGGGATAGTAGTGGAGGGGTGAGATTGAAAGGAGGATGACAGGAAAAGGATGGTGAGGAGATGAATATCTGTCAGCCAGGCCACCGTGGGTCCTCCAACGATGAGTGAGGTGGGGAAGCTACCTCAATTTCTGGCCATATAGTCAGGGACATAGGCATTCCATTTTCTCCATTGGTAACTGTTGGCTGTCATTACGACTGATCAAATTCAGTCTAGTCAAAAGCATTATAGCAAAAACAAAGCAGTCAGTTTCCACAGTTGGGACCGACTGACTCTGAAAGGAAGGCCAGAAAAGTAGGCTTTAACAAGCAGCAGCACTCTGGTCAGGCAGCCTCGTCCTAACCTTGTTTGCCAGTGTAATAGAGGCAAGCCATAGTGGCCAGTGGAAAGGCTATGTTGCTCTCGGGAGAGAATGTCAATTTAAACAGGGGAGAAGTAGGGAGGGAACAAGGGAGGTAAGGAGGAAGATCGATGGTCGGGCCTCCGGACACAACAAAGGCCTCCTTTAATCCTCGACCGGGGTGGCATATGCTCCGCTAGTTTGCTTAAGGCCATTATTACTCAATTGCCTTTCTTCTCCCCCATATTATTTTTTTGGGCAGGGGGGGTGCTCTTGCTTTTCTTTTCTCTTTTGGCCCACGCTGTCAATCACTTCTTTCTTGGGCCATGATAAACGGTCGTCCGGCCTCGCTCTTTGCAGTGGGGGTAAGGTGGGGGGCAGGGGGCCCTTCTGTTAGAATACCCGGCTTAGGGACACAGGCTGTTGGTTGGGCCAGTAGGTACAGGAGGCAGGCTGGGTTGGTTAGTTTGTTTGGAGCCCTGGTGGTCTTTATCCTCCTAGGGGCTTTACGTCTCTGTCAGAGCGAGCAAACACGGAGGTCGTACAGAACGGCCCCTCAACTCACAGCCAAACACGCTCTGAGGATCCTAGCTGTGGGATACTAACTGGGACACAGAGGGTGAATCCATCTGATAAAATGGACCGGAGGAGATGAGGTCTTCCAAGTCATGAAATGACTCTGAAAAGTACAAGTCAGTGATTTAAGCCTAATAATAGTGCTTGAAGATTAAAGCAATACATTTTTCCCCTCCGCCCTAAACATCTGGTGTGTGTGTACCGATTGATTGCATACTGCATCAAGACCGTTTCTTAGATACACAGTACACATTAGGAGAAAGCAACACTTTCCAACCTCGGTGAGTACTTTGAAAGCAGTCCTGCATGTCACACACCACAGTGTGGCCTCAACAGGGTGCTTTTTGGGGAGCTCATCACAGTACAGCGTCCAACGCTCCTCAGCATAATGCCGGTGCTCTGGATACCATCACTTGGCATGGCGACACGGGTCTCACAAGCACGCCTGTTTGCAGGCCAGACCACAACGCACCGGGTCCCTGAGGACCCATCCAGGCTGCCCCCCTTCCCCCCCTCATTTGCCTTCAACTTGGGTTGGAGGGGCGCGTGGGCAGTGGGCTGGAATGCTCCCTCTACACTCCTCCGGGGGCTCCTCCTCAGGCCTTCATTAGGGGTATTGAACGCTGTGGGTGCATTTGGGCTGGCCAATAACAGCAGCTGTAGCAGCACTCTGGGCATTAAGGTAATAAAAGAGACGCAGCAACGTTCCCAGATAGAGACAGACGTAGTGGACTTTGGGGAGCGTGACAGCGTGAGGAATTAATAAAGTAATTATTTGTATAACATTGTTACGCGTTTAAAGAGGAGACTTCCCCATGTTCTGTCGGATAGAACATTTTTAGAAAGGACCGCAGCTGTCCCCGGCATTAGCACAGCTTTGAAGCAGGGAGGGAGGCCCCTCGCGACTCAGTCCCCCTGCTCTGCCCTCCTGTCATTTCAACAGCATAGCCAGGAGAACGTTACACATTCTCCCTCAGCTCCACACTGACCAAACGTGCACTCAGAGGGAGGGGGGGGGGGACAACAATGAAAATACCAACAAAACAGACATCTAGGACTACTAATCTATTGGGGAGACCAATGGGTTGTAACAGAACTTAAAAATGGAGAGAAACACAATGTCATTTCCATTTTCCTGTGTGTCGGTCTTGTCATGTGGCCCTTCCCACCAGGTTTATAGCATTTTATGGCAGTTTATAGGGATGACTGAGGGGCATATGAGGGGGTGGGTGTACAGGGTGGTAGTCACACACAAAGGGGGTGTTTGGCATTGCCTGTGCATTGGGTGTGGGACCCCTGCAAGGTGGCATTTCTCAGTGGGTTGATCGATCATACAACCCCCTGCCTGCAATCTTAGGCTGACAGCAGACCAGGCAAGTTAGGGGGGGGGGGGGGGGGGGCTTATCTGAACCACTGTCAATGAATGGGGGGAGGGTGTTGTGAACATGGTATGGATATTTTGTGTATTAGATGGTAGAGGTCAAGCAAACACAGCCCACAAGCTCGCTCATTTTTTATTGACAAATCTAAGGGAACTGTAAACATGGCTAAGACTTCACAAGTTAACCACCAACAGCTGTTTGAACCTTGTTATTCCATGTTTATGTAGCCTTTACTTCAGCTATAAAACACAACTGATGTAATGTGATATCCTTTTACAGCCCAGGAGCAGATGTTGGGGAATGCAGGTGTGCCAAAAGCCTCAGACACCAAAATAAAAAACTGATCTCGAAGCTAACTCAACTTTGAGAAAAGAAAACCTCTCCAAAACACCTTATGGATTAGACTGAATACCACAGGTAGCATCAGTCATTGGGGAAACACTCACCATTGTCAAACTGATCTGGAATCTGAAAGAGAAGACAGGAGGACAGTGAGAAACGGTCCACTTCACACACACTTGCGTGATTGCCAGGTCAGTGTCAATCAGATGGTACTGTTGACAGAAACTCTTGACATGAATTACAATATATGGCAAATGCATAAGGTAAATAACATGACATTTTGTGGTTGTGTTGATGTTCAAACGTCAGTGTCAGCCAATTCAGCGGGGTCCAAACCACCACCTCTCAAATACTACTGAATATTCCTTTATTGAAGTCGATAGCCATCCAGGCTAGTTAGCATTTAATCTCTCCTATGCATCTAAACCAGGGGTAGGCTATAGATTCAGACACAGGTCGATTTGTCAGCAAAAATGGTCAGGGGGTCAGAAAATAATACATTTGTCCACTGCATGCCTAAAAAGAGATTTGTATTTGTAAATAACAATCATTTCATACCTTGATTACGTCGAGACACGATCACATCTCTTTGTTTGTGGGGATACCTGGGAACAGTTTTCCTAAAATAAACTAGTTATTAGTTGAATTCCTGCTGATTTGACAGACCCCAAATCACTGGTGGACCGGTTTTGGCCCAGGGGCAGACCCCTGATCTGAACAGAACAGAAAATCTGTACCAATGCTTCAAAGTCTTCTTAACAGTTTAGGCAGGGACTAATGTACCAATTTTTTTTAAAAGAGCCATTTTTCTCCTTGAGAGCAAAGACACCAAGACCGTCCAAACCACACACATTCTACTCTCCGCCTGGACAGACATGTGTGTAATAATATCCAGTATATTGAACCGGGGCGCTGCTGCATGTCTCTGTGCGTTATGTGCAGTCATGCCTGTGTGTAACCCTCCCCCTGGCCCCTCCCTCGTGGTGACACTTTCAGCAGCGCTCCACACAAGCCCACCAATTACCAGACAAATTAAATCTCCCAGCTGATGAATATTCAGCTGCATCTGCCACCTGGGGGTCTGCCTGCCCGCCCGGCTAGAGAGAACCAGCCGGGGGCCACCACATGCTGCACGCTGGGGCCACCCCATGGGAACAGAGGTTGTGGGCTGTAGCAGTTTTATCCCCCTTCAACACCCCTTCCACCCTAACAAGGCTGCCCTGAGGGGGTTGCAGTAGTTGGAGACAGACTACACAACTACGCCCCCTGCTGCCTGTGCATGGTCATAAGGAGTTTCCCTTATATAACGTACATCATTTGATCACTGACACTGTACATGATTTAGATAAGCAGTTATCTATAGTGACTTATTTCCCAATTATATTCGATTCATTTTATAATGTGCCAGGTAAACCTGTATATTAGGGCAAAGGTAAGGTGATGGGCCAATGGGGAAAAAGGTAAACACATGATGATAACTCAGCCTAGTGTGCCCTCTTGTGGCTGTGTAAGGAGAATGAGAAATCATCCTTTACACTTGCCCTAAAGAGGTCCACACAGTCTACGCAAACGGCATCGGAGGTCCGTTTGCGTTGCGTTCCAAATATTCAGCTGCACAAATGGACGTAGAACTACGTAGCGAGCCATGCAAACGAACCTCTGTTGGCTCCGTTTGCGTAGACTGTGTAGCGCCCAAGAGATTCTTTGCTGGCAGCCAACCTTGGAATTTAAAGCACTCAGACTAGACATCTCAGTCAGAGATAAGCTTAGGAAAGGCAGGCAAATGACTGAGTCGTATCAACTCCTATGTCGGTAATGTCTAGTACATAGTGTCCAGCATTTCCACCTTCCTTTCCAAAACCAATAGTGTAACGTATGCTTAAGCTAGTCAGGGTTGGAGTCTGTTCAGGACATTAGTCGAAATTCATAAACAAATCATTATCAATGAATTTACCTTATTTCCATGCCCCCGATTTTATAATTAGCCTAATTAATGGAACTAACCTTGAATATCATGCACTCTCAAGAAGAGCTACCAATTTTAGTCTGAAGTTTACATACACCTTAGCCAAATACATTCACAATTCTTGACATTCAATACTAGTAAAAATTCCCTGTTTTAGGTCAGTTAGGATCACCACTTTATTTTAAGAATGTGAAATGTCACAATAATAGTAGAGAGAATGATTTATTTCAGCTTTTATTTCTTTCATCACATTCCCAGTGGGTCAGAAGTTTACATACACTCAATTAGTATTTGGTAGCATTGCCTTTAAATTGTTTAACTTGGGTCAAATGTTTTGGGTAGCCTTCCACAAGCTTCCCACAGTAAGTTGGGTGAATTTTGGCCCATACCTCCTGACAGAGCTGGTGTAACTGAGTCAGGTTTGTAGGCCTCCTTGCTCGCACACGCGTTTTCAGTTCTGCCCACAAATTTTCTATAGGATTGAGGTCCAGGCTTTGTGATGGCCACTCCAATACCTTGACTTTGTTGTCCTTGAGCCATTTTGCCACAACTTTGTAAGTATGCTTGGGGTCATTGTCAATTTGGAAGACCCATTAGCGACCAAGCTTTAACTTCCTGACTGATGTCTTGAGATGTTGCTTCAATATATCCACAATTTTCCTGCCTCATGATCCCATATATTTTGTGAAGTGCACCAGTGGCGGTTTGGAGCAATGGCTTCTTCCTTGCTCAGCGGCCTTTCAGGTTGTCGTTATTGGGACTCGTTTTACTGTGGATATAGATACTTTTGTACCGGTTTCCTCCAGAATCTTCACAAGGTCCTTTGCTGTTGTTCTGGGATTGATTTGCACCAAAGTACGTTCATCTCTAGGAGACAGAACGAGTCTCCTTCCTGAGCTGTACGACGGCTGCGTGGTCCCATGGTGTTTATACTTGCGTACTATTGTTTGTACAGATGAACGTGGTACCTTCAGGCATTTGGAAATTGGATGAACCAGACTTGAGGTCTACATTTTTTTTTTCTGGAGGTCTTGGCTGATTTATTTTTCCATGATGTCAAGCAAAGAGGCACTGAGTTTGAAGGTAGGCTTGAAATACTTCCACAGGTACACCAAATGACTCAGATGATGTCAATTAGCCTGTCAGAAGCTTCTAAAGCCATGACATAATTTTCTGGAATTTTCAAAGCTGTTTAAAGGCAGTCAACTTAGCGTATGTAAACTTCTGACCCACTGGAATTGTGATACAGTGAATTAGAAGTTAAATACTCTGTCTGTAAACAATTGTTGGGAAACTTAACCAACCTAACCAACTTGCCAAAACTAGTTAGTTCACAAGAAATTTGTGGAGTGGTTGAAAAACAAGTTAATTAATAAATAAATAAATAAATATATATATATATATTGGCTTCCTGTTAAGGCAAGGGCTGATTTCAAGGTTTTACTGCTAACCTACAAAGCATTACATGGGCTTGCGCCTACCTATCTTTCCGATTTGGTCCTGCCGTACATACCTACACGTACGCTACGGTCACAAGACGCAGGCCTCCTAATTGTCCCTAGAATTTCTAAGCAAACAGCTGGAGGCAGGGCTCTCTCCTATAGAGCTCAATTTTTATGGAATGGTCTGCCTACCCATGTGAGAGACACAGACTCTGTCTCAACTTTAAGTCTTTACTGAAGACTCAGCTCTTCAGTGGGTCATATGATTGAGTGTAGTCTGGCCCAGGAGTGTCAGGACTACCTGGCATGATGACTCCTTGCTGTCCCCAGTCCACCTGGCCGTGCTACTGCTCCAGTTTCAACTGTTCTGCCTGCGGCTATGGAACCCTGACCTGTTCACCGGACATGCTACCTGTCCCAGACCTGCTGTTTTCAACTCTCTAGAGACTGCAGAAGTGGTAGAAATACTCAACTGACACAAATGCCAACTGACATTTACTCCTGAGGTGCTGACTTGCTGCACCCTCGACAACTACTGTGATTATTATTATTTGACCATGCTGGTAATTTATGAACATCTTGGCCATGTTCTGTTATAATCTCCACCCGGCACAGCCAGAAGAGGACTGGCCCCTCTCTAGCCTGGTTCCTCTCTAGATTTTTTCCTAGGTTTTGGCCTTTCTAGGGAGTTTTTCCTAGCCACCGTGCTTCTACACCTGCATTGCTTGCCGTTTGGGGTTTTAGGCTGGGTTTCTGTACAGCACTTTGAGATATCAGCTGATGTAAGAAGGGCTATATAAATATATTTGATTTGATTGACCGCAACCTAAGTGTATGTAAACTTCCAACTTCAACTGTAAAAACAAGCAGAATGCTGCTAGAGCATAAATATTCCTTGCCTCTGCTCTGACTAGAGCTTGTCTGGCCCATTAAAGCATCTCTCAAGAACCAGTTCTAACACAGAGCAGTGAATTAACTCAGAAAAGACTTGGGTTTGCCAAATTGGACTTTCAGAGGAGGTTGACATTGTACGAGGTGTGCGAGTGCTCATTTAGGGGCCATTCACACCTCGTTACAACACTGGGGCAGAGGCCCGGGAGACCAGGGGCAGGCCATGTTCCCGAAACAGCAACAGGATGGCCATGGGAACTCACCAAACATCAGGAAGTGGCCACTCATTGCTCTGAGAGATGAAAATAGTTCAAATCAAATGTTATTGGTCACATGCGCCGAATACAACAGGTGAAGACCTTACTTACAAGCCCTTGAGCAACAATGCAGCTCAAGAAAAACTACTAGAGTGTACAAGATGGATGTATGAGACCATAGACCCTCACAGCAACAAACTGGTAAGGAGCATTATAAGAGATGTTGCTTGAGCTAGTGAAAGGAATGAGAATTGGTTGTCACCAATGTTCCCTCTAAGCTGCTTGCAGCTCCCCAGGACTGCCTGCGCAGAGAAGCACGAGATTGAACTTCACTCATTGTCATACGTGGATCTGTGCCATTCTCTTTGTTTACAGCATGAGCGGTCGTGAGTAGATGCTCTTGTTTTGAGATCAAAGCGAGAGCTGCATGTTGCCAAGTGCGCACATTTGTTCATATCCTTGGCTAGTTAGTGAGTTAATAGCCAAGTTATAGATAATTGGTAGTCAGCAATGGGGAAGTGAAAGCTTCCTACAAGAGCGCAAAACCTGTGCATTTCTAGAGATCTTTGAAAAGGGAGTCTGGTAACGAGATTGTATTTTGAGACAGGCTTGAATAAGAAGGTAGCATCATTTCTGTGATTCTCTGTAATAAATGCTATCGGAATAATAATGCATTTTATTTTGTCGTGGTTTCTTGAATCAAACATTGTCACCTCCTTGTCTGAAGGACAAGTGGATAAACGGGTTAATGTCAAGCCCTGCATGTTTTTTTCACAAAAGTCTCATGGAATGTAGGCTTACATTGAACACCACTGATTTGCAGCTACTGTAGGCTGAATGATAGAACAGCTATTTTCATGTTAAGATGTTATTGAATGCATTTTCCCCATAGTTTAATTTTTTAATGGTAGGCCACTCCAGTAGGCCTACATTATGAACAAATAGGGGCTGCAGGTAGCCTAGCGGTTAGAGCGTTGGCCCAGTAACCGAACGGTTGCTGGTTCGAATCCCCGAGCTGACAAGGTAAAAATCTGTCGTTCTGCCCCTGAACAAGGCAGTTAACCCACTGTTCCCCGGTAGGCCGTCATTGTGCACAGAATTTTCACAACATTCAAGTTTGCGCTCAGCAGACGTGAAAATTGCTCAATGCCGGATTTTTTAAAATCTGTTTTGGAAATTCAGCAGAAACTTGTCCAACACCTAGAGCAGTGGTCAATCTTTCGAGTCATGATCACTTTTATAGTCAAAAAGCAAGCAGAGATCTATCGCTCAGAATTTTTTTAAACTTAAAAAGAACATTAACCTACTGAAAACTGTTCTGTAGGAATGGAGGTTTGTGCAGTAGGCCTAATATATTATTCACAGCATATTGGCTATATGCCTGGCCTACCAATATTGTTCTTCTCAGACCACATATTTCAAAACTCGAGCTTTGATAACAAAATTAATCAGTTGGTGTAGCACTTGCGAGGCACAGCTGAGCATAAATTGAACATTTGCTTTTTTTTATTTTACAGGACTGATGGTACCTACATCTGATGATCAAGGTGCTTTCAAGACAACCGGGAACTCTGGAGAAAGACAAAAAACGAGGTCAAATCATGACGTCAGTGACCTTCAGTCACAGTCCATGCTCTCTTCTTCCATCTTCGAGACTGACCAGAGGGAGGGGACAGTCGTCCACCTGAAGGCCAAACTCGAGTCGCACTGCATCTTCCTCACGCACAAATTAATGTTGTTCCTATGACCTGAGAAAGTGAAATATTCCTTGAAATTAAAATAGACAGGACGAGCAGCTAATAATAAAAACGCAGGGCTATCGATACACTTGGCTACTCACTCATTGTATCTGCAGAAGCAAATGGAAGTAGGGAGAAGCGCTTTTAAGCTTTGTAATAGTGTTGAACAAAAACAGTGTTGACAGAGCTGAATTAATAAATAATATGACATTAAGTCACTCTTTGCTGTATTTGACAGTCTCTTCCTGGTCATGGTCTTAAAAGTTATGAAATCTCACTTAGCCAAGTATGCTGTGGCCGAGGAAGCTGTAGGAACGGTGATTTGAGCTATCCGATTTATTGGTTCAAAATGGTAACACTTTGCCTTCTGAATCAAGTGCACCTACCACCAACAGCGCAATAGGAATAATACATTTTATTAAAATGAGCACAAGCCTTTCTCGTGAGCTTTTCTACAGAAATGTTTGCCGATCGACTAGGAATGCCTTGATGATCGACCAGTCAATCGCAATTAACCGGTTGGTGACCGCTGCCCTAAAGTGACAAAATTGTTTCTCATATTACAAGATAATAGTTTTAATCGATTGCAAAACAGGGGAAAATGGGAGCCAAACAGAACCCAATCCAAAGGCTACTTGACATACGATAAGGCTGTAGAATTACTGATGTCACTCAGTACAAAATTGAGTGCCTCCTTATTTTATCCCCCCAGAGACTCAGTGTAGATGACTCATCATGCTTTCACTAGCATGTTCAGCCTTAGAACCTTAAGGCAACTGCATTAATGCAAAGCCAAAGATATGCTGCTGTACATTGGCCTTGAAATGTTACTGCATTAATCTACCCTTGCAGTCTTCCATCAGACAGGTGTTCCAGACATTAGTCTCCTCTGCTTCCTGAGAGGACGCAATAGAGATGAGAACAGGGTCCAGCTCCTTTTCTCACAGTGACACACAAAGACATCCAACACAGCTCCTCCAGTCTGAGGGGGACATGGGTGGGATCCAGCACCCAGAAGCCTGGCACACTCCACTCACAGCAGCCTGACAAGTGTGCCCACAAGAGCCCTTTGACGTGGGTGATAGGTGAGAAAAGCTTACTCTTAAGTGCCCACCTACAGCAAAGTTCCAAACCCAGAGCTCTAACCTCTGGAAGTGGGCCACAACTCACGGCAACCTAACAAGTGTGCCTTTTGAAGTGGGAACAAGCTTAAAATTGTAAAGTGACCAACAGTGCATGAGAAGTGAAATAAGTGTGCTCTTTGAAGTGCCCCAAACCTTTTACCACTGACACAGGCCACAATCTCCTGAAGTGTAGCCTTTGGTGGCTTGGTCTCACTTAAGGCAGGACATGATGGGCAACACTTCATGAGGAAGTGTGCCAGAGGTGTAGAACCGCAGACCAGGATATCATCTGACCAAACATTTGTGCCAAACAGGACCAAATCGACCACTTAACCTAAGACTTGGTTGTAGAGCTACTGATGTCCCTCAGTACAAGAATGAACACCTAATTTCCTCCCCACAGAAACTCATAAGTGTAGATGACTAGTCATGTTTTCAGTAGCATGTTCAGCCTTAAAACCTCTGGCTACTGATGAATGCAAAGCCCAAATATGCTGCTGTACAAGATGGCCCTTGGATGCAACTGCATTCATCTACCTTAGGACTCTTCCATTGGACATGTGGGCCAGACGTTCACGTTAGGCTCTTCCGGTTCCGGAGAGGAATCCATAGAGATGTCAACAGGATCCAGCTCCTTCTCGCACTGACACCCAATGGGTTCCAATTGACACAGCTCCTCCAGTCTAAGGGGGGAAGTGTTGGATCCAGCACCAATAGGTCTGGCACACTCCACTCACAGCCTGACAAGTGTGCCCTTTGAAGTAAGAGAAGTGTGCTCTTTCAAGTGCCCACCTTCCCAATCCCACACCTCTAACCCGTGGCAGAAGGCCACATCACATAAGGCCCACATTCCTCAAATCACAGCAGCCTGAGAAATGTGCCCTTTGAAGTGGCCACAGGTTAACTATAAAACACCAAATGAGGGTCTTTGGTGATGAAGTGAGCCCTAGGAAATGTCAAAGTCCCCAAACCCACAGCGCTAACCCCTGGCACATGCCACATATCACAGTTACCTGAGACATGTGCCCTGAGGAGGACGTCGCCCACCATCCTGTTCTCATTCCACACATCCTGCCCAAGCTAATGCCTCTGAAAACAGTGATTACAAGAGTCATCTCCACCAACTACAGTATGTTCATCTTGAGGCAAGCTCCTTCAGTGGCTTTTGGATTATATTTTACCCTCTGATTGGGTGTAACTTATAGTAAAATGGTGATACATTGCTGTAAGCACAAGGAACCTTAATATTAGGCAAGTAGCTGGTCACCTCATGTACTATGATAAGGTTTTCATTCAAAAATTGTTGAGTAAATGGACATCAATTCAGTCAGGGATCGATCACATCATAAAAGCTGAGCCTTGGAAAGGTGTTGCAGACTTTATGCTCCTCTGGTTCCAGAGAGGAAGCAATAGAGGATGAGAACAGGATCCCTGGACTTCTCTCACAGTGACACCCAAAGACCTCAAATTAAACACAGCTCCTCCAGTCTGCAGGGACAAGTGTGGGATCCAGCACTAAGAGGCCTGGCACACTCCACTCACAGCAGCCTGACAAGTGTGCTTTTCAAAATGCCCACCTTCCTAACCCCACACCTTTAACCCCTGGCAGTTAACAGACTATTTACAGTAGGCTGACAACAGTGCCCTTTGAAGTGGACAACAGGACCACACCTGAAAGGTGAAAGTGTGCTCTTTGAAGTAGCCACCTGCCCAGACTCACACCTCTAGTCCCTGATGTGCCTTGTGGGAAACCATACACACCGCAAGCGCTAGCTTGAACCAATTGACGAGCTACATGGGATCTACCTGAGAAGTGTGATAAGTGTGTCATTTTACATCACCACCTTCCATTAAGCACACTTTAAAACCCACTGGAACAAGCCACTGTCTGCTTGAAGTTCTACAGAACTTCGTCTGGCAATCTTTTACCTCTACTTTTCAATAATTGGTCCTATAAGGCAAAACACCATACATTCTGCATCTAAACATGTTAATGAAAACATACCGCGTTTCCTTGTTCATCCACTGAATTGCTACCTGTAGATAGGGAGGAAAAACACATTACTCATGATAGTAATATACATCTATTTGTTTGAAACATGAGTATTTATTGCATGCATCAGATGCCATGTGTCCACAAATCAAATTACTTCTGAAAAGCATGGCACCGCACAATGTGTCATGTGTTTCAGAAAAGAGACAGACATCGTGAAACATTCAACCGTTCCTTTTGACAAGTATGGTCATGTCTTCTACCATCCATCTAGGCTGACAGTAATGACAGAAAGTACAATAACACTGGAATATGCCAAGGAATTTAAATATTTGATTCATAAACAACAGCTATTGAACAGTAACTTGATCAGAAAAGTCAGACACGCTTTAAAAACACATATAAATACATATATTAAAACACATTTGAGAAAGACAAGTGCAAAGAAACAGATGATGAAACTTCTACACCATTGAAATGAGAGATGAAAGGCGAGTAATATACAAAATGCCCATTCACCAAAAGCTCAAAACAAGTTATCAAGAATGCCCTCCTAAAAGGAAATATTCCACAGAGCAAGGAGAGGGTGTCCCAAATCACTCCACTATCTTCAGTATGACCTTCACTAGTGCTGCTGGTTAAGTGTCAGCCCTTGACATGCTGCTGCTCTGACAGAGTGGAGGGAACCAAAGAGGGAAAATGCGGACTCACCGAATACGTACACCATGCCGACGGCACCCCCTATCCCCATCAGGCCTGCTAAACGCATCACCATCTTCTTGGCATAAGCTGTGTTCTCCTTCTGTTTCTTGTCCTCTCCCTGGTCCTGCTTCTGCTCCGAGTCCCCATCCCCCTCTGGAGGGGGCTGTCCCTGTCAATGCAAACAGCCAGGTCAGATTCCTTTATATTTCCTAACACAAGCCAACTAGACATTATATTGGGAATACATAGCTACAATACAGAATAGCTTGGAAAAGAAGGCTTTTTTTATCATTTAAAGGGAAATGAGATTATGCATCTGTAACGGATGTGAAATGGCTAGCTAGTTAGCGGTGGTCCGCGCTAATAGCGTTTCAAATCAGTTACGTCACTCGCTTTGAGACCCTGAAGTAGTGGTTCCCCTTGCTCTGCAAGGGCCGCGGCTTTTGTGGAGCGATGGGTAACAACGCTTCGTGGGTGTCAGTTGTTGATGTGTGCAAAGGGTCCCTGGTTCGCGCCCGGGTCGGGGCGAGGGGACGCCATAAAGTTATACTGTTACACATCTAGTATATCTTCCAAGATGGCATAGCAGTCAGACGTCCTTTTGTCCTCGTCTTGTCGTGTCCCGTATGTATGTATGTATGTATGTATGGCCTGCTGGAGGTCATTTTGCAGGGCTCTGGCAGTGCTCCTCCTTGCACAAAGGCGGATATAGCGGTCCTGCTGCTGGGTTGTTGCCCTCCTACGGCCTCCTCCACGTCTCCTGATGTACTGGCCTGTCTCCTGGTAGCGCCTCCATGCTCTGGACGCTACGCTGACAGACACAGCAAACCTTCTTGCCACAGCTCGCATTGATGTGCCATCCTGGATGAGCTGCACTACCTGAGCCACTTGTGTGGGTTGTAGACTCCGTCTCATGCTACCACTAGAGTGAGAGCACCGCCAGCATTCAAAAGTGACCAAAACATCAGCCAGGAAGCATAGGAACTGAGAAGTGGTCTGTGGTCACCACCTGCAGAATCACTCCTTTATTGGGGGTGTCTTGCTAATTGCCTATAATTTCCACCTTTTGTCTATTCCATTTGCACAACAGCATGTGAAGTTTATTGTCAATCAGTGTTGCTTCCTAAGTGGACAGTTTGATTTCACAGAAGTGTGATTGACTTGGAGTTACATTGTGTTGTTTAAGTGTACCCTTTATTTTTTTGAGCAGTATATATATATATATACACACACACCGTTCTTTGCATATCTTTTATATCTTTTATTTCCCAAAAACTCAACTTCAAAACGCTTTCCTGCAACCCGCCTCACCAATTACAAAAAAAAGTATTATTTACCTCAAATCTGAAAATTTGACAATATAAGCTAACCAGAAGCTAGCCAGTTTACTGGCTAACGTTAGTATTTCAGCTAACCCCGGTTTGTGGTCATCAGCTATTCCTTTAGCTCGTTAATCTATCGCCACTTTTGTACAACGCGACTCAGACCAGAACATACCGGACCTATTTTTCTCCATATCCCCGGATTTCAACCGCAAGCTCTGGACATTTACACCTTGATTTCGCAGCTAGCTAGCTGCTACTCGTGTGTCTATTGGCTTACGTCGATCCCGGAGAAAACATAAATTATTCCGGAGCTAGCCAGCTGAAGAGTTCCATCAGCCACTCCTGGGCTACAATCACCTATCCGGACCCGTTTTACTGCCAATGCGGAGCCCCACCGGGCCTTCACGACTGACTACCGACGTTATCTGCCCGAGGGAGTTATCCAACTGGCACCTCCGTCGCGACGTTACCTGAACGCTCATCTGGGGCCCGCTAATCGTTAGCTGTCTTATCGGACAATTTTTTCTTGGGTCACTATAACTATATCTATTTTGCCAATTGGATTGATCCCCTCTACCACACGGAACCCCACTAATCTACTGACGGAAACGCACGAGGCGGCTAAAAACAGACCTCCATCCTATGCTAGCTTGCTACCGATAGCCCGGCTAGCTGTCTGAATCGCCGTGACCCCAACCAACCTCTACTCACTGGACCCTTACGATCACTCGACTAAACATGCCTCTCCTTAATGTCAATATGCCTTGTCCATTGCTGTTCTGGTTAGTGTTTATTTCTTATTTCACTGTAGAGCCTCTAGCCCTGCTCACTATACCTTATCCAACCTTTCAGTTCCACCACCCACATATGCGATGACATCACCTGGTTTCAATTATGTTTCTAGAGACAATATCTCTCAATACCTAGGTTTACCTCCACTGTATTCACATCCTACCATACCTTTGTCTGTACATTATTCCTTGAAGCTATTTTATCGCCCCCAGAAACTTCCTTTTACTCTCTGTTCTAGACGACTAATTCTCATAGCTTTTAGTCGTACCCTTATCCTACTCCTCCTCTGGTGATGTAGAGGTGAATCCAGGCCCTGCAGTGCCTAGCTCCACTCCTATTCCCCAGGCGCTCTCTTTTGATGACTTCTGTAACCGTAATAGCCTTGGTTTCATGCATGTTAACATTAGAAGCCTCTTCCCTAAGTTTGTTTTATTCACTGCTTTAGCACACTCTGCCAACCCGGATGTTTTAGCCGTGTCTGAATCCTGGCTTAGGAAGACCACCAAAAATTCAGACATTTTCATCCCTAACTACAACATTTTCAGACAAGATAGAACGGCCAAAGGGGGCGGTGTTGCAATCTACTGCAAAGATAGCCTGCAGAGTTCTGTCCTACTATCCAGGTCTGTTCCCAAACAATTTGAACTTCTACTTTTAAAAATCCACCACTCTAAAAACAAGTCTCTCACCGTTGCCGCCTGCTATAGACCACCCTCTGCCCCCAGCTGTGCTCTGGACACCATATGTGAACTGATTGCCCCCCATCTATCTTCAGAGCTCGTGCTGAAACATGCTTAACACCCCAGCCATCCTACAATCTAAGCTTGATGCCCTCAATCTCACACAAATTATCAATGAACCTACCAGGTACCACCCCAAAGCCGTAAACACGGGCACCCTCATAGATATCATCCTTACCAACTTGCCCTCTAAATACACCTCTGCTGTTTTCAACCAAGATCTCAGCGACCACTGCCTCATTGCCTGCATCCGTAATGGGTGTGGTCAAACGCTCCCTGAAACACTTCAGCGAGCAGGCCTTTCTAAATCGACCTTGGCCGGGGTATCCTGGAAGGATATTGATCTCATCCCGTCAGTAGAGGATGCCTGGTTATTTTTTTTTAAATGCCTTCCTCACCATCTTAAATAAGCATGCCCCATTCAAGAAATTTAGAACCAGGAACAGATATAGCCCTTGGTTCTCTCCAGACCTGACTGCCCTTAACCAACACAAAAACATCCTATGGCGTTCTGCATTAGCATCGAACAGCCCCCGTGATATGTAACTTTTCAGGGAAGCTAGAAACCAATATACACAGGCAGTTAGAAAAGCCAAGGCTAGCTTTTTCAAGCAGAAATTTGCTTCCTGCAACACAAACCCCCAAAAGTTCTGGGACACTGTAAAGTCCATGGAGAATAAGAACTTCCCTTCCCAGCTGCCCACTGCACTGAAGATAGGAAACACTGTCACTGACAAATCCACTATAATTGAGAATTTCAATAAGCATTTTTCTACAGCTGGCCATGCTTTCCACCTGGCTACCCCTACCCCGGTCAACAGCACTGCACCCCCCACAGCTACTCGCCCAAGCCTTCCCCATTTCTCCTTCTCCCAAATAGAGTCAGCTGATGTTCTGAAAGAGCTGCAAAATCTGGACCCCTACAAATCAGCCGGGCTAGATAATCTGGACCCTTTCCTGCTGAAATTGTTGTCACCCCTATTACTAGCCTGTTCAACCTCTCTTTCGTGTCGTCTGAGATTCCCAAAGATTGGAAAGCAGCTGCGGTCATCCCCCTCTTCAAAGGGGGGGGGACACTCTTGACCCAAACTGCTACAGACCTATATCTATCCTATCCTGCCTTTCTAAGGTCTTTGAAAGCCAAGTCAACAAACAGATTACCGACCATTTCGAATCCCACCATACCTTCTCCGCTATGCAATCTGGTTTCAGAGCTGGTCATGGGTGCACCTTAGCCACGCTCAAGGTCCTAAACGATATCTTAACCGCCATCGATAAGAAACAATACTATGCAGCCGTATTCATTGACCTGGCCAAGGCTTTCGACTCTGTCAATCACCACATCCTCATCGGCAGACTCGACAGCCTTGGTTTCTCAAATGATTGCCTCGCCTGGTTCACCAACTACTTCTCTGATAGAGTTCAGTGTGTCAAATCGGAGGGTCTGTTGTCCGGGCCTCTGGCAGTCTCTATGGGGGTGCCACAGGGTTCAATTCTTGGACCGACTCTCTTCTCTGTATACATCATGATGATGTCGCTCTTGCTGCTGGTGAGTCTCTGATCCACCTCTACGCAGACGACACCATTCTGTATACTTCTGGCCCTTCTTTGGACACAGTGTTAACAACCCTCCAGGCGAGCTTCAATGCCACACAACTCTGCTTCCGTGGCCTCCAATTGCTCTTAAATACAAGTAAAGCTAAATGCATGCTCTTCAACCGATCGCTGCCTGCACCTGACCGCCTGTACCTGACCGCCTGTCCAACATCACTACTCTGGACGGCTCTGACTTGGAATATGTGAACAACTACAAATACCTAGGTGTCTGGTTAGACTGTAAACTCTCCTTCCAGACTCACATCAAACATCTCCAATCCAAAGTTAAATCTAGAATTAGCTTCCTATTCCGCAACAAAGCATCCTTCACTCATGCTGCCAAACATACCCTTGTAAAACTAACAATCCTCGACTTCGGTGATGTCATTTACAAAATAGCCTCCAATACCCTACTCAATAAATTGGATGCAGTCGATCACAGTGCCATCCGTTTTGTCACCAAAGCCCCATATACTACCCACCACTGCGACCTGTACACTCTCGTTGGCTGGCCCTCGCTTCATACTCGTCGCCAAACCCACTGGCTCCAGGTCATCTACAAGACCCTGCTAGGTAAAGTCCCCCCTTATCTCAGCTCGCTGGTCACCATAGCAGCACCCACCTGTAGCACGCGCTCCAGCAGGTATATCTCTCTGGTCACCCCCAAAGCCAATTTCTCCTTTGGCCGCCTCTCCTTCCAGTTCTCTGCTGCCAATGACTGGAACGAACTACAAAAATCTCTGAAACTGTAAACACTTATCTCCCTCACTAGCTTTAAGCACCAGCTGTCAGAGCAGCTCATAGATTACTGCACCTGTACATAGCCCATCTATAATTTAGCCCAAATAACTACCTCTTTCCCTACTATATTTATTGATTTTGCTCCTTTGCACCCCATTATTTATATCTCTACTTTGCACATTCTTCCAATGCAAATCAACCATTCCAGTGTTGTACTTGCTATATTGTATTTACTTCACCACCATGGCCTTTTTTTGCCTTTACCTCCCTTATCTCACCTCACTTGCTCACATTGTATATAGACTTATTTTTCTACTGTATGTTTGTTTTACTCCATGTGTAACTCTGTGTTGTTGTATGTCGAACTGCTTTGCTTTATCTTGGCCAGGTCGCAATTGTAAATCTCAACTTGCCTACCTGGTTAAATAAAGGTGAAATAAATAAAATAAATAAATATGCCGGTTGCTAGTGCCAAATCAAACTAACTCAGTGACGTAAGACATTGGTCATAGATTCGAAAGATTTAGAGATTCAATTTAAAGTAAAATATCCTGCACTGTTATTAAACTGTGACAATAAGATTAATCAGTGTGCGTGCAGGAAATGCATTGGGGGCGTGGAGGGTATATCTGACCTTCAAAAATCTTCTAAAAAAACCTTGACAGATACCATATATCTAATGTAATGTTAGACTTGTACATAAGCCTTGATGTGTGAAAAATAAATAGATGGTGGCTGAAAATGGGAGTATAAGCGCATAGCTAGCTGTATATCTAGGTAAAGCTAGTTAGCTAACGTTACTTGGCTAACGTTAGGTGATGAATCCACTTGGTAGCTAGCTGGCTAGTATCATGCTATAAGGCTAGTTTATCTCCTGGAATATGCCTGGATGTGTGACATGTGAAAGTAAGCTGGTGATTAGCTAACGTTACCTAGCTAGTTAGTTAACGTTAACTCACTGGCAATTGAAAACAAAGATATGTAGCTTAACTAGCTAATTATTACAGCTAGTAGCAAAGGCAATGTTGGTAGGCTAGCTAGCTGACTGGATACAGACAGTTGGGATGACAGTGTTATCTGGGATCCTTGGGACGTCACTACCTAATTGAAGGTGAAATGTAAATGGTTTAGCTAAGTGTTAGGGTATGGGTTAAGGTTAGGTTTTATGGTCAAGGATCCCGAATTGGAATGACATGGATGGCAGGATAGCCTAGCTCAACATGCTAAATCAGCGAATATATTGGTTCAGAAAATAATGAGGTGTAAATGGGAAAAAAATAGTATTGTGAGAGACCCGGAGGTTCAACAAACTGGAAATGACAACTCATGAAAACCAAACCAGCTAATTGATTAAGTGTCTCTTTGGCTTTTCTGTAACATTTCTTGTTAAAATTATGTATATCTAGCTAACGTTACCTAACCAAGCATGGAGGAATATCAGTTAGTCAGCTAGCTTGACTCACCTGACTCTTCTGTTGCTGCTGAAGCCTCTCTTGCAAGATTGCTTGAGCGAGTCCACCTGTAGCACTGCCATCTCCTGTTGGCGGCTTCTCCGTGGAAAGTGCCCGAATCAAGTCCACCCCCGTGGAGTTGGAACCCCCTCTCCCTCCGTTCCTGAGCCTGAGGAGGCCCCTGCTCGCCCGGACACACATGGGGAACATCGACGTTGCCGACATCTTGAATGGGACAGAGCCGGTGAACATAGCGCGAGTGAAAAGGACAAACGCGCCTGATTGGCTTATGCTACTCTGAGCGACAGCCATAAAGTGCAATAAAAATCGTTAAAGATCACGTGGAACAAAATAGGGCGGTATTTACAGCCTTTTCTCCAATCGAAACAAAGATTTGTTGACCTTCGAATACAACCTAAAATGTCCATCATTACTGATGGCAGTGCCCAAAGTCTGTTAAAAATACATCCCTGACCTGTAGGCTTTTACAGAACGGCAGTTTATATACTGTAATACAACAAAGTGTATTTTATATTCCTGTACAACTATTATTCCCTTCGACCAGTGTAAGTTATAAGACATGGCTTAGTTTGCACAACTTTTAGTCCCCTGTTCATTGCCATACTTTCTTATTTTCATGTTGCTTCTATTTTGCTTTTCTATATCTAATATTCATGACCACTAGAGGGCAGCCACAACAACACAGTTGCATCTGCTTCAGGTTATGTGTGTTGCATCCACAGATATAGAACTATTCTATTTCTATGGTTGCACCTACGGACCAGGGATGATTTGCAACTGTTGTACCTGTGCACCACTCTATTTGTGGACATTATTTTAAGGGATCAGTTGCATAAAAACAAATGAAGAAAACAAATGAAGCCGCAAATATATAATTTATTGTCTTCATTAAACAACAAATGTTAATCAAAAAGTGTTTAACACAAGAACAAATTACTTGTTGACCACCCGTGGTAACCAAAACAATCAGTTCTTCACAAATATTACAGATAAAATTACACCCCAAATTCAACTTACAAGTTCAAAGCATCAAGCAAACATTCACCTACACCACATGAGTAAATCAACTGTTGTCTTTTGTCACATGTTCGATACCCAGGCCATTCAAAGGTAGCACGGTTGCTGTCTGTGTTCAGCTATTACATTAGAATGGTACCCAGACTAATTCAAAGGGTGCCTTTCAGCAGGCCACATTCTATGCACTGTTGGAACAGGCTACCGCATAACTATTGCATAGCTGTTCTCACAAGGATCAATTACCATCTCTGAACAAAACAAAAGGAAATTAAGATAGTGTCGAAACTCATTGATTCTCTTATTCTGTATTTTGTTTATGGCATTAGCAACAAGAATTCCCCTCCTCTGCGGCAGCCTCATCTTTCCCCCCGGGCCAAAGGGGTGCACTGTTTATCTTGTCGCCCACTTTAGCAGCCTCACTCTGAACACCATCACTTCCAACACGCTTCTGTATTTCAGAGGCCATGGTTAAAAATGATTTCTCTACATTATCAGCATTTTTCGCACTGGTCTCCAGGAATGGAATCTTTAGGGATGAAGCAAATTCCTGAAGCAATCGTACCAAGAAAAAGAGAGCGCAGAATTTTAGGACATTTATCACAACGGAACAAAAGCACAATACCTATGATTGACAGTAATTTGTAGTTAATGAGGAATCTATTGTGCATTGGTGACACAAGCATTTTATGAATGAGAACAGACACTTACTTGACCAGTGGCAGAGTCCACTACCTTTTTAGAGACCAAGTCACACTTGTTTCCCACAAGCAACTTGGAGACATTTTCACACGCATAGCGGTCAATCTCCTCCAACCACTGCTTCACGTTGTTAAAGGACTCCTGGCAAAATAGTTGAAATCTTGTACATATAGTTTTATCTCTAACTCTGGTACATTGCGATGCAATAGACGGTCAATCCAGCCCATAGCGACGAAGTGTTGAAATATACTGTATTACCTGATCAGTGACATCATATACAATGATGATCCCATGTGCTCCTCTGTAGTAGCTGGATGTGATGGTCCGGAACCTCTCTTGTCCAGCTGTGTCCCACTAGGAGAGATAGATCAAACAGTTTGAATTTACAAACAATCCTTACCACATCCCCATCACCAAACTGTACAAATGGCACTATGCAGAGTTTGTCTTGTAAATATGTACTTACAATTTGTAGTTTGACAGTCTTCTGTTCCATTTCAATCGTTCTGATCTTAAAGTCGACCCCGATTGTGCTGATGTAGCTCTCTGTGTAGGTGTCATCCTGAGGAGTAGAGACCACTGAGCAGTTTTATTATTTACAATGGGAGAATGGGCTGAACAAACCTTCAAACAGTGGTTAATTACTGGGTTGGATGACATTTTGCAGTGTCCTTTCCACAAAGGAAATAGCCTTCGCTTCTGTTTGCACTAGACTCATTGCTATATGGAACAACACCAAAGATTGTGTGTATTCTTTTTTAACACAATGCCTACCGCAAACCGCAAGAGCAGGCAAGACTTGCCGACACCAGAGTCTCCTATAAGAAGCAGCTTGAACAGGTAGTCACTGAGGAAGACATTACATTATTATTTAGGTTGATTATATCAAGTAGGTTAAAAAAAATAAACACACCATTGATAGACCTAACATGCACTATGGTTATTGCATACAAAGCAACAAAAAATGTGTCCCAAGTTCAGAGAGCATTTTTTTCTCCCACAAACCTTTAACTGTAGCTACAATGTTATCCAAGACAATAGCCTACCTAAACATGACACCACATCCTGCTTCGACAACCGTACAAATAATACTACAATGACATTATCACTCACAACTCATAACTACTTACTATTCAGGATTCATGGCCAGATATCTGGATCCAGAGGGCAGAACGTAAAAGAAAAGGAATACAACTGCGAACAGAACGTCTGTGTTACCTTTGGCTTTTCACAGATGCATTGTGTTTCCGTCCTTCAGAGGGCAAACAGCACCAGCACCTTGAATGATGAGCCGGGAGTCCTATCATTTATTAAAGCCTAAGATCATGTTTCAATGTGGTCAGTACCTGAGTCTTAAAGCTGTAGCCTGGTTAAGCTTCAGAAATGACTGATCACAGATCCCATACATTCATGCGCTGCCTCCAGGAACAAATAAGTTAAAAACAGGTTGTTTTATTCTCAAGATTTGGTTGAATGAGTCACACATTACATGTTAGAGTACAGTAGTCTAGAGTATGTTTTAAAAATCATTCAGTCTGGAAAAACAAAAAGTTCATTGAAGTTCAGTGAAAAAAGTTACTTTTTCATAAAAACACAACTCTTCAGCATTGACAAAATATAACTCAAAACTTTTCTAAAAAGTTCGACACTCATAATTTAAACTCAATACATTAAATTGAAGTGCAAATGCTACAAATATGGCCAGTTTCTATTTAGTCGTCTTGTAGTTGTAGTGGGATTTATTGCCCGTTTGAAAACCAAACCACCTAACTCTAGGATAGTAATGACAGAGGTTGGCAGATCAAAACTCACTCATACTTTCCACATGTACGTGCTGCTCTTTTTCTTAGTCATCTAATTAATTTGACCCAAATTAATCTATAAATGTGGCTGGTTATGCTTGGAATGTGTGTGGATGACCGGTCATTGCATACTTGTTAGAGGAAGCCTGCAAATGAGGCTATGTAGAACAAAATAGGAGCAGATCAACAGTTCGCTTACACTCGGAAAGCGTTTTTAGAGTATTGCACAAGTTTTTCTCTGACAAAAATACTTGCAATGTCCAGTCTTGTTTCATTCAGTAAAAAACAAATAATACAAAAAATGTGATTTACCATAATTCTGGAACCATGACACGTGGATGCATTGCTCTTTATCATCAAAAGTAGCAAACCAGTCACAGGTTAGAAAGCTCATCTCCAGTATATAAAGATATTCATAATTTTATTTGGGCTTCCTGCTATTCAGTACTCTCTATACTAGTGGCAGCATACTCATTCTCAAGGTGAATCAGCAAATAGTATTAATGACATGATCTCAGTCCACGGGCAAGCACTTCACAGGTAGGGTCCGTGTGTGTGTTGTGTTCTGTAGGTGAACTGGGAGTTAAGGCGGTGGGTGGCCGTTGACCTTGTCCCGCAGGAGAGCCAGGGCATTGGTGGAGAAGTCTCGCAGGACGCTCACAGTCTCTCGCTGCATCTGCAGGGAGTCGCGTACAAACTCCTGCTGCGACTCCACCAGCTGCTGTACGGACTGGGCCAGGGCCCCCAGAGACCCCGACACGGCCCCTAGCAGGGCAGTAGTGGCCTGCTGCTCCTTGAGACTGAGGGAGGCACTGTGTGCTAGCTGCTTCCGGATTGCCCCCTGCCTCATGACTGACCCTGTAGAGGTGGAAGAGGAGAGAGCAGGGAGAAAGGAAGAGGAGGGAGCTGGGTGGGATGACGAGGAGGTAGCCATGGAGGAAGACACAGCGGTGGAAGAGGCGGCGAATCTGGAGTAGGTGCGACGAGGCTCAGCAGGAGGGCGGAAGGAGCCCATGTGCCGCGGCTCCTCTTCTAGGTCCTCAAATCCCAGACTGTCGTCTATGGGCAATACACAAACACGATGTGAATACACACACAATTCATAGATGCATAATTATACAGAAACCTAGGTGCAAACACTTTTACCAACAACAAAATGAAAGAGTTTTACCTTCATCGACTGGTTTCATGAATGAAAAATCATGAGATGACTGAGAAGGATCCCCTAAAAGGACAATAGAAAAATATGACAAAGAAGATAATAATAATCAATACAACATGTGAATAGAGTGTGTTGAATGCATGAGTGTTGGGGAGAAAGAGTTCATGAGAAACATTGTTCTGAATACAGGAAAGACTCACGGCCAAATGGCATCTGAGAGAACATGCCAATATCTTTATCCGGAGTTGAGAAAGGAGACATAGACGAGCCCATCGCGTGGGGGCTGGTGACAGGCATAGCCATGTGATGAAGACCAGCCATTCCATTAGAGGTGCCAGAGGAGCGAGTCGACATCTCTGACATGTCACCAAAGTCATTCTCCTCAGGTTCATCATTCATGCTGCCCATTGTGGCCTTGTTCGGAGGGGACATAGAAAGTATCTCGTGCACCATTTTCTCCACCGGCGACAGGTTCTGGGAGATACGGACACCGTTAGGCCCTCGCATGGCCACCATCCTACGCTTGGCATCGCACTTTAGGTCCGCCCACTTCTTGACAATCTCCATGACCTCCCGTTGGCACTCGCTAATTTTGTTGATGCGAATCGCGATGTCCGCCCATGTTCGCTTCCTCAGGTCTGACGAGGCGCCTTGGTTGAACTTGCCTGTGGTGGGTGACAAAGGCAGATAATAGCACACCAATGAATAAAAGGCAAGCAGAGAACAAGAGACAAACAAATGCAAAGCGAACATGTCTATTTTGAGTGCTTCATGCTGATCATGACCAAAGGCTTCACACATTACCATGCATAAACTTCGCAAATGTATCAAATTCATGTCATTTATGCTCACAGTACACACTAAGTGGAGGTACTTACTTACGAGGATGTGCCTGTTTCTTTTGACTTCAGTCAAAAGCAGAAGGACTTCATCGAAGGTGAAGCGTGACTTCCTTTTCTTCATGGGCAAGTTGCCCCCAAGTTCCTCTATTTCGCTATAGGTGAATTTAAAATTCATGTTGCACTCCTAACAGCCCTTGGCCTGTCCTGTTTACACACCCTAGAGATAACCACCTATACCTGAGAGGGCACCACCCCTGGCACTGCCAGCCTGCAGGAGAGAACAAAATGTAAAACACACCACTGATAGGAATCCCTGTGTAAAACAAATATATTATTGTTATAAGAGACTATGTAGCTCAGTTCGTAGAGCATGGTGCTTGCAACTCCAGGGTAGTGGGTTTGATTACCGGGACCATACCTGCGTAAAAATGTATGCACACGTCTAAGTTGCTATGGATAAAAGCGTCTGCTAAATGGCATATATTATTTATTATTATGCATATATTATAGAATAAAGGAATGAGTGCATTGAATTTATAAAATGTTTGGGTAAGATTTTGAAAACAATATGCCGTAATCAATGGGTAGACCAGGGATCCATCCCTAAGTCGTGCCTAAAACATGACTTCTGAAATGCATCAACTTCTTTATTAAAACATTGTAGGCTAGGCATACATTCCAGTAGTCAGGACACCATTACTATTGCCAATAATACCTGACAATTTACATAATAGTTCGTTGTAAAAAAAATAAAACAACTCTGCATGGGAATTAAATGTGGGTACGTCTTTAAATTAACCATTCGTATAATTAGCAGCTTCAATCTTACACTCTCTTGCTAGGCCAATGAGCATTATGCTTCCTGGTTCTTTGTTGAGCCCCCCTTGTGTACTCTACGCTGAATGTAGCCAACTAGACTATTTTGCGGTACTTCGAAGGCCAGTGTTTTCAACCACGGTAAACGTGCATCCTACCATGCAACGAAGGGGACAAAATACAAATTTGAAAACGAACAGAGATCTTTACAAATTTGTTGTGGATAAATTGATAAGCCAATAGCGAGCTTTTCCTACGCATTCTGCCTAGCTAGCTACCATTTTGAAGGAACGTTAGCTAATGTCGGCTAGCTAGCGAGCTAACGCTAGCTAGCTAACGTAGGTCGTCCGCGTTTTTTGCAGATTGTTTATAGATATAGAAACTTTAACTAGCTTAGTAATTCATCACCTTGACAAAAGAGTTAGCAACAACAAATGTGAAGTTGTGATTCATTGGATATAGCAGGAATTACCAATAGAGTGACGAATGTTTTTTTTTCTCCTCTTGCAGTGCAGCTTCATAAACTTCGCACAGACGACGAGAAGAACGCTGAGTTGCGCAGACTCTGATCGCGTATTTTCCATGACCTACAGGCGGCCACGAGCGCAACATTACGAAATCTTACCAGAATACGAATTTGGTATGATGCCAGGAATGGCCACATTACAGTTCAACGTACATCAATCACTGCTACTATTGTTACATAATAACGTACAGTCATTGATTGAACGAGTACACACCCTGTGGTGACATCTCAACCAAATCATGTTGCTACTAAAACATATGACGGCCTTAAATATTAGGCTACCGAATTGTAAGAATATAGCATACACGAGCGGAAATCGGTCGCTAATCAATCTAAAACAAAATAGGCTCAATGTCAATAAACCTATATGTTCTTGGCTACAAGAGACATGACAAGTTACTTATGTAGTGACATTGGAAACATATCTAAAGAAGTAAAGCTAGAGAAGTTAAACGACCACGAAGGGACTCGAACCCTCAATCTTCTGATTCGAAGTCAGACGCCTTATCCATTAGGCCACGCGGTCTATGGAAAAGACCACAATCACTTGCTATTTAAGGCTAGCTATGGAACAAAACCTACCATTATTATCATGAAGAATCATACATATTTTAAATGTGACATTAATTTAATAATGTCTATACAGAATTACAATATCAGTCCATATGTATCTTGTATATGAATTATTCAGTTTGAAGTTAGCAAATTAACACCACAACATCAGAGGGATGTAATAAGGGGAGGATGTGGGTCTAGCCTACTTGATGTTATGACAGTTAGGAAATTGTGTAATGGAAACCAAGTTTGACATCAGCTATATTGAAGTGGTAATATAGTCTTGTCAATTGCTAGATACATTTAGATGTAAGTCCAGTTCACAATATCAACACAACCTACATGGGAGAATCCAGTCTGCCATTAAGCAACTGTTGAGTTAAATAAATAAAAATGAAAACTGAGCTATAAAGTGCATTTTAAAAAACTATTGTCATCATTGACAGATAAACTTCATTAAAGTGTTCAAAGCAAAGCAGACACAGAATGTTGATTCCTTCCCAATTTCTTTAGTCTGCCTGGTGACCACAAATAAATAAGCATTTCACGGTTAAGGTCTACTACACCTGTTGTATTCAGCGCATGTGACAATAACATTAGATTTGAACAAGCATAGCAACCCAATTCCACTGATGCTGACTTCTGCATCGAAAGGGGACTATGGAGCCAGATACCTGCCAAAAGGTTGAATGTACAATACTGTAACGACCCTGGGTTTATAAGAGTGGAAATCGACTCTGCCGCACGAGCATGCTTTTGGGGCACAGTCGATAGCGCGCCAGACCTCGGGCTAGGAGGTTGAGGGTTCGAGACCTGCTCCTTGCTGTTTCATTACATTGGTGTCAGAAGTGATCGGACCTTGCATCCACGACAGTGTGTGTGCTTGGCCGGTGAGCGCGTTCCTGTAAGACGTAGAGTCGCAAGCTAGCGCGAGGACGCGCTCTTTGAAGGGAGGGAGTAGTATAACGACCCTGGGTTTATAAGCACGGAAATCGACTCTGCCACAGGAGCATGCTTTTGCGGCACAGTCGATAGCGCGCCGGACCTCGGGCTAGGAGGTCGAGGGTTCGAGACCTGCTCCCTACTGTTTCATTACAATACCATTCGAAAGTGTGGGGTCACTTAGAAATGTCCTTGTTTTTGAAAGAAAAGCAACATTTTTGTCCATTAAAATAACATCAAATTGATCAGAAATACAGTGTAGACATTGTTAATGTTGTAAATTACTATTGTAGCTGGAAACGGCTGATTTATTAAATGAAATATCTACATATGCGTACAGAGGCCCATTATCAGCAACCATCACTCCTGTGTTTCAATGGCACGTTGTGATAGCTAATCCAAGTTTATCATCTTAAAAGGCTAATTGATCATTAGAAAACTCTCTTGCAATTATGTTAGCGCAGCTGAAAACTGTTGTTCTGATTAGAGAAGCAATAAAACTGTCCGCATTTAGACTAGTTGATTATCTGGAGCATCAGTATTTGTGGGTTGGATTACAGGCTCAAAATGGCCAGAAACAAAGACTTTCTTCTGAAACTCATCAGTCTATTCTGGTTCTGTAGATTGCTTAGGGCTAACAAGATAAAGGTAAACTGTGCAGGCAAGGAGATTTAATCTAAAACAAGTGTAACTTATCTTGGTGTGTCCCTAGATCAATTCCTTTCTGGAGACCCGATTGCTGCCAAAATTATTTCTAAAATGGCAAACAAATTGACATTTTGTATATCGTAACACTAGATATTTTAACATCAAAGTGAAGAAAATGCTTGTCTCAACCTTGATTCCATGTCATTTTGATTATGTCTGCTCTGCTTGGTATAGTGGGCTATCAAAAAAGCGGAAAAAGAGAATGCAGGTCATGCAAAATAAGGTTATCAGGTATCTGCTGAATGTCCCCCCCAGGACCACATAGGGGTACAGGAGTTCTGGGAGGTGGGCTTGTTGCCTTTGGAGTCCAGAGTGGACCAACTTAAACTCAATCATATGTTTGACATCTTAAATGATCGTGCCCCAGGTTATATGAAAAACCACATTGATATGGTCTATAACCAACACAGTTACAATACCATAGCTAGTGTTATGTCTTGTAAAATCAGTACTGCATAAGAGTAAACAGTAATGCGAGGAGCACGTTTTTCTATACAGGAATTTGTCTATGGAATAGCTTCCCCCTGGAGATCAAGCAAAGAAAAAGTAGGAATTGCTTTAAAAAGCAGGCAAAGGTTTTAATTTGTACAAGGTTGTCTAAGTAAGAGAAACCACTCCACTGCCCCTTGTGACCCCTACTGCTGGTCAGGTGTATTGATTTGAAGGATCGGTATGATGTGCAATGGATAGATTGTTTTAATGCAAAATTAATATGGTTGATTTTTAAGGTAAGGGGGAAAGTGCAGTGAATAGGGCCACTTTTTAGGATGTTTGAATAAATTAATGTATTTATTGTTGTTTGTAATTTTGTCTTGCCTTTTAATCATTATATGTGCTATTGTTTTTACCATTGAGAACCACTTTGGAAACAAGTGTTTTAATTCATACTTTCAAGTGATATCCTCTGAGTCCACATAGTACAGTTTGTTGTATATGTCTGTTACCCAAAGTAAATTCAATTCAATACCAGTAGATTACGTAGAATAGGCTTGGGCTTTCAGGAAATTACTTGTGTGAGAATGATAAAGACACAGAAGAGCCTTGTCTAGAATAACCGCCTGAGCTACAAAATAGAAAGTAAATGTGATTTAGGCTTATTCCGCTATCTAAATACGCCATGCTGTTGTGTGTTATTTAATGGCCATATAATTGCATCATTTATTTTTATAGCTGCGTTGGGCTATTGTGGTGGTTATGTAACCTAATGAATCAAACTTTTTCCAGTATTTGGGAGCACTGACTGTAGGTCTTATATTAGGCATTCTGACTGTTTTATTAGTGAATTCCACTCTGTATTTAGGCTTGTTATAGCCATTTGCATTGCACAACCGCATCACGCAGAGGCTATATCCATATCAATAAATGAGACAAAATGAAATATTGATTAAGTCTTGGCTATAACCTGTCCTGATTGAAATAGTCTTGACCATTTGGGACCCCTTGGCTATCTAAAGCTTATTCTTATTGCCGGATCTGTTTTCCCTATCAGCCACTGCACGTGCTTCAACTATTTTAAAATATATTTAGAGGCCTGCGAGCTAGGGTTTATTTTTATTAAGGGGAGCCCTATACTAAAAACAGTTATAAAATGCAAGTTTTTATTTATTTTAATTGTATTTAATCTTTATTTAACTAGGCAAGTCAGTTAAGAACAAATTCTTATTTACAATGACGGCCTACCAAAAGGCCTCCTGCAGATGCGGGGCTGAGATAAACAAGTTTTTATTAAATAAACATTTTGGACAAAACACTCATCATGACAAGAGAGACACAGCAACACTACATAAAGAGAGACCTACAGTAAGACAACAACATAACATGGCAGCAACACATGACAACACAGCATAGTAGCAATACAACATGACAACAACATGGTAGCAACACAACATGGCAGCAGCACAAAACATGGTACGATCATTATTGGACAAAGACAACAGCACAAAGGGCAAGAAGGTAGACAACAATACATCACGCAAAGCAGCCACAACTGTCAGTAAGAGTGTCCATGATTGAGACTTTGAATGAAGAGATTGAGATAAAACTATCCAGTTTGAATGTTTTTTGCAGCTCGTTCCGGTCACTAGCTGCAGTGAACTGAAAAGAGGAGCGACCCAGGGATGTTTGTGCTTTGGGGACCATTAACAGAATGTGACTGGTAGAACGGTGTTGTATGTGGAGGATGAGGGCTGCAGTAGATATCTCAGATAGGGTGGAGTGAGGCCTGAGAGGGTTTTATAAATAAGCATCATCCAGTGGCTCTTGCAACGGACATACAGAGATGACCAGTTTACAGAGGAGTAGAGAGTGCAGTGATGTGTCCTATAAGGAGCATTGGTGGCAAATCTAATGGCCTAATGATAAAGAACATTTAGCCGCTAGAGAGCATCCTCTCTATAAATTACGTCTCCATAATCTAGCATGGGTAGGATGGTCATCTGAATCAGAGTTAGTTTGGTAACCAAGTCTAGATTTAACCTTAGCCTGCAGCTTTGATATGTGCTGAGAGAATGACACTGTACAGTCTAGCCATACTCCAAAGTACTTGTATGAGGTGACTACCTCAAGCTCTAAACCCTCAGAGGTAGTAATAACACCTGTGGGGAGAGGGGCATTCTTCTTACCGAATCACATGACCTTTGTTCAGAACAAGGTTAAGGGTAGAGAAAGCTTGTTGGACACTGAGAAGGCTTTGTTGTAGATCATTTAATCCAAAATCCGGGGGGCAGCAAAGTATAAGACTGTGTCATCTGCATATAAATGGATGAGAGAGCTTCCTACTACCTAAGCAATGTTGTTGATGTAAATTGAGAAGATTGTGGGGCCTAGGATCAAGCTTTGGGGTACTCCCTTGGTGACAGGCAGTGGCTGAGACAACAGATGTTCTGATGTTATACACTGCACTCTTTGAGAGAGGTAGTTAGAAAAACATGCCAAAGACCTCTCAGAGACACCAATACTCCTTACCCAGCCCACAAGAATGTAATGGTCTACCGTATCAAAAGCTTTTTGCCAAGTCAATAAAAAAAGCAGCACACCATTGCTTAGAATCAAGGGCAATTGTGACATCTTTTAGGACCTATAAGGTTGCAGTGACACATCCATAGCCTGAGCGGAAACCAGATTGCATACCAGAGAGAATACTATAAACATCAAGAAAGCCAGTCAGTTGATTATTGACAAGTTTTTCCAACACTTGATAAACAGGGCCAAATAGAAGTTAGTCTATAACAGTTAGGATCAGCTTGATCTCCCCCTTTAAAATGATTCTGCAAGACACCAGTACCCCAAATTATAGCCCAAATTGCAATGCCTACAAGTTCAAGTCCTTTTTTTGGGGGGGGGATTGGCCTAAATTAAACATAGAATTATTATAGTGACAGGCTAAAGAACTTTGGATAATTTTGAATACACATGAATTTCAATAAACAAATGGATAAGACTGTTCTATTCTTTTTGATTTAGTTCATATTGCAGCTCAGACAAATGACTGAATTGATGGCATACTGACTGACTGACAAAACTGAAAGGATGAATTAAATGTTCAAATATGTTGGAATGACGAGTTGCACCTATCATGCATGCTCTGCACTTTATTTGGCTAGTAGGCAAAAAGGCCTACATTAGGGTATTATGACAATGGTTGCATGCCTCCAGAAGGGCATCTTCTGAGGCTGAGGGGTGCTTTTCCGAAGGCGCATGGTGCTGTGGTGCTGCGTGGAGATCACAATGTCTTCAACTGGGCAGCAGTGTCGCGATGGAGGGAATAGCTTATACTGAGACTACCTAAGACCACTGCAACAGAGTTATTGTAAAGTGTGGGAATAAGCTTATGCCAGACTTAGCCTACATGTAACTTCTCACTTGTTCATTTCAAAGTCCATAAATAAATCATGTTATTCCACAGAATATGCTTTGGCAAGATGTTGTGATGAAATATTCTATAAAAACATTTTTTGAGTGGAAAAGACTCCAGTGGTCATATATAACTCATAGATTCACCAAACATCTAATATTAATCTATGTTTCATTATTCCTGGTAGATACCAGTGGTGGAAAAAGTACCCAATTGTCATACTTGAGTAAAAGTAAAGATACCTGAATAGAAAATGACTCAAGTAAAAGTGAAAGTCACCCAGTAAAATACTACTTGAGTAAAAGTCTAAAAGTATTTGGTTTGAAATACATTTACTTTTGACACTTAAGTGTAATTGCAAAAATGTACTTATGTATCAAAAGTAAAATAATACATTTCAAATTCCTTATATTAAGCAAACCATATGGCACAATTGTTCGTGTTTTATATTTACGGATAGCCAGGGGCACACTCCAACACTCAGACATCATTCAAAAACAGAGCATTTGTGTTTAGTGAGTCCGCCAGATCAGAAGCAGTAGAGGTGACCAGGGATTCTCTTGATAAGTGTAACGAGCACTTTTGGGTGTCAGGGAAAATGTATGGAGTAAAAAGTACATAATTTTCTTTAGGAATGTAGTGAAGTAAAAGTTCTCAAAAATATAAATAATAAAGTGAAGTACAGATACCACACAAAACTACTTAAGTAGTACCTTAAAGTATTTTTACTTAAGTACTTTACACCACTGGTATATATTACTGATTATGATTGCAGACAGAGCCCAGAGAGTGGAATGGTGCAATATTGAATTAGTCATATTTTGATAAGGTGCAGGCATGGGGATGTCCACGTCACCCAGAGATATGTCCATGCTGTAGAGATGCACCTAGCGGACTGAAACTTCACTGTTGTAGGCATATTTCAACTAGTGCTATCTAGACTTGCACTGGCAAACACATCCATTACATTAGCTACCTAAATGTGAAGTAAATTCAACTGAGGAGTAATAGAAAATGGAGACTTAAATTGAAAACGTGCAGGATAACTCTTTCCGGTTTCCCTGACTTCCGTTTTTTTTATACTGTGTTGTGCTTGTTCGGGTAAGACTCCTCACAGGACGTTTGCTGTTGGTGAGATGAAACTGCCAAAACTCTGAAAGGTATTATTGTATGTCAGAATTGCAACACAAGATTTGTTCAAGCTTAAAATGTTAGTCCGTAATCGTAACATGGTGCTTTGTATGTGCACAGATTAAATTTTGTTTCACGCATGGCTTTTCTTACGATCCTAACAATTTACGTATGGATTTTCTTACGATTGTAACGATACGTGCAGTACCAGTCAAAAGTTTGGACACACCTACTCATTCAAGGGTTTTTCTTTATTTTGACTATTTTCTACATTGTAGAATAATAGTGAAGAAATCAAAACTATGAAATAACACATACGGAATCATGTAGTATCCAAAAAAGTGTTAAACAAATCAAAATATATTTTTGATTCTTCAAAGTAGCCATCCCTTGCCTTGATGACAGCTTTGCACACTCTTGGCATTCTGTCAACCAAGTTCATGAGGTAGTCACCTGGAATGCATTTCAATGAATAAGTGTGCCTTGCTAAAAGTCCATTTGTGTAATTTCTTTCCTTCTTAATGCGTTTGAGCCAATCAGTTGTGTTGTGACAAGGTAGGGGTGGTATACAGAAGATAGCCCTATAAGTCCATATTATGGCAAGGACAGCTCAAATAAGCAAAGAGAAACAACAGTCCATCATTGCTTTAATTAAGACATGAAGGTCAGTCAATTCAGAACATTTCAAGAACTTTGAAAGTTTCTTCAAGTGCGGTTGCAAGAACCATCAAGCGCTATGACGAAACTGGCTCTCACGAGGACCGCCACAGGAAAGGAAGACCCAGAGTTACCTCTACTGCAGAGAATAAGTTATTTAGAGTCACAAGCCTCAGAAATTGCAGCCCAAATAAATGCTTCACAGAGTTCAAGTAACAGACACATATCAACATCAACTGTTCAGAGGAGACTGAGTGAATCAGACCTTCGTTCATGGTCGAATTGCTGCAAAGAAACCACTACTATAGGACACCAATAAGAATAAGAGACTTGCTTGGGCCAAGAAACACGAGCAATGGACATTAGACTGGTGGAAATCTGTCCTTTGGTCTGATGAGTCCAAATTTGAGTTTTTTGGTTCCAACCGCTGTGTCTTTGTGAGACGCGGAGTAGGTGAGTGGATGATCTCTACATGTGTGTTTCCCACCGTGAAGCATGGAGGTGTGATGGTGTGGGGGTGCTTTGCTGGTGACACTGTAGGTGATTTATTTCGAATTCTAGGCACACTTAACCAGCATGGCTACCACAGTATTCTGCAGTAATACGCCATCCCATCTGGTTTGCGCTTAGTGGGACTATCATTTGTTTTTCAACAGGACAATGACTGAACACACCTCCAGGCTGTGTAATGGCTATTTCACCAAGAAGGAGAGTGATGGAGTGCTACATCAGATGACCTAGCCTCCACAATCACCTAACCTCAACCCAATTGAGATGGTTTTGGATGAGTTGGACCGAGTGAAGGAAAAGCAGCCATCAAGTGATCAGCATATGTGGGAACTCCTTCAAGACTGTTGGAAACGCATTTTCCTCATGAAACTGGTTAAGAGAATGCCAAGAGTGTGCAAAGCTGTCATCACGGCAAAGGGTGGCTACTTTGAAGATTCTCTGGTTACTACATGATTCCATATGTGTTATTTCATAGTTTTGATGTCTTCACTATTATTCTACAATGTAGTAAATAGTACAAATAAAGAAAAGCCCTTGAATGAGTAGGTGTGTCCAAACTTTTCACTGGTACTGTACGTTCAGTCTTATGGCAGGTATCTGGCTCCATAGAGGACGGGCATCGAAAGAGGACCAGAGGGAGGATGGTGAAAGAGCGAAGGGGATGTGTATCTAGTTTCTAGAAAATAATCTAGCCAACAGATGGCAGCAGTGTGGTACAGGCTGGGTCTCTGGGTACCAGTCTCTGTAGCGTTCCACTTCTTGTACTCTTTTTTTGTCATGTGACATATGACATGGAGTACAAAGAGTGGAATGTAATAGCTGAACAGAGACTGGCAAACAGGCTAGGGTTAATGTAGAGCCAGGTATGAATAATGATGTGTACCCTGCTGCTCAGGCTTTAGGATAAGGCATACACGATCATTTGGCAGATTTTCTATTTGGGTGAACGGTCACTGAACGCATATTGGCACAGAACGACAGGGAGTAGATCAGATCACACAGCAGAGACGGACAATCTTCCTCTTTATCTCTTCATTAGATTGTTAGCTTTCTGATTGGCAGCATCGATGCGGGATACATTGAGAATGGCCTGTAAAAACAACACATTAGATTCATGTTCAACACAGAATTGGTAATCTATTGTTATTGAATAAATAGCTGTATGGCAGGTACTATAGGACTGACCTTGCCCTGAATGCGGTCAATCTGGACATTCTGTGTGTCGATCTCATTGCCCATGTCCAGTGCCATGCTCTTCAGGTTGCCTATAATGCTGCCTACATGTCCCAGATTCTCCTCCATCTCATCTTCGCGTGCATCATTTGTCACCCTGACAGTAAGACAAGACAGAAATACAGATAAAGAGAAAACACACCGGCAGAATGTAGAATTTGCAGATGTCAGTTTGTACATTTAACAAAAGTTTCAATACATCATTGTTTTTGGAAGGCGTGTTTTCCCTGCATCCAGGGAGGGGCATAGGTTTGTATAAATGTCCTCTGTTTGGCCAGGTGCTCCTACCGCACATGACAGGTGACTGGTTCTATATGTCAATGTGTTATAGACAAGAGCAAATATCCCCCGGCTGCCACACACAGCCTCTGTTAGGTACACAGTCTTTGGTGCTATAAATGAGCAAGTATGTGCAATGGCCAAATTCATCAGAAAATACTTGTAAACCAAGTATTTTTGCTGGATCAAAAAAAGGCTTAGGTGGTTGTTGTGTCGGAAAGGATCTTTGTGTTTTAAAGCCAATTTCTAGCAATTTTACAAATTTTTCCATCGACCTGAGAGAAATGTTGCAGTTTCAAAGATCATTTCCTGCAATTCTATACACTCTGCTATGAAGCTGAGTGAACATTTAGCAGTTTTAAGCTAATTTTTGTGTTCTTATGCTCAAACATTACAATGAAATCTAAACTCCTGAATTCATAATTTTTGTCTATTAAAATTCATTAAATAAAAATAAAAATAAAATAAAAATACAGTTTTTATTTCATGAATGTTTTTACACTGTTTGGAATTAGCGGCCCAAGACTTTTTAATGTTGTGATATAGGCCTACTGTATGTGTGTACAACAATAATAAGCTGTCGTTCTCTTAGGAATAGTGAGGGCATGTGCACGTCTTTGAGTATTGGGATTTATTGCCTTGCTATTGGGGTTGTCATGCCATTGACCATTATTACTTGCTTATGTAGCCTCCGCTCATGATCATCTGCTCTCTTTCATCCACCACGCGTGAGGACGGCTGGCCGGACACCACCCCATCCTGGTTGTTCCCCCACACCTTCTTATAGGCCCCACTCTCCTCAAAGTCCTTCAGCCTATGCAGAGGCACAGACAGGACAGAGCACATCACACAGCCATACACACACATCTTCATATCACAGTACATTGTGTTAACTCAAGAGTACAACAAAGGGTCACCTGCATGAAATAAACAAAACTCCTGATCTAAGCCCTGACATGTTGAAGAAGGAAGTAAGAGACAAGCCAAGCAAGAAGGAGTCTTATGCGCAGCAACTGGCAAACAAACTGTAAAGACCGGCACACAGACATGCACATTAATACTTGAGGAAGGAACCATGTTTTCCCCATCTGCTCCTGACACTCATGACCCCTCCCACCTGCCAACACCTACTTATCACAGGAGCACAGACCGCAGCATTTGCCCAGGTCTGTGAGGTTCTTTTCAGCCTCCTTCATATCCGAGTTGATCTGGTCCAGGCCCTCCTCAATCCGCTCCAGTTGCTCTGGACAATGCAAAACGTGAGGGCAGGGTAGGAATGGGAGAGGTGGAGGAAAGTGGGGAGAATGAGGGAGAACGTAATATAACACAAAACTGTTCTATCACCAAAGCCCCCAACTGACAAAGGAAAGCCAGCGGTCAAGCATAATGCAACTGCGCAAATATGGTATGTGCAAACCCCAAAACTGAGAACAGGACACAAATGATTTAATAAATGGTACACACAAGTCCATAAAATGCCTGGTATTGTGTGAGTAGAAGATGTGCTGTTTGTAAAATATCAATGTTTTGGGACATGACCATCATTTTCTTGTAGTTAACTTTGCTGCAGACTTCTAGTCACCCAATCTCATAATGGGACAAAACAAAAACAGACACAAGATTAATCATGGACTGGAGCAGAGGCCGGATGGATGGACAGACAGACTGTCTGGTTGCCGGTTGGCCTGACGGGCACTCAGGTGACACACAGATGACAGGTGTCCTCAGAGCAGGGCAGACCTACTTGATGCGGGGCCAGATGCACAGGCCACAACACTTGGCCATGTCAGTGAGGTTTTTCTCAGCCTCTTTCATATCCTTGTTGATTTGATCCATCCCCTCATCGATGCGGTCCAGTTGCTCTGCCCATGTGGGGCAGGTGGGGAGCATGAGTAGGGTGGATAGGAGAGACACAGGAGGGAACACACACATACAGTACATACACACAAAAGCAGACACACACATAGTCTACACACATCTAGTATACTGACAGAAACATGAGCACCCACTTATGGATATACATACAAGAACAAGGACCATCTAAGGTTTCTGTTGTAAGATTGACATTGATGTGTCCACATCTTCCAATGGGAGAAAATGATTATATAACGTCCATTTCATTACCTCCTTGTTCGTCCAGCATGACCAGGGCCCGGATTCCTGAATCTTTGCTCTGTTGAGATCAGAAATGGCATTAGATTAGATTCACCATAATGTAGCTATAATGTTCATGATTTTTGCATTGAATAAAATGAAGACTCTTCAGTTAAAGGACTGAATGAAGTTCATTATCGGTAGGCTGCCAAAAGAAATCAACTAGAGATACTATGATTATAATGACGATGATGTATCATTATTAGGGCTTGGTCAACAGAGACATAGTGAGTGGCAGGTGCAGAGTCTCCCATACCTCCTCTACTAGCTGCATCATACGACGGGTACTCTCCAGGGACTGGATGAGGAAGGTCAGAGAGACAGGACACAATTAGAGGATTTAGTTACCTTAGATACAGTACTAAAAACGTAAACAGACTCATTTCAGTGGTCTGTGTGCCAAGAATGTGTTTGTACAGAATGCTGGGGCCTTTCTCCAGGGAATTTCCTGATGCTGAAGTAATTGGACTGGGAATTGGATGTGATGTGCAGTAAGTAACCTTTACCCAAGGGAAAAGCCCTCTGGGAGAGTGGCTTAGGGTGATGTCACTGTGTAATCTCTCAATAATGCAACTCTGAAAACAATGCCCGGGTATGGCAGGTAACCTTATCTATAGCTCCTGGCATGATTTACCCTTTATCGTGGGGGCCAATGGTCAACAGCCAACGGCTATGGGGAAATTGTGTATAGATCTTAAAAAGTGCAACTGAACCTTCTGTTGTTGATATTTCAAAGTTAAAGAAGTTAGTGCTCTTGAGATGATATGTGACATTACCTCATCTGTCACCTGGTTGGCCCTCCCCTGCAGCTCCTCCTGCTCTGTCCTCACGGGCGTGTCGGCAGCCATCTTGCCTGACATCTGCAGAAGCCGCGGAAGGACAGCACAGTCTGTCTGGTTTGCTCAGGAGCCTCTTTCCCAAGAAGCAAGGCTAGTGCATCAGGTGGCTTTGACACCAGTCCTGGTAAAGACAATGAAAACAGTGCAACAGTGCAGAGCTCTTTATGGGCAGTTTTTGTACAGAGTACAGTAATTAGAAAATCTAGGCAGTATCAACCAGAAAATGTCCCCTCTAATTACCCATTGCTCTTTTTGTGAGCTTGAGGACATGGAACAATACTATTAAGGACAAATGGGATCAGTCATGATTTCAACATGATCTGTTGGTTCAACTCTGTGGCTACACAGCCTTTCTCTCGGGCGCCATTGGAGCCCCATAGTTCTGAAAACCTGAATATTTGCACCTGGCATGTCAGTTTGATGACTGAGTTTTCTACCCTGCTTGTTTTCTCCTCACCCCTCTCCATCCCCACTCGACTCTGTGCCTCTACTGCCTATCCTTTCAGATCATATTCCATTCATTGCTTAACATAATTGGTGCCTATTTCACAAAACCTCTCTTGTTCCTCAGACTCTTACACCTACGGTACATGCATCTCACCTACACTCCTTCCATTCTGTTGTGAGGGAGTCGAGGTGACAGTGCACCATGCAGCAGCATCCTTATAATTACCATTAATCACCACCTGCCTCACCCAGGCAACATGCTGAGAGACAGGAGGAGAGGGAGAGAAAGAAATGGAGAGAAAAAGAGGGAGAGAGGTGGGGGAGGGAGGAAGACAGAAAGAAAGAAAAGAGACAACCAGAACTAACAGTATGTTTGTCTGGGAATGAAGGGCTGCAAAGATTGTGACAAGTACTGTATATATGATGACGGTTAGAAGTTGTGTAAGGATGGGTGCACCTCAGCCATGCTCAAGGTTCTAAACGATATCATAACCGCCATCGATAAAAGACAATACTGTGCAGCCGTCTTCATCGACCTGGCCAAGGCTTTCGACTCTGTCAATCACCGCATTCTTATCGACAGACTCAACAGCCTTTGTTTCTCAAATGACTGCCTCGCCTGGTTCACCAACTACTTCTCTGATAGAGTTCAGTGTGTCAAATCGGAGGGCATGTTGTCCGGACCTCTGGCAGTCTCTATGGGGGTGCCACAGGGTTCAATACTCGGGCCGATTCTTTTCTCTGTATACATCAATGATGTCGCTCTTGCTGCTGGTGATTCTCTGATCCACCTCTACGCAGACAACACCATCATGTATACTTCTGGCCCCTCTTTGGACACTGTGTTAACAAACCTCCAGACGAGCTTCAATGCCGTACAACACTCCTTCCGTGGCCTCTAACTGCTCTTAAATGCAAGTAAAACTAAATGCATGCTCTTCAACCGATCGCTGCCTGCACCCGCCCGTCTCGCATCACTACTCTGGACTGTAAACTCTCCTTCCAGACTCACATTATGCATCTCCAATGCAAAATTAAATCTAGAATCGGCTTCCTATTTCGCAACAAAGCCTCCTTCACTCATGCTGCAAAACATACCCTCGTAAAACTGACTATCCTACCGATCCTTGACTTCGGCGATGTCATTTACAAAATAGCCTCCAACACTCTACTCAGCAAATTTGATGTAGTCTATCACAGTGCCATTCGCTTTGTCACCAAAGCCCCATATACTACCCACCACTGCAGCATGTATGCTCTCGTTGGCTGGCCCTCGCTTCATATTCGTCGCCAAACCCACTGGCTCCAGGTCATCTATAACTCTTTGCTGGGTAAAGCCCCGCCTTATCTCAGCTCACTGGTCACCATAGCAGCACCCACCCATACCACGCACTCCAGCAGGTATATTTCACTGGTTATCCCCAAAGCCAACTCCTCCTTTGGCCGCCTTTCCTTCCAGTTCTCTGCTGCCAATGACTGGAACGAATTGCACAAATCACTGAAGCTGGAGTCTTATATCTCCTTTACTAACTTTAAGCATCAGCTGTAAGAGCAGTTTACCGATCATTGCACCTGTACACAGCCCAACTGTAAATAGCCCATCCAACTACCTCATCCCCATATTGTTACTTATTTTTTTGCTCTTTTGTACCCCAGTATCTCTACTTGCACATTCATCCTCTGCACATCTATCACTCCAATGTTTAATTGTAATTATTTCGCCACTATGGTCCATTTATTGCCTTACCTCCCTAATCTTACTACATTTGCACACACTGTATATAGATGTTTCTATTGTGTTATTGTGTTAGAATTTGTGGAAGTACATTTGTTTATCCCATGTGTAACTGTGTTGTTTGTGTCGCACTGCTTTGCTTTATCTTGGTAGTTCTCAACTGAACTACCTGGTTAAATAAAGGTGAAATAAAAAAATAAAAGGATGCCCACATGAAAAAATGGTTTCCTGTGGAGTCTCACCTGGAATGAGACTTTGAGAACTTTGAACCAGAGCTGTTTTATCTCAGTGCAGATTTCCTGTCTCCTGCCCTTGATTCAATGACCACTGTATCTGCTATACCAGATAGACAGATGAGGGAGACAGACAATACATCTCAACCAAAGGCTTCCTGTTGCACTCCCACTGACCCACCTACGCATCACATCGTTGATGGTCATGACAGCCATTTTGACAACTCATGAGGGAGACATAACAGGGTTGCCTATCTTTCAGGCACAGAACTTACTCTATTAAAAAAAGCTGTGAAGTATTGTGTGCAACACGTGCCTGATTTCGTATGCTTAAATAGAAGAACAGAATGAATATAAAAGAAAGTCACAGTCCCAATCAACACAGTTTTATGACAAGCAGAGGTAGTTAGTTAGGGTGTTCTCATAACACGTTTGAGGAATGAATAAAACAGAAGGATTGAAATGAGACAAGCGTGCTGATTCATAGCTTAGCCATGGGGGAAAATGGCACCTTTTTGGCGCGTTTTTGATGCCTTTTAAAAGGCTGATTAAGTTGTGGTGTAGGGTGTAATATTATCTTCTATGTGTGCACAATTGCTTGATGAAGTGCAAGTTGTCATGACACCCACCAACCCACCTGTAACCTACACTAAAGGAGACCCCTGGCCATGCTCTATAAACTGAGTGACCACTATGGATGAATAGCCTATGTACATTACATAACCAATGCCTAACCTATCTGAAGGGACATATCTGAATATTTGATTTCCCTCACATTCAATAGAATTTGTGAAAGTATCATACAGTGTCTGATTCTGAACACAACGTGTGTGTTTGTTTGACAACATGTGTGTTTGCCAACACGCTCGGAGCGATATATTCGTCTAACGTTAACCTGCTGTAAATGTCAACCTGCATGGCCCCTGAAAAGGACAGAGATGAGTGTCCACTGCATAACATGGTTTCTGACATCACGGATCATGGCTACCCACTGAAGAGGACCGCCACCACCGTAATTACCACTGATGAGTAAATACCATTAATTCTACACCCCTACAAGAATAATAATCTACCCCCTACACTAAAACACTAATAAGACAATATGATGTTATAAAAACATGTTTTCAAGAAGAGCATTGATAACCTCATCAAGGACTGGGCAGCTACAAGGAATGGGAGGATTCAGCACATTGCGTTTCATGAGACATATTATTGCAATGTTTACATTGTATCAAGTTACATCAAGACTAGATACTTATATTTTTGATTTTGTATATAACTTTCACAAACTTATCAAACAGTGGATTTAGCCGGTCTTTGTTGTAACTCTTTTAGGCCGTAAATAAATAGATAAACAGTGTTGATGCGATGGGTCAAGCTTAGCCTCCACATAGCCTATATTATAATATAAAAAGCACCTACTTCTATAAAGTTATAAACACTGTTAAATCGCCTCTAAACTTACCTTTAACTTACTGTATATGAGTGGTCGTGTTTGCCTCGACTTTGCCCAACAATCAACTTGAACATCCGTCACCTGTTTGTTCATTGATCTACCCGGTCCCTCAGCATCATCTCGAAGGTTTTTGTTCCTTTCTCCCAGGTCCGCTCTGCCCCCAGGTAAGTCCCATGACACGCCTCGATTACCACCCGCTCACCCAATTGGTGGCTCTATCTTCGACGTTACATCCCGGCGAGTGGTCTCTCGTTTTATTGTCTCTAGTCCTTCCTTCGCGATCACGCCCCTTTGAACAGCCGCTCTCTCGTTGCTCTGGAAACTGCCCGGGTACCTGGCACGTCATCAGCCGCTGTTCTGTGTGCTTCTCCTTTTGCCCATGCAGTGTGTAAATAAAATTAATAGGCTGCAAAGATTCGGCTATTATTTGGCAGAGGTGGAAGTTAAGAGTGATGAATAACTGAATAACAATCAACATTATTATTGACTTGGTTTGTAAAAGTCAGTCAAAAAACTACAATAAAACAAAAATATTAACGTTATTTACAAACATATGAGAGAACATTTATTTAATGAGCAAACGCAGAACATAGAAATTGTAATAAATGAGATAGCTGCAAGTATTAGGTAATATTGCCCCCTTTATTGAGCACTAGAATGTATATATTACATTACATAGCAGTATGGAATGTTTGACCAAAAGTGTGTTGCTGGAAAAAAGGAAAACACAAAACTTTAAAATATTTGGAATATAGAAAGGTAGTTCAGTTTGGCCTATTGGACAGAAAGTGGATGTGTGCTTTCCTGGTGTTGCTGCAATGCTGCCATCTAGTGATGAATTGAATGAACATTCATGACTAAATGACGTATGAACGTCTGTAAACAATAATAACAATGGTAATATGAAATAAAAATCTTAAATAAGAGAGACAGATAAATGAAGAGATGAATGTAGGCTTTCCCTGATGTTTTAAGAGTACATGGTCAACTGAAGCCACTGCGGAGAAAGCAGAACACAATAAGAGGTGTGGTTATTTAGGTCTAATTTCAGTTCCTATATCCAGTCATTAATCTTAAAAATGGTCCCAAATCCTAAACACACCATTCAAATGCAAAGTGCAAATAGTGAAACCTAATTTACCTCCTGGATGTTGACGTTGATGATTCCATCATCATCTTTGTCCAGAGTCTTGAAAGCTCCTGAAAATGCACAAAACACTATTACTGAAGGGCAATGAAAAGGAAAAAGTCTGAAATCAAGAACATAATCGGACTGAGCAGGAGAGCATTGAGGATCAGTCACTTACGACACATAGCGTCCAGTCTGACCAGGCACCCAATGTAGTTGTCAAAGTCCATGTTGCCCTGTTCATCACTGTACCTGCGGACCATCAACTGGAAGAGCTGGTCGTTGAGAGGGAAGCCTGCACACGGACATAACAGGAGAGAGACACCAATGAGACCAAACACATACACTGCGCAAACTGGCTCTAACCAGAATATAAAGAGGAGTGGGAGGCCCCGGTGCACAACTGAGCAAGAGGACAAGTAGGAGGCCACCATCCCGGAGTCGCCTCTTCACTGTTGACGTTGAGACTGGTGTTTTGCGGGTACTATTTAATGAAGCTGCCAGTTGAGAACTTCTGAGGCATCTGTTTCTCACACTAGACACTATAATGTGCTTGTCCTCTTGCCCAGTTGTGCACCGGGGCCTCTCACTCCTCTTTCTATTCTGGTTAGAGCCAGTTTGCGCTGTTCTGTGAAGGGAGTAGTACACAGCTTTGTACGAGATCTTCAGTTTCTTGGCAATTTCTCGCATGGAATAGCCTTAATTTCTCAGAACAAGAAGAGACTGACGAATTTCAGAAGAAAGGTCTTTGTTTCTGGCCATTTTGAACATGTAATCCAACCCACAAATGCTGATGCTCCAGATACTCAACTAGTCTAAAGGCCAGTTTTATTGCTTCTTTAATCAGAACAACAGTTTTCAGCTGTGCTAACATAATTGCAAAAGGGTTTTCTAATGATCAATTAGCCTTTTAAAATGACAAACTTGGATTAGCTAACACAACGTGCCATTGGAACACTGGAGTGATGGTTGCTGATAATGGGCCTCTGTACGCCTATGTAGATATTTCATTAGAAATCAGCTGTTTCCAGCTACAATAGTCATTTTCAACATGAACAATGTCTACACTGTATTTCTAATCAATTTGATGTTTTTTTAATGGACAGAAAAAATTGCTTTTCTTTCAAAAACAAGGACATTTCTAAGTGACCCCAAACTTTTGAACGGTAGTGTATATGCAGGAACAAGCTAGCTTTCATCAGTTATCATGGCTGTTCGTTGTCACTGTTATGACACTGTTATAAAGGCCTTATGATGACAAAGAAATATGCATTTCCATGTTCCGGTTCTCATGATCTCTGAGCTCACCTGCAGCTTTGAAGGTAGCGGGAAGCTCTTGTGAGGAGATGAACCCTGAGCGGTCTGTGTCATTTGATATGTAGATGCACTGAATCAGAACGGAAATAAGGTTACACAAGAGGTCAAAGTTCACAGCACCTTTTATTATGAGTGTATTAACATAACATTTATAAAACAACATTCTTACATTAATGGCATAAGAGGACTGTTGGAAGTTGTACGGCGTGTTATATGCATTTCTTGCAAAGACATGTAAATCATTTCTAGCTCAAGGCAAACGTTTCACAGAAATGTCCATCATTTCACACAATTGTTAATATAGTGCCAATTGTCAAAATGTAACAAGAGGACTGAACTCACCTGCCATTTCTTGATGTTGTTCCATAAAAACTTGAACTCATGGAAACCTAGCTTTCCTGAGCTGTCGCTCTGTGTGCTCGTGGTTAAGGTAAAACTTAATATCAACTACTCTGATAATATAGTATAGTGTAGTATAGTCCTCCATCCTAATACAGACACTGATGTGGAAGGATACGTCCATGACAGCCACCATGCTCCTGCATGACTCGATGCTAAAGCCATCAGTCTTCAGGTCAGTACCTGAAATGAACACAGACAGACCACTCCTTCACTACAACACAGAAAACCATTCCATGGAACCAGTATTGTGCTTAGACAAACTACATTATGCGTGCAGCAGGTGTCTAGATATGAGTAAAGTGTGTGTGTGTGTGTGTGTGTGTGTGTGTGTGTGTGTGTGTGTGTGTGTGTGTGTGTGTGTGTGTGTGTGTGTGTGTGTGTGTGTGTGTGTGTGTGTGTGTGTGTGTGTGTGTGTGTGTGTGTGTGTGTGTGTGTGTGTGTGTGTGTGTGTGTGTGTGTGTGTGTTTGTACAGAGAGTACATACATACAAAAAGGCATGCATAGACATGCTTTTGAACATAAGGTACATGCACACATAAATATAAATACTATAAGAATGCAATGACAAAGACAAATATAGACACAAGCATGGTGTTTTTGTAAGAATAGGACTCACGTTTTCCAATGATCCTGTTGAGGATGTTCATCAGTTCATTGGGGCTCACCTCCATGTCCTATAATACACAGATAGATACACAAGTAAATCCTCATACGCTGTAAATGCCTACATGTATTTGGGTCACAACTCAGCTCACAAAAGGATAAGGACACTGAGACTACTTTAATGAACAGATGTTTTACGAGTACAATCATGGGCCAAATACATAGCTCTCTCTGTATTTGTGCGTGACATATTAGAACCAGAATTATGGTAACAACTTCAAAACTTTAAGCAGGTACATTTGCAACAGGTATATCTTTAGGTTTCATTCCACATATCGTGTTCCCTCCACTTATGAGTAAGGCCTTAATGAGGCCGTCCAGTCATTAGTTTAAAGTCAACCACTGCCAGACGAGTGCCCAGAAGAACATGTAATACATGTATCCACTCCCAACAACAGTATATGACTCACACAGCCTCCACCCCCACCCACACAAAACTAACCAGGCAGGAGTCAGACAATGGTAGATATAGAGAGAGGAGGAACCAGTCTCTCTTCTTGCTGTCTGTGGAATAAACCTGGGTTTTGGCTTGTCAACAACCACACCCTCAGCTTCTTACTCCACCACTGCCTGATCCAATAGCAGTCATATGAGCATACAGTTGCTGTTGAGAAGGGGAACATCCGTGGAGCCCTGGGCTACTACACATGGTCAGAACCAAAGGGGGCGGAATCAATTATTTAAACCAACAGAAAGTATTTACTGTACTCTACTAAAAGGCTTCTATTGGTTGGCAGCAGCGAATGACAGACAGCACATTAGAAGCGTCATTTCCAACATCTTTGGGTGGCTGGATGAACCACATTCTGAGGTCTGGCTCCAGATGAAGCAGGGTGAATAAGTGGAGGGGAGGGGTTTGGAATGCAAACTAGGCTTAACTTGGATACAAGAGGCGACAACAGGGCTTCACTTATTGTACCAGTGTACAATCAGCCCAAAAATGAAATAACATTCATGCCATGGATAGTTGGCTGCACCAACTTCAGAAGATAATACACCACAAACAAATCTGTAACTTAATTAACACTGGTCGTTGGTCTGCTCTCTATTACAATGAACCACTAACGGTTGGATAATGGAGGAGAATAGGATAAGATATGATAGTAGTAGAAGTGCATAAGTTGACAAACAATAACTACTTACATCCCCAGCGAGTTGCTGGAACACCTTGCGGAACTGTGTCTCCTCGTCATTCTCCTTCGGCTTAGCGTAGGCCAGAGGTCTGCGTGGTGGGGGCTAGGACACAAACACAGACCAGGTTCTGTTAACACTAACACTCACAGAACTCTTCACTGCGGTCTGGCATGCAGGATAGCAACAGTTGTGGCTCATCTGCTCAAAAGAGTAGAGTTTACTTCTAAAACTTTCCAATCCACAGTGTTCATAAGACTACGACAGTGTTCTGAGATGTTATAAAGGTTGTTAAAGGGTTAACTCACAGGCTCTGAGGGCACAAATTGACCGGGGTCAACATTGCTGTTGGAGAAAACCAGAAGGACCATTGTCTATTACTATATAATAACTACTGAGTGTGCAACATCATGAATGAATTAAGTCAGTAACCTGACAGGGTGTGTGTGTGTGTGTGTGTGTGTGTGTGTGTGTGTGTGTGTGTGTGTGTGTGTGTGTGTGTGTGTGTGTGTGTGTGTGTGTGTGTGTGTGTGTGGGTGTGTGTCAAAAGGAACCGGGCCTACCTCACAACATCCAGGATGCCACCAATTAGTTTTTTGGCCAGAAACATCTTGAAGAGGAACTACAGGTGAAAATCTACAAAAGGAGCCTAGAGATTTAAAAAAAGAATAAGAGTTTGATCATTCAACATCTGATGAAAATCTATTTGTCCACCTTAAACAAAAAGGCAACAACAGAGAGAAAGCAAGATATATACATTTTGTCCACCTGTAATAAAATATATATACATTTTGTCCACCTGTAATAAAATATATATACAATTTGTCCACCTGTAATAAAATATATATACAATTTGTCCACCTGTAATAAAATATATATATAATTTGTCCACCTGTAATAAAATATATATACATTTTGTCCACCTGTAATAAAATATATATACAATTTGTCCACCTGTAATAAAATATATATACAATTTGTCCACCTGTAATAAAATATATATACAATTTGTCCACCTGTAATAAATGTGTTATTGGTGGGGCTCCCTCAGAAAACTGCAACCTCGCCTGTATTGGTAAGCAGCACAAATAGTAACCTCTGCAGCAGATTTTAAAAGATTTTAAAAGTGACGAAGAAGGCAAAGCAAACGTGAAACAGTCAGATTAACTTGTTAAGGAAATACTTACAGCGACCAATGCGTTGCTGAAGTCGACAAAGACTGATGTGCTGGCACTCCTACTAGGTACAAAAACCAGCTTTACAAGTTATTTTTCAACGCATCAGAGATGTTCGTGTTCTACCTCGGTGATCAGCGCTTCACACCTCTGCCTAGGGAGCACCTAGAGAAAGACAGGTTGTCAATGACTCTGGGTCCTATAATCTGTAATGCTATGATCAGAAGGACTGGCATTTCCCTAATAATTATATTACGGATGATGAGACTTTTTAAAAACCTTTTAATTACACATTTACTACACTTTTATTATGCATGATTCACACTGATTCAACATAAAGAGGTAATGAGAGTACATCGGCCCTGTGGTGTAATGTTAATGTTGAGCAGTGACGTAAGGGGGCAAGGAGGTCACGGGGTGAAGGCAGAAGCCTATAGGGATGTTTTAGCAAGCTGTGTGTTCAATAAAAGCCTTTTATAACTTAATGTTAAACAGTATAAACGCACAGAAGTAGTCCGTGTCTTCATAAAGTAACCTACACAACAGGTCTAATGTTCAGTGATTTTCTGATCCTGTTTAACAAAAAATAAATAATAATTTCATGCCCTAATAAATATTAGTTAGAATGGCATTTTTTCATTTGGAATATAGACCTATTTGCCTAACCTACAAAGTGCATGGAATGTTGATGTCTGAAACTAATGAAAACGTTTGAAAAAGGAGAAGCTATACTGCGTGAATTTGTCCAATAAGAACGTTCATTGTCGTTCGCCAGTTAAAATATTTTCTCCCGTTTGGTGTCCACGGAAGACCGCCTACATGGTGACGTCAGGCCAAGGATGGAACCAGGAGGGTAGTCACTAGTTACCACATCCACAAAGTCATAATTATGGCTAAACCCCGCCTATTACTACAATTTATCTTAATCTGATTTGAAACCTAACCTTAGCCTTAAACACACTGCTAACATTATGCCTAACCCTAATCTTACATTAAGACAAAATATACATTTTTATTTTCATACATTTTTACAATATGGCTAATCTTGACTTTGTGTCTGTGGTAACTAGTGACAACCAAGCAGGAGCGCTTGGTACAAGTGGCGAGCGCCATGAAAACATGGTTATTGACGGGGAACCTATTTGTATACATTTTTATTCACTTTACACGCCCGTGTAAAGTGTCCGGGCCGGGTAAATGCAGTGTCAGAGCTGGGTAAATGGATTTTAAGCTGGGACCGAGAGACTGAAAAACAGCTTCTATCTCAAGGCCATCAAACTGTTAAATAGTCATCACTAGCATATAAATGCTGCTGCCTATATACATAGACTTGAAATCACTGGCCACTTAAACAAATGTGACACTAGTCGCTTGAATAATGTTTACATATATTGCATTACTCATCTCCTAAGTACAGTATATACTGTATTCTATACTATTCTACTGTATCTTAGTCTATGCCGCTCTGACATTGCTCATCCATATATTGTATACTCTTAATTCCATTCCTTTACATAGATTTGTGTGTATTGGGCATATGTTGTGAAATTGTTAGATATTACTTGTTAGATATTACTGCACTGTCAGAGCTAGAAACACAAGCATTTCACTACACCCGCAATGACATCTGCTAAACACGTGTATGTGACCAATAAAATTTGATTTGATTTGATTTAAATGTCAACAGTGTAGTTGCCTTGTCTTCTTGTGCGCAGCATCATGTCCTACCAAAACATAATTGGTAGACACTTGGAGCTTGTTTAGAACATTTTCTATTTAGCCAGATTAATATATTTCAATAGTTGATATACTGTCGCAATCTACAGAAGGAGGCATTGAAACAACACTTGCCTTGCTTTAGTTTTACTTTCTGGGAAGGTAACATTGTAAGTCCTGCTACAATGTAACTACAACAATGTAACATTGTAACAGCTTCCCCTATATTATAAACAATGTAACACTGTATCATTCTGTCTTCATTAGGAAATGGAGTTGTGTTTCAAGACTACTCAATACAATTAATCTGATCCATTCATTCATAGACTACCCGCCCTCACCCTCGCGTCTAGCTACATTCCTTACTAGCTATTCAGCTATTTTGTTCAGATCATTTGAAACAGGTTTTTTTTAACCAGAATATGTTAATCTACCAAAATGTTATCCAAATCTGGCGTAGCACTAATATCTTTGACATTTTGTCACCGCTTGTGTTACAGGAAACTTTGAAGAAGCAGAGCTTTTTCCTCTTCACCAAGACAATGTTTAACAATACTGTCATTCAGCTGAAATGCAGTTACTATCTTGAAGAAATTACAAGATGATGTTAATAATACTGTTATTTAATCAAATGGTTGTTTTATGCAACAATATAGGGTTCTTGGAACTCTATTATGTCTGTGTGAACTGAGAGGAGCTTCTGAGAATGAACTCTAGCAACTGATTTATGATCATCTTGTTGTCTCTCAGAGCCCGCATTCCATAGAATGAGTTGGTGTTTGTATGCCGGGAGGTACCAGGGTGGAGATGGCTCTGGTATGGATAATGATGAGAGGAACTTTGTTTTGGGGGCCAGACCCTGGTTTCTACACAATGAGAACAGTCTTTACAGCAGATACTGTCCATTCCATATATCTGTTGTTTGTCATGAACATTTAGGAGGATGTACTTTGCTATAAAATACTGTGGCTCAAATCCGCTCATTGGGCTCTCAACAAATCACCTATTGGTGGGTCGTTGACAAGCTCCATTACTGCAGTAATTAAATAATAAAGTTTGATTGTTTTGAAGAAATCTAAAAGTCTCTTCTTTTGATTAGAATAATTCCACGACAGTAGGGTATAACCTCTCTTATGTTTCTGCAAGTTAGGATAAAATTCAGTTATTTACCGAACCTTGTAGAATATCATATAGCAAGAACATGATTGCCCCTTCCTATGACTAGAATTGTAGGATGGTATACTGTCAATGCAGTATATTTATATGATTGTCAGGGATTCCCCGGTAACGCTGCTCATTCCATTCAACTGCTCCGGAGGTCTACGTCACCGGCCTTCTAGGCATCACTGAACTTGGCTCATTTCCACCAACCCCGGACTGTCTTGTCTCATTATGCACACCTGGTTCCCATTCCCCCTGATTAGTAAGTTATATATGTGCCCTCTGGTTCCCCATTGTCCTTGTCGGTTATTGTTACCATGTCCGTTGGTCCTGTGAGTACCTGCGCTGTTGCTTCTATGCTACGTGTATTTGTGCACTTGCTTTATGGGTATTGTCCCGTGTATTATTTCGAAGTTTACACCTTGCTCTTTTGTTTGTGTGTAGAAAATAAAAAACCCTATTACGTATTCCTGAGCCTGTCTCCAATCATTAGACAACGTGGCAATGATATCATTACTGTATTCAAGAATCTACTTTATTGTGTCTACAGTAAGAGCATGGGGAGGAAGTTGTTGGGGGAGGAAGTAGTAGCTTCTAGCCCTTCAGGGTTGACGGAACACTGTGAACCTCCGGTAAAACTCAACATCTCCTGGTACCTAAGGAGCTCTCGCTGCTTCGACGAGGTATTCGGTTTCGACGTAAGTTCCTCTCTCTCATTTAGAAACTAACTGCACTCTGAATGTGCTCATTCAGGCTGTTGTATTCCATAAACTCTCCAGCTTTTCCTTTTTTCAGCTTGTTCCTTGTTCTCAGTTTAACAACAGGAAATGCAAGATTTAGGGTCTGGATAAGGATTCATGTTTTATGACTGTATAGACAGTGTGGTTTGTGCAAATACTTATTAACTTACTTATTAACTTTATCATACCTGTTTGATTTGCAGCCTCTGAAGGCAGGGAGCTACTTCAGACCGACAGCTGTGAAACAGGAAAGAGGCAGTGGGTTCTATGTGTTTTATCAGTACCCTGCCATTTGAGTGCAAACAGCACATGACTCACAGTGAGGTACAGTATATGGCAATGGGGGGTCTTATAAGAAAGCATGGTGGCACTTTATTTTACGGTACCTCAGAAATATCCCTGCATTTACATGGTAAAATGTTATTTACACAGTAATGATAGACTCTACAGCTACGCCATATAATGCAATATTCAGAGATACACGTCTGGTTCTGCGAGATTAATAACACATGAATGACCTTTCTTTTTAAATAAGAGAATTTTGATAGTAGCTAACTTCCTATTAAATGGCAAGTAGAACTAGTGGGATCAGTACAGTGAAATAAAGTGCGGGAAAAAGCATACTGCAAACAGCACAACGGTGAAACAAATTCCACAACCTCATATGTTCCACCTCACTCTTTCATGTTGTCTTCCTGAGTTTCTTTTTCACAAAAGAGCGACCTAATGGCCTGGTACTCGGTGCTCTATTGTTCCTCCATCAGGTCCTAATGGCCTGGTACTCAGGGCTCTATTGTCCCTCCATCAGGTCCTAATGGCATGGTACTCAGTGCTTTATTGTTCCTCCATCAGGTCCTAATGGCCTGGTACTCAAGGCTCTATTGTCCCTCCATCAGGTCCTAATGGCATGGTACTCAGAGCTCTATTGTCCCTCCATCAGGTCCTAATGGCCTGGTACTCAGAGCTAAAATATCACTCTGACATCAATGCAAATGCATTAAATCTCATCAAACACTTATCATCAAAACAGTAAGACCATTCTACTTTTAAAACTCACCTCACTATGATGATACATTTGAAGAAAGAAGTTCAACAGCAGGTTATGATAACTAAGGTCAGGGCGTGACATACACTATCTATGTTTTCTTTATTATTTTGGTTAGGTCAGGGTGAGGGTGGGTATTATTGTTTTGTATTGTCTAGGGTTTTTGTATGTCTAGGGGTTTTGGTAAGTCTAGGTATATGTATGTCTATGTTGGCCTGAATTGGTTCCCAATCAGAGGCAGCTGTTTATCGTTGTCTCTGATTGGGGATCATATTTAGGTTGCCATTTTCCCTTTTGGTTTTGTGGGTTCTTGATCTATGTTTAGTTGCCTGTCTGCACCATCCATATTAGCTTCACGGTTCATTTTGTTATTTTGTTCAGTGTTCGTTTTGTTCAGTGTTCGTTTTTTAAATAAAGAAGAATGTACTCTTACCACGCTGCGCCTTGGTCTCCACCTTTTGATGGCCATGACAGTGCAAAACATGGATGATGTGGTTTCAAAGCCTAACATAATGAAACGGACAGCGCATTCTAAGGTGAGGATTCATTCAAAACACTCATATGCATATTAGAGCTTATGCATATGCCTAGGCTTATGAGCCCAAGCCCAACAAAAAAAACTGAATTAAAATTATTATTGTCGTTGTACAATACATAGCCTACCGCATATTACGCATGGCAGAAAAACGTTAACGTTATTTTCTAATTTAACTTTTATTTAACTAGCAAAGACAGTTAAGAACATGTTCTTATTTACAATGACGGCCTACCAAAAGGCAAAAGGCCTCCTGCGGGGATAGGGGCTGGGATTAAAAATAAATGAAATAGAAATATAGGACAATACACACATCACGACAAGGGAGACAACACAACACTACATAAAGAGAGCCCTACGATGACAACATAGCATGGCAGCAACACATGACAACACAGCATGGTAGCAACACAACATGACAACAACATGGTAGCAATACAACATGGTAGCAGCACAATATGGTAGCAGCACAAAACAGGGTACAAACATTGTTGGGCACAGACAACAGCACAAAGGGCAAGAAGGTAGAGACAACAATGCATCACGCAAAGCAGCCACAACTGTCAGTAAGAGTGTCCATGATTGAGTCTTTGAATGAAGAGATTGAGATAAAACTATCCAGTTTGAGTGTTTGTTGCAGCTCGTTCCAGTCGCTAGCTGCAGCGAACTGAAAGGGGAAAGGAAAGGGGGATACCTAGTCAGTTGTGCAACTGAATGCGTTCAACTGAAATGTGTCTTCCACATTAAGACATGTGACCCAGGGATGTGTGTGCTTTGGGGACCTTTTACAGAATGTGTCTTGCAGAACGGGTGTTGTATGTGGAGGATGAGGTCAGCAGTAGATATCTCAGATAGGGGGGAGTGAGGCCTGAGAGGGTTTTATAAATAAGCATCAACCAGTGGGTCTTGCGACGGGTATATAGAGATGACCAGTTTACAGAAGAGTATAGAGTGCAGTGATGTGTCCTATAAGGAGCATTGGTGGCAAATCTGATGACCGAATGGTAAAGAACATCTAGCCGCTTGAGAGCACCCTTACCTGCCAATCTATAAATTACGTCTCCGTAATCTAGCATTTGTAGGATTTTCATCTGAATCAGGGTTCGTTTGGCAGCTGGGGTGAAAGAGGAGCGATTACGATAGAGGAAACCAAGTCTAGATTTAACTTTAGCCTGCAGCTTTGATATGTGCTGAGAGAAGGACAGTGTACCGTCTAGCCATACTTCTAAGTACTTGTATGAGGTGACTACCTTAAGCTCTAAACCCTCAGAGGTAGTAATCACACCTGTGGGGAGAGGGGCATTCTTCTTACCAAACTACATTACCTTTGTTTTGGAAGTGTTCAGAACAAGGTTAAAGGCAGAGAAAGCTTGTTGGACACTAAGAAAGCTTTGTGGTAGAGCGTTTAACACAAAATCCGGGGAGGGGCCAGTTGAGTATAAGACTATATCATCTGCATATAAATGGAGGAGAGAGCTTCCTACTGCCTGAGCTATGTTGTTGATGTAAATTGAGAAGGGCGTGGGGCCTAGGATCGAGCCTTGGGGTACTCCCTTGGTGACAGGCAGTGCCTGGAACAGCAGATGTTCTGACTTTATACACTGCACTCTTAGAGAGAGCTAGTTAGCAAACCAGGCCAAAGACCTCTCAGACATCAATAGTCCTGAGCCGGCCCACAAGAATGGAATGGTCTACCACAGGTATTCCCAAACTGGGGTACGCGCAATGCTGTCGGGGGTACGCCAAATAAAAATGTGATTCACACACAAAAGTATGTGGACACCTGCTCAACGAACATCTCATTCCAAAATCATGGGCATTGTCATGTCTTTGGCATCATTAAAGGTGAAGACTGTTATTTAATCAAATCAATTCTCTGTGATTAAACTAATCATGTAAATTTCATTAACTAGGAAGTCGGGGCACCACGGGAAATCTTCAAATTACAAAGTTATACTTTTCCGAATATAACTCTTCAGATATTTTAGTATTTGATCAATTTGTCTTCCATTAATGAATTATTCTTTCCCTCACGTCAGTCTCATCTGAATGTCGTAAATTGTTGGTTATTTGCACAAACCCAGCCTTAACTATAAATAATCCATACACCATTTGGCTTAATCCTTTAAGTACTAACTAACTAAATAATCACAGAAATGCATAAACAAACAAACAGTAAATATTAGTTACTAACAAGGATAGGGAAGATTCCCTAGTGGGCTAAGCCGATATGACGGCTTGGTGGACAATGGGAAGAAGGTGTGGACTGAGAAAGAAGCGGGATCACTACACACAGTTGATAATTATATTAATTGAAATGCTAGTCCTTTGCACATGAACGCTCACTCATTCGGGAATAATTGCAATCAATATATATTTATGCCCATGTGTCGTTGTGATCTTTTCTGTTGGAATTCGGTCCGTCTGCTGGAGAGTTCATCCGAGTCTCTCTCTCTCTTTCTGTTTCCCTGAAGATCAAAATATTTCGCGGTTAGAATGGATACTTCAGAGTACCATTCAAAAATGTTCTCATAGAACATATGTTTCGGCGGTTGTTGGTATTCTCGTCCCAGGTTTACATCATTTCTAGCTGCAGACTAGAATTAGTATCTAGGATTTGCTCTTATTCTGTAGGGATAGATAGTCTCAGAGTTTTAATCATTTCCAGCTGTGTAGCCAATGCTCCACGTGGTATGGTTATGAATTCAATAACTATTCGCAATCACAGCTCACGCTGTGGTTTTGCTTAGTCTTGGTACTCAAACCTGTGCCACCTCAGTTTACACCAAGGTATGCGCGGTCTGGAGAGGATTTCCTCAGGAGGGGGTTTTATTCGTAACAATAGAAAAGGCGGTTCCATGACACCAGATAATGTCTGTGCTCACGGGGGCGGGCCAATGACTTAGTTAAACTTTAAAGGGAATACAATTCTCTCACATTAAAGTTTTAACATCATATTACATCATTTCACAAATAGATAAATCTTTACTCATTCATTTTATACAAGAATTAGATGCAAACACCATAATTGAGAAACGTTCACATTCAGAGATATAGTTACAGTGGGGAGAACAAGTATTTGATACACTGCCGATTTTGCAGGTTTTCCTACTTACAAAGCATGTAGAGGTCTGTAATTTTTATCATAGGTACACTTCAACTGTGAGAGAACAAAAATCCAGAAATTCACATTGTATGATTTTTAAGTAATTCATTTGCATTTTATTGGGGACTTCATCCATTCATTCATCCACAAGAGCATTAGTGAGGTTGGGCACTGATGTTGGGCGATTAGGCCTGGTTCGCAGTCGGCGTTCCAAATCATCCCAAAGGTTTTCGATGGGGTTGAGGTCAGGGCTCTGTGCAGGTCAGTCAAGTTCTTCCCCACCGATCCTGACAAACAATTTCTGTATGGATCTTGCTTTGTGCACAGCGGTATTGTCGTGCTGAAACAGGAAAGGGCCTTTCCCAAACTGTTGCCACAAAGTTGGAAGCACAGAATCGTCTAGAAAATCATTGCAAGGGGCCTAGCCCGAACCATAAACTGCCCCAGATCATTATTCCTCCTCCACCAAACTTTACAGTTGGCAGGTAGCGTTCTCCTGGCATCCGCCAAACCCAGATTAGTCGGTAGGACTGCCAGATGGTGAAGAGTGATTCATCACTCCAGAGAACACGTTTCCACTGCTCCAGAGTCCAATGGAGGTGAGCGTTTACACCACTCCAGCCAACGCTTCACATTGTGCATGGTGATCTTGGGTTTTTTGTGTGCAATTGCTCGGCCATGGAAACCCATTTCATGAAGTTCTCAATGAACAGTTATTGTGCTGACGTTGCTTCCAGAGGCAGTTTGTAACTCAATAGTGAGTGTTGCAACCGAGGACTGACAATTTTTACACGCTATGTGCTTCAGCACTCGGCGGTCCCGTTCTGTAAGATTGTGTGGCCTACAACTTCGCGTCTGAGGCGTTGTTGCTCCTAGATGTTTCCACTTCACAATAACAGCACTTACAGTTGACCGGGGCAGCTCTAGCAGGGCAGAAATGTTATGAATGAACTAGTTGGAAAGGTGGCATCCTATGACATAGCCATGTTGAAAGTCACTGACCGCTTCAATAAGGCCATTCTACTGCCAATATTTGTCTATGGAGATTGCATGGCTTTGTGTTCGATTTAAAACACCCGTCAGCAACAGGTGTGGCTGAAATAGCCACACCTGTTGAAAAAAAGCCCACTAATTTGAAGGTGTGTCCAGAACACTACTTGGCCAAAAGTATCTAATGGTAATGTGTAACAATAAATTGGGACTTTATTAATACAAGCTGATCTTCATTTTATCACAAATATCTAATTGCACTATTTTATGCGAGGAAAAGAATAGCAATTTTTTGCGCCATGAAGGTGTAGGCTATGTAGATGTTCCAAAGGTCTGCATCAGTGGCTTGTAGGCTATGTGTGGAAGGAAGGAGCTGCTAAATGTTATTATGTTAATTAACGTTCAATTACCGTGAGACCGGCAGTTGTTTGCGTGACAATCACCGGCTGATGAAATTCCGTGACCGCCACAGCCCTAGGTGTGTGCCTTTCCAAATCATGCCCAATCAATTGAATTTACCACAGGTGGACTCCAATCAAGTTGTGGAAACATCTCAAGGATGATCAATGGAAACAGGATGCACCTGAGCTCAATTTCGAGTCTCATAGCAAAGGGTCTGAATACATATGTAAATAAGGTGCTTCTGTTTTTTATTTGTAATAAATTTGCAAAATGTCTACACCTCTTTTCACTTTGTCATTATGGGGTATTGTGTGTAGATTCATGAGGGGGGAAAATAATTTCATACATTTATGAATAAGGCTGTAACTTAACAAAATGTGGAAAAAGTCAAGGGGTCTGAATACTATAGCTATATTGATCACTTTGGCTATAGGAAAGGGCATTTGACACTTTTCAGAGCTGTTTCCTCAAAGCCAAGTCTCTGTGGTAGATATCTAAATTAATAAGTGTTGTGGCTCCTCAAGGGTAAACATGCATTGCTTGAATATGAGGTGGATATTCACAATAAGCTCCTAGAACTAGGTGACCCAACAACTTGTTTAATTCTACTTACTCAGGACCACCAACAACCTCTATACGTTGAAGTCATTTCACACAAGATGTAAACAGATGTCTCAACGTCTTCATTTTGCTGTGTCATGGTTCCAATGTTTTTTCTTACTTTTTCAATACATGCTGATCCAGTTCTATGCAAATTTCTCAGTTTGCATTTAACAACTGATATTTCTAATGGTTCCTCAACCGCCTCCGGAGGTGGTCATCCGCAGCCAATCACGATCAGACACTCAACCAGAAACCTCCGACCTCACTGTCTGACCTTCATCCAATCACAGGAAGCGATTTGATATTTGTCATTTTACTGGTGTAGACTGGGTCAGATGGTTTCACTTTCTATTCAGTCCTATATTGCGGTAATACAGACCTGTGAGCTTCTGTACAAAAGGCTTTATCAGTAGCTCCTGGCCCAGTGCTCCTCGCATTGACAGGAGAACTCAGTAAAGTCAGAGGAGTGAATTTGTATTTGAAGAGCCTAGTAATAGCGCATTTAAATAATTAATTGAGTGACACATTACCTTCAGCTATATAGAATATCTTACCACCATGCATTTCCATCTCCTCCTCCCTCCCCTTTATTCCTTTATTGGGCGGGCAGGCAGCTGTCAATAGTTTAGTCAAATATGTTTTGTTGGGGGGGCAGGGGGGCCAGTGACAACAATTTTGGACCCCCTTTTTACATAACAAATTTTTGCTATTGTTCTTTTTTTACATCCGTTATTAGACAGTGGCAACGATGATGATTATGAACATGGTCTTTTGCCTGTTAATGCCTGCAATGCAGTGAAAAAAACGATATGACAACAATAACGTCTAATGTAACTGGCCCCTCTAACAGTACAACTGGCCCCAGCCTGGGGGGTCAACCCCCAGGTTGAAATGGTCTAGAACCGCCACTGCTGGGTAGATGCAGGAACAGAGTTGGAGAGCCCATGGCATACAGAGTTTGAGCGGAATATCACCTGTAGGCAGCGAGAGCATGCTCCTCAAACAGTGGTTGATCCGTAGAGGTTGGTTGCTAGATCAAAAGGTTGCTAGATCAAATCCCCGAGCTACCAAGGTAAAAATATGTCGTTCTGCATTTGAACAAGGCAGTTAACTCGCTGTTCCTAGGCCGTCATTGTAAATAAGATTTTGTTCTTAACTGACTTGCCTAGTTAAATAAAAATAAATAATGGACCTGCGGGAAAGCGTGCAGCATTCAGATAACATGCATTTTTCCCCTCTTCCTGACAATTTGATAATGGGCTACTCTAAATCTAAACTAATTTGACATATTAGTCCAATTTGACACCATAGTCCCTGTGCCCAAGAACACAAAGGCAACCTGCCTAAATGACTACAGACCCGTAGCACTCACGTCCGTAGCCATGAAGTGCTCTGAAAGGCTGGTAATGGCTCACATCAACACCATTATCCCAGAAACCCTAGACCCACTCCAATTTGCATACCGCCCAAACAGATCCACAGATGATGCAATCTCTATTGCACTCCACACTGCCCTTTCCCACCTGGACAAAAGGAACACCTATGTGAGAATGGTGTTCATTGACTACAGCTCAGCGTTCAACACCATAGTACCCTCAAAGCTCATCACCAAGCTTAGGAACCTGGGACTAAACGCCTCCCTCTGCAACTGGATCCTGGACTTCCTGACAGGCCGCCCCCAGGTGGTGAGGGTAGGTAGCAACACATCTGCCACGCTGATCCTCAACACTGGAGCTCCCCAGGGGTGCATGCTCAGTCCCCTCCTGTACTCCCTGTTCACCCACGACTGCTTGGCCAGGCACGACTCCAACACCATCATTAAGTTTGCTGACGACACAACAGTGGTAGGCCTGATCACCGACAACGACGAGACAGCCTATAGGGAGGAGGTCAGAGACCTGGCCGGGTGGTGCCAGAATAACAACCTATCCCTCAATGTAATCAAGACTAAGGAGATGATTGTGGACTACAGGGAAAGGAGCACCGAGCACGTCCCCATTCTCATCGACGGGGCTGTAGTGGAGCAGGTTGAGAGCTTCAAATTCCTTGGTGTCCACATCAACAACAAACTAGATTGGTCCAAACACACCAAGACAGTCGTGAAGAGGGCACGACAAAGCCTATTCCCCCTCAGGAAACTAAAAAGATTTGGCATGGGTTCTGAGATTGCTCGGCCTCCGACCACAAGGCACTTCAGAGGGTAGTGCCTACGGCCCAGTACATCACTGGGGCAAAGCTGCCATCCATCCAGGACCTCTACACCAGGCGGTGTCAGAGGAAGGCGCTAAAAATTGTCAAAGACCCCAGCCACCCCAGTCATAGACTGTTCTCTCTGCTACCGCATGGCAAGCGGTACCGGAGTGCCAAGTCTAGGAGAAAAAGGCTTCTCAACAGTTTTTACCCCCAAGCCATAAGACTCCTGAACAGGTAATCAAATGGTTACCCGGTCTATTTGCATTGTGTGCCCCTCCAACCCCTCTTTTACGCTTCTGCTACTCTCTGTTTATCTTATATGCATAGTCACTTTAACTATACATTCATGTACATACTACCTAAATTGGCCCGACCAACCAGTTTTCCCGCACATTGGCTAACCGGGCTATCTGCATTGTGTCTCACCACCCGCCAACCCCTCTTTTTACGCTTCTGCTACTCTCTGTTCATCATATATGCATAGTCACTTTAACGATACCTAAATGTACATACTACCTCAATAAGCCTGACTAATAGGCCTTGCTACTCTTTTTTCAAATGTCTTTTTACTGTTGTTTTATTTCTTTACTTACCTACACACACACACATACCTTTTTTCCCCGCACCATTGGTTAGAGCCTGTAAGTAAGCATTTCACTGTAAGCTCTACACCTGTTGTATTCGGCGCACGTGACAAATAAACTTTGATTTGATATTAGTAAAGACAATAATACATTGAGAATAGTCTGATGGGTGAAAAAAAAATCCTGAAGTAAGGAACAGAGCGTAAGCCTTTTTTGCTACTTTCTCTAATCATCAATAGCCTATAGTCGCACTATGCAGCCCGTATATGTTTTGATTTCTAGGACATTCTAAGGTTTGTAACATTCACAACTCAAGTTGCCAAATAACTCTAAATCTAGCATATAGGACCTGTCTCAAATGATAAGTTGTACGCTCCACATAGCCACTTCAAATGCGCATTCGCTCTGTAATGGGAAAAATATCCTTTCTATTTTATTCAGCTAATGTTAGGAATTTTGTTAATAATAACTAAAACAATTTCTAGATTTAGATAAAACTATAACTAATTGAACTCTGCACGCCTAAAGTAAGCAGAAAGGGTCGTTAAACTATGGTTGAACTGACCCAACTTAGCCCTGAGATGTTTAGATAAGGCAGTGAGTAACTTTTTAGGTCTTCCATTATCTTGAGTTGTCTGCTAAAGTGGTAATAAATTATAGTGAGCCTTCAGGAGAATAGATTATATTGTGTGTCATGTGTGTGCGCTGGGAAGTTGGAATGAACTTTTGAACCTGTTTTATATTTCTCAGGAGGAGGAGATTTATTCTGTAACCTATGACGTCATATCTTGTATATAAACTGTTGTTTATGGTCAAATGGTAGCGTGCTCCGAGAATAAATACTATTATCTAATTTTAATAAGACTGTATCCTGTCTATTTTATGTTATAAGTATCTTACAAATTCTTATAAATAGACAGATTGATTTTAATTAATGAGTACATTAGAGGAATTATTTAATTCCACCAACAGCTAAGTTCAATTATTTTCTTCTTACTATAAAATCATATAAAATAAAATAATGGCATGGGTCTTGTCAGCTAAATCAACAAGCCTATGGCATAGCCAAAAAACATAGGCTGACAGTAGGCCAACTTTTATTCCGTTCTTTTAAAATACATATTCTTCGATCAAAATGTTTCTTTAGACCTGACTAAAATAAATCATGGATTTATTGTGATGGTGTATATTAAGATTTATTAGACTTTGTAAATGTAGATGTTCCAAAGGGGAGATGCTAAACCTGTTTTGTTAACTAAAGGTCAATTACCGTGAGACCAGCAATCTGCATAACAATAACTAGCTGACAAAATGTCATGACCGCCACAGCCCTAACTCCCCAGCATCACTTTGATGCAATGGCTCAGACCTGGGAGGATGGCCTTACATATTCATCATCCACATCAAAGAGATCAAGGAGAATAGCAGCGCTGCCACTGACTCTGTCCCACCACAGAACTGGGACATCCAACATAAAGAGGTCCACCAATCACATGAAACCTGAGTCCAATACATTAAAACTACATTAGCTAATAGGCTAATATTACTGTTATGTCCTTCACCCCCTGCAGTGGAAGTCAGTATGAACAGGAACCCATGACTACATCTCAGCTTCAGAATGACCTCTTATGATCGTAAGTCAATTATGTTGTGTGGTAGATATGTAAAACACACTCTATACTCTAGTTTCATTACTTGTAGTATGATAAATGCACGTCCAGTTCGCCACTGAGTGTGTTGTTGACTAAACTTGTTTTTCTAGCCTGAGCTATAATACTCTACACCAACATTCATTTTTCACATTGTGAATTTCACAAAAATTCAAATTAATTGTGTGTTTGGTGTAGGCTTATCTTGACCTGACATTTTTGATAGCCATGTGGTTCTCTCTCAGACAAATTGGGAGTTTCCTGTCAAGAGGAGAGACATGGAGGCCCAGCTGGCTTAGCTAGCCTAGCTAGCATGGAGCCTCAAATGGAGGACGCTAACACACATTTTCTGTAAGGATCAATGCTGGTAGAGACGAGAAGCAGGTACAGGGAGTGAACATTTAACTATCAATGGACATGGAATGGCTCATGACAGTGTCTGAACATGAACACGTAATGACATTAATGCAGACACAAGGAACAAACGGGGGAGTAGACAGTTATAGACGGGGCAATCAACAAAGGGAAGGAGTCCAGGTGAGTCCAATGAGCGCATATGTTGATGATGTAAATAATATTTTCTGGTCTGTGGTGTGTAATGAAGAGCAAGTTGATGCATTTATGAAATTGCTTATTTCAGTTACTAATAAACATGCACCCATTAAGAAAATGACTATAAAAACGGTGAAATCCCCTTGAATTGATGAGGAATTTAAAAAATGTATGGTTGAGAGGAATGAGGCAAAAGGAATGGCAAATAAGTCTGGCTGCACAACCGATTGGCAAACATACTGCAAATTGAGAAATCATGTGACTAAACTGAATAAAAAGAAGCAAAAGCTATACTATGAAACAAAGATGAATTATATAAAGAATGATAGTAAAAAGCTTTGGAGCGCCGTAAATTACATTTTGGGCAAAAAGGTAAATTCAGCTCCACCATTCATTGAATCAGATGGCTCATTCATCACAAAACCCACTGATATTGCCAACTACTTTAATTATTTTTTCATTGGCAAGATTAGCAAATTTAGGCATGACATGGCAGCAACAAACGCCGACAATAGACAAGTGTAACTGACCAAATTATGAAAGACAAGCGTTGTAATTTTGAATTCCGTGTGGAAGAGGTGAAAAAATGATTGTTGTCTATCAACAATGACAAGCCACCGGGGTCTGACAACTTGGATGGAAACTGAGGATAATAAAGGATAATATTACCACTCCTATTTGCATTAGCTTTAATCTAAGCCTACTAGAAAGTGTGTGCCCTCAGGCCTGTAGTGAAGCAAAATTCATTCTGCTACCCAAGAATAGTAAAGCCCACTTTACTGGCTCAAATAGCCAACCAATCAGCCTGTTACCAACCCTTATTAAACATTTGGAAATGTGTTTGACCAGATACAATGCTATTTTACAGTAAACAAATTGACAACAGACTTTCAGCACGCTTATATGGAAGGACATTCAACAAGCACAGCACTTAAACAAATGACTGATGATTGGCTGAGAGAAATTGATGATAAAAAGATAGTGGAAGCTGTCTTGTTAGACTTCAGTGTGGCTTTTGACATTATCGATCATAGTCTGCTGCTGGAAAACGTATGTGTTATGGCCTTACACCCCCAACTATAATGTGGATAAAAACTTACCTGTCTAACAGAACAGAGGGTGTTCTTTAATGAACGCCTCTCCAACATAATCCAGGTAGAATCAGGAATTCCCCAGGGAAGCTGTCTTTTGAGTAAAGCCAGTGTGTTTATGTATGCGGACGACTCAACACTATGCACGTCAGCTACAACAGCGACTGAAATATCTTCAAAACTTAACAGCTGCAGAGCTTCAGTTAGTTTCAGAATGGGTGGCAAAGAATAAGTTAGTCCTAAATATTTCCAAAACTGAAAGCATTGTGTTTGGGATAAATCATTCACTAAACCCTAAACCTCAACTAAATCTTGTAATGAATAATGTCGAAATTGAGCAAGTTGAGGTGACTAACCCTGGATTGTGAACTGTCATGGTCAAAACATGTTGATACAACAGTAGCAAAGGTGGGGAGAAGTCTGCCCATAATAAAGTGCTGTTCTGCCTTCTTAACAACACTATCAACAAGGCAGGTCCTACAGGCCCTAGTTTTGTCGCACCTGGACTACTGTTCAGTTGTGTGGTCAGGTGCCACAAAGAGAGACATAGGAAAATTACAATTGGTTCAGAACAGGGCAACATGGCTGGCCCTTAAATGTACACAGAGCGCTAACATTAATAATATGCATATCAATCTCTCATGGCTCAAAGTGGAGGAGAGATTGACTTCATCACTACTTGTTTTTGTAAGAAGTGTTGAAAAGCTGAATGCACCGAGCTGTCTGTTTAAACTACTAGCACACAGCTCGGACACCCATGCATACCCCACAAGACATGTCACTGGTCTCTTCACAATCCCCAAGTCCAGAACAGACTAAGGGAGGCACACAGTACTACATAGAGCCATGACTACTTGGAACTTTATTCCACATCAGGTACCTGATGCAAGAGTAGAATCAGATAAAAAATACACCTCATGGAACAGCAGGTACTGTGAAGAGAAACACACACAGGTACAGACAAACGCATACGCACACACGCTAGCACACACACTCTAAACACGCTTACGTTGTGGTATGGTATGGTGGTATTATACATTTTGTATTGTAGATACACTACTACCGGTCAAAGGTTTTAGAACACCTACTCATTCAAGGGTTTATCTTCATTTTTTAAACTATTTTCTACCTTGTAGAATAATAGTGAAAACATTAGAACTATGAAATAACATATATGGAAACATGTAGTAACCAAAAAAGTGTAAAACATATCAAAATATATTTTACATTTGATATTCTTCAAATAGTTACCCTTTGCCTTGATGACAGCTATGCACACTCTTGGCATTATCTCAACCAGCTTCACCTGGAATTGTCACGCCCTGACCTTAGAGACCTGTTTTATTTCTCTATTTGGTTAGGTCAGGGTGTGATTTGGGGTGGGCATTCTATGTTGTTTGTTTCTATGTTTTGGCCGGGTATGGTTCTCAATCAGGGACAGCTGTCTATCGTTGTGTCACGCCCTGACCATAGTTTGCGTTGTATGTTTCTATGTTTTGTTTGGTCAGGGTGTGATATGAGTGGGCATTTTATGTTGTATGTCTAGTTTGTCTGTTTCTATGTGTTTGGCCTGAAATGGTTCTCAATCAGAGGCAGGTGTTAGTCGTTGTCTCTGATTGGGAGCCATATTTAGGTAGCCTGTTTTGTCTTTGTGGGTTGTGGGTGATTGTTCCTGTGTTTGTGTTCACTATACGGGACTGTTACGTTTTCGTTCGTTCACTTTATTGTTTTGTTCGTTGTTTAAATATTCTTATTAAAATGAATACTCACCACGCTGCAGTTTGGTCCTCCTCTCTTTCGCCCGACGAAGAACGTTACACGTTGTCTCTGATTGGGATTCATACTTAGGCAGCTTTTTTTCATTTTGGTAGTTGTGGGTAGTTGTCTTCGTTTGTGCATGTATAGCCTTACGGAGCTTCACGGTCGTTTTTGTTGTATTATTGTTTTGTTGGCGACATTTGCAAATAAAGAGAAATGTACGCTGACCACGCTGCACCTTGGTGCATTCCATATGACGATCTTGACAGGAATGCTTTCCAACAGTCTTGAAGGAGTTCCCACATATGCTGAGCACTTGTTGGCTGCTTTTCCTTCACTCTGCGGTCCGACTCATCCCAAACCATCTCAATTTGGTTGAGGTCGGGGGATTGTGGAGGCCAGTTCATCTGATGCAGCACTCCATCACTCTCCTTCTTGGTAAAATAGCCCTTACACAACCTGGAGGTATGTTGGGTCATTGTCCTGTAGAAAAACAAATGATAGTCCCACTAAGCCCAAACCAGATGGGATGGCGTATCGCTGCAGAATTCTGTGGTAGCCATGCTGGTTAAGTGTGCCTTGAATTCAAAATAAATCAGTGTCACCAGCAAGCACCCCCACACCTTAACACCTCCTCCTCCATGCTTTACGGTGGGAAATACACATGCGGAGATCATCCGTTCACCCACACCGCGTCTCACAAAGACACGGCGGTTGGAACCAAAAATCTCAAATTTGGACTCCCGACCAAAGGACACATTTCCACCAGTCTAATGCCCATTGCTCGTGTTTCTTGGCCCAAGCAAGTCTCTTCTTATTATTGGTGTCCTTTAGTCGTGGTTTCTTTGCAGCAAATCAACCATGAAGGCCTGAGTCTCCTCTGAACAGTTGATGTTGAGATGTGTCTGTTACTTGGTCCTCATGAGAGCCAGCTTCATCATTGCACTTTATAGTTTTTGCAACTGCACTTGAAGAAACTTTCAATGTTCTTGAAATGTTCCATATTGACTGACCTTTATGTCTTAAAGTAATGATGGACTGTTGTTCCTCTTTGATTATTTGAGCTGTTCTTGCCATAATATAGACTTGTCGTCTTTTACCAAATAGGGCAATCTTCTGTATACCCCCTACATTGTTACAACGCAACTGAATGGCTCAAACGCATTAAGGAAATAAATTCCACAAATTAACTTTTATGAAGGCACACCTGTTAATTGAAATGCACACCAGGTGACTACCTCATGAAGCTGGTTGAGAGCATGCCAAGAAGAATGTGCAAAGCTGTCATCAAGGCAAATGGTGCCTATTTGAAGAATCTCAAATATAAAATATATTTGGATTTGTTTAACACTTTTTCGGTTACTACATGATTCCATATGTGTTATTTCATAGTTTTGATGTCTTCCATCTTATTTTACAATGTAGAAAATAATACAAATAAAGAAAAACCCTTTGAGTAGGTGTTTCTAAAACTTTTGACCGGGAGTGTATGTAGTGGAATAATAATGTTATATGATATACTGTTTTATCTTTTGTTTTATGTGTGATGTAATTGCCTTGATGTGTTTGGACCCCAGGAAGAGAGGGAGAGAGGTAGGGGAGGGAGAAAGACAGAAGGAAAGAAAAGAGACAACCAGAACTAACAACAGTGTATTTTCTCTGGGAATGGGGGGCTGCAAAGACTGTGACACATACTGTATATATGATGACGGTTAGAAGTTGTTGTGTAAGGATGCCCACAGGAAAAGCTGGTTTTCTGTGGAGTCACACCTGGAATGAAACTTTGAGAACTTTGAACCAGAGCTGATTTATCTCAATGCAGATTCCCTGTCTCCTGCCCTTGATTCAATGACCACTGTATCTGCTGTACCAGATATACAGATCAGAATGAGACAGACAATACATCTCAACCAAAAGCTTCCTGTAGCACTCCTACTGCCCCACCTACGCATCACATCGTTGATGGTAATGACAGCCATTTCCATAACTCATAAGGGTTGCCTATCTTTCAAACACAGAACTTGCTGTGAAGTATTGTGTGCAACATGTGCCTGTTTTCGTATGCTTAAATAGAAGAACAGAATGAATGTATAATATAAAAGTCACAGTCACAAACAACAGTTTTATGACAAGCAAAGGTAGTTAGTTAGGGTGTTCTCATAACACGTTTGAAGAATGAATAAAACAGAAGGATTGAAATGAGACAAGCATGCTGATTCATATCTTAGCCATGAGGAAAATTGGCACCTGTTTGGCACATTTTGATGCTTTTTAAAAGGCTGATTAAGTGGTGGTGTAGGGTGTAATATTATCTTCCATGAGTGCACAGTTGCTTGATGAAGTGCAAGCTGTCATGCCACCCACCAACCCCCCTGTAACCAGTGGTGACCCGTCATTCAGGGCAGGTGGGCCCCACATTTTTAGCATTTTTTTTGCCCGTTTGATGTTGTGTAGTAAGCTGTTAGTAGCCTATGTGCCTCAACCTAATAATTTGGTCTATTTTCCCCTCTTAATTTCGCCTACTGTTCTGATTTGGTGGTGCACATGTAGCCTATAACCTGTTTTTGAGAAATGTAATCATTGAATATTGTAAGAGCTTTCATTGTCTGTTTATTAAGCCTCCTTTATTTATACTACGATTCTGACTTGATGTACAGGGAGAACACTGTAAGAACGGCCCATGTTCTGAATTCTGTTGCTGTACATTTCAAAAGTTCTGAACAAATAGTTATATTGACTATGTCCGTCCTAGCTCGCTCATTAATGTCTTAATCGAAATTATGGATTGCCTCTTATCCGCTTGTTGTCCCCTTGTGCCATAGTTTGTACATCTCAATTGTCAGTAGAAACCATGTTTTTTTAAGCAAGTCAGCCATATCAGTGTAACAGTATAGCTTTCGTCCGTCCCCTCGCCCCGACCAGGGACCCTCTGCACACATAGACAACTGACACCCACGAAGCATCGTTACCCATCGCTCCACAAAAGCCGCGGCCCTTGCAGAGCAAGGGGAACAACTACTTCAAGACCTCAGAGCGAGTGACGTCACCGATTGAAACGCTATTAGCGCGCACCACCGCTAACTAGCTGGCCATTTCACATCCGTTACACTCACCCCCCTTTTGACCTCCTCCTTTTTCCGCAGCAACCAGTGATCCGGGTCACGGCACCAATGTAACAGTATAGCTTTCGTCCGTCCCCTCGCCCCGGGCTTGAACCAGGGACCCTCTGCACACATAGACAACTGACACCCACGAAGCATCGTTACCCATCGCTCCACAAAAGCCGCGGCCCTTGCAGAGCAAGGGGAACAACTACTTCAAGGCCTCAGAGCGAGTGACGTCACCGATTGAAACGCTATTAGTGCGCACCACCGCTAACTAGCTAGCCATTTCACATCGGTTACATCAGCTCAGTTTTTTTTAAAGGCAGTAAACGAGGCTGAATGAACTGTTTTGTTGCCAGGCAAGGCTCCGCTTATAGCCAGGTGTAGCAGTGGTAAAGTGTTGGGACTGCTGTTGGGACTCTGCTGTTAGGACAGCTATGTATCCCCCTAACAGTTTGTGGACACCGTCTGTCACCGTTATAGTGAAATTAATGTATTGTTTAGTGATGTGTTGTGTGGTGGCTTTGCCCCACCAAGATTGACATGCTAAAATCGCCACTGCCTGTAACGTACACCAAAGGACATCACATCAATCCACTGATGTCGCACTTCCACTCAATGGAAGGGAACACGATGGTGGTCTCCGTTTTGCTCTATAACCCCCGCTAGTATCACAGGACTCGTCTGAACGTAACCCATACAAACAAATGGAGGAAAGGAGGTACTGTAATTTTGTGCCCAAAGAAAGAAGGGGTTACATTTGTGAAACAATATATATATATATATATATATATTTCCTGAGCTTTTTTACATCTCCTAGATATAGGACGGACACTTCAAAACCTTGTTTCTTATGATCTATTTTTTTACTGTCCTTTTTTTACATTTATGAATGTGTTATTTAATGCGTTTCTATGGGCTTTAGTAGTAAAGGCCAAAAACGTAATATTTTTTTCAAATACTTTCTTGAAATGTTTTTTTTTATACCTAAAGGGGTACTAAAATTCAAAACCAAATGGCTAAATGATGCATGGTATGAGCATCTTAAAACAATTCCATGTCAGCTTACTTATTTATTAACGTTTCGACCCTTAGGTCTTCATCAGGCATCCATAGACCTAAAGGTCGAAACGTTGTTAATAAATATCATCTGGGAGCATGAGCAGCAGTGTGCAGCTTTTTCCTTTCTGTTTTCCATGAGTTCGCCTACAACTCCAGCACCTGAGGAAAGAACCTGGATGTGCGTATGTTCTTCAGCCTTTGTACACAGCTTACTTATTTAGCCATACTTTGTAACTATTTTAGGCTATAAATAAATAGATAAACAGTGTCAAAGCGAATAAATAAATAGATAAACCGTGTTGATGCGATGGGTCAAGCTTAGCCTCCACATAGCCTATATTATAATATAAAAAGCACCTACGTCTATAAAGTTATAAACACTGTTAAATCGCCTATAAACTTACCTTTAACTTACTGTATATGAGTGGTCGTGTTTGCCTCGACTTTGCCCAACAATCCACTGGAACATCCGTCACCTGTTTGTTCATTGATCTACCCGGTCCCTCAGCATCATCTCGAAGGTTTTTGTTCCTGCCTTCCAGGTCCGCTCTGCCCCAAGGTAAGTCCGATGACACGCCCCGATGACCACCCGCTCACCCAATTGGTGGCTGACTTCGACCTTACGCCCTGACGAGTGGTGTCTCATTTAATTGTCTCTAGTCGTTCCTCCGCGATCACGCCTCCTTGAACAGCCGCTTTCTCCTTGCTCTGGAAACAGCCCGGGTACCTGTGCTTGGCATCAGCCGCTGTTCTTGTGTGCTTCTCCTTTTGCCCATGCAGTGTGTAAATAAAATTAATAGGCAGCCAAGCGTAGGCTATTAGCAGTAGTGGAAAAAGTACCCAATTGCCATACTTGAGTAAAAGTAAAGATTCCTCAATAGAAAATTACTAAAATAAAAGTGAAAGTCACCCAGTAAAATAGTACTTGAGTAAAAGTCTAAAAGTATTTGGTTTTAAATAGACTTAAGTATCAAAAGTATAAAATTAAAATAATTTCAAATTGCTTATATTAAGCAAACCAGATACCCCAAAAAACGACTTAAGTAAAAATACTTTAAAGTATTACTTAAGTACTTTCCACCACTGGCTATTAGTCAGCAGAGGTGGAAGTTAAGAGAGGGGCTGATGAATAACAATCAACTTTATTAATGAATTGGTTTGTAAAAGTCTGTGAAATTACTACAATAACACAAAAATATTAGTCATTTACAAACACATGAGAGAACATTTATTTAATGAGCAAAAGCAGAACATAGAAATTGTAATAAATGAGATAGCTGCAAGTATTAGGTAATATGGCCCCCTTTATTGAGCACTAGAATGTATATATTACATTACATAGCAGTATGGAATGTTTGACCAAAAGTGTGTTGCCAGAAAAAAGGAAAACAAAAAACTTTAAAATATTTGGACTATAGAAAGGTAGTAAAGTAAACGTGTGCTTCCTGGTGTTTCTGCAATGCTGCCATCTAGTGATAACTTGAATGAACATTCATGACAATGACGTATGAACATCTGTAAAACAATAATAACAATGGTAATATAAAATAAAAATCTTAAATGAGAGAGAGAGATTAATGAAGGCTTTTTGTAGGCTTTCCCTGATGTTTTAAGAGTACATGGTCAACTGAAGCCACTGCGGAGAAAGCAGAACACAATAAGAGGTGTGGTTATGTAGGTCTAATTTCAGTTCCTATATCCAGTCATTAATCTTAAAAATGGTCCCTAATCCTAAACACAACATTTAAATTCAAAGAGCAAATAGTGAAAACTAATTTACCTCCTGGATGTTGACTTTGATAGTTCCATTATCATCTTTGTCCAGAGTCTTGAAAGCTCCTGAAAATGCACAAAACACTATTACTGAAGAGCAATGAAAAGGAAATAGTCTGAAATCAAGAACATAATCGGACTGAGCAGGAGAGCATTGAGGATCAGTCACTTACGACACATAGCGTCCAGTCTGACCAGGCACCCAATGAAGTTGTCAAAGTCCATGTTGCCCTGTTCATCACTGTACCTGCGGACCATCAACTGGAAGAGCTGGTCGTTGAGAGGGAAGCCTAAACACGGACATAACAGGAGAGAGACACCAATGAGACCAAACACATATATGCAGGAACAAGCTAGCTTTCATCAGTTGTCATGGCTGTTTGTTGTCATTGTTATAAGGGCCTTATGATGTCAAAGATATGCAATTCCATGTTCCAGTTCTCATGATCTCTGAGCTCACCTGCAGCTTTGAAGGTAGCGGGAAGCTCGTTTGAGGAGATGAGCCCTGAGCGGTCTGCGTCATTTGATATGTAGATGCACTGAATCATAGCGGAAATAAAGTTACACCGAGAGGTCAAAGTTCATCAAATCAAACTTTATTTGTCACCTGCGCCGAATACAACAAGTGTAGACCTTACCGTGAAATGCTTACTTACAAGCCCTTAACCAACAGTGCAGTTCAAGAAGAGTTAAAAAAGTATTTACAAAAAATATATATTTTTAAATTAAATAATAAAAAGTAACAACGAGGCTATATACAAGGGGTACCGGTACCAAGTCAATGTGCGTGGGTACAGGTTAGTCGAGGTAATTTGTACATGTAGGTAGGGGTGAAGTGACTATGTATAGATAATAAACAGCGAGTAACAGCAGTGTACAAAACAAATGGAAGGGGGGGGTCAATGTAATAGTCCGGTGACCATACCACCTTTTATTAAGAGTGTATTAACATAACATTTATAAAACAACATTCTTACATTATTGGCATAAGAGGACTGTTGTAGGTGGTTTTATACAAATTTCTTGCAAAGACATGTAAATAATTTCTAGCTCAAGGCAAACGTTTCACAGAAATGTCCATCATTTCACACAATTGTTAATATAGTGCCGATTGTCAAAAGTGTAACAAGAGGACTGAACTCACCTGCCATTTCTTGATGTTGTTCCATAAAAACTTGAACTCATGGAAACCTAGCTTTCCTGTGCTGTCGCTCTGTGTGCTCAGGGTTAAGGTAAAACTTAATATGAACTACTCTGATAATATAGTATAGTGTAGTATAGTCCTCCATCCTAATACAGACACTGATGTGGAAGGATACGTCCATGACAGCCACCATGCTCCTGCATGACTCGATGCTAAAGCCATCAGTCTTCAGGTCAGTACCTGAAATGAACACAGACAGACCACTCCTTCACTACAACACAGAAAACCATTCCATGGAACCCGTCTTGCGCTTAGACTCCATTATGTGTGCAAGAGGTGTACATAGACAAATATAGACACAAGCATGGTGTTTGTGTAAGAATAGGACTCACGTTTTGCAATGATCCTGTTGAGGATGTTCATCAGTTCAGTGGGGCTCACCTCCATGTCCTATAATACACAGATAGATACACAAGTAAATCCTCATACGTTGTAAATGCCTACATGTATTTGGGTCACAACCCAGCTCATAAAACGATAAGGACACTGAGAATACTTTAATGAACAGATGTTTTAGGAGTACAATCATGGACCAAATACATAGTTCTCTCTGTATTTGTGTGTGACATATTAGAACAACCTAAGTCATTGTATCAACTTTCAGCAGACACATTTGCAGCAGGTATATCTTCAGGTTTCATTCCATATGAATCTTGTGTTCCCTCCTCTTATGAGTAAGGCCTCAATGAGTTCGGGCTAGTCATCAGTTTAAAGTCGATCTTTGCCAGCTGAGCTTACCAGTAGAACATGTATCCACCCCCATCTATGACTCACACAATCTACAACCCCACCCCCACAAACCTAACCAGGCAAGAGAGCCGCCCTGTCAGACAATGGTAGGAAGCACATAGAGGAACCAGTCCCTCTTCTTGTCAGTGGAATCAACCAGGGTTGGGTTGTCAGCAAACCATATCCCCAGACTCTTACTCCACCACTGCCTGGTCCAACAGCAATGAATCATTGTGAGCAACCAGGCACCCAATGAAGTTGTCAAACTCCATGATGCAGTGTTCGTCACAGGAAGGAAATGTCTGTGGAGCCCTGGGCTTAGTGACCATAACCAATGGGGCGGAATCAATGATTTAAGCCAACCGGAGCTCTTTACTGTACTCTTCCAAAAGGCTTCTATTAGTTGGCACCAGTGCATGACGGACAGCACATTTGAAGCCTCAAATTCACCATGTCTGGGTAGATGGTTGAACCACATTCTGAAGACTGGCTCCAGATAAAGCAGGGTGAATGAGTGGAGGGGAGGGGTTTGGAATGCAAACAAGACTTAACTGGGATACAAGAGGCAACAAAAGGGTTACACTGATTGTGCCAGTGTATCATCAGCCCAAAAATGAAATACCATCCATGCCATGCATAGTTGGCTGCACCTACAAAAGATAATACACCAGAAACAAATACTGTAACTTAATTAACACTGGTCGTTGGTCTGCACTATATTACAATAAACCACTAACAGTGGGTTAATGTAAATCATTTTAACAACTGTGTGTTGCCCTTGTGGAAACCCACATAATGAAACAGCCACTTTAAAACATTCAACAACAGGCCTGGTTATACAATGACATACTTATGGAAACTGAATTTGATGGACGAAAGCCTAAGATGAACTTCTCTCAATGACTCATAGCTAGAATCAAGAGAATCAAGAGGCACTCTTGACTTGACTTATCTGGGCTCTTTACTTCTCTGAATAGTATAGGAAAGGACAGTAGGTTTGGAGGTGAATAGGATAAGATATGATAGTAGTAGGAGTGCATAAGTTGACAAACAATAACTACTTACATCCCCAGCGAGTTGCTGGAACACCTTGCGGAACTGTCTCTCCTCGTCGTTCTCATTCTGCTCCGCGTAGGCCAGAGGTCTGCGTGGTGGGGGCTAGGACACAAACACAGACCAGGTTCTGTTAACACTAACACTCACAGCCCTCTTCACTGTGGTCTGGCATGCAGGACAGCAACAGTTGTGGCTCATTTGCTCAAAAGAGTAGTGTTTACTTCTAAAACTTTCCAGTCGGCAGTGAGTGCACTATCATAAGACTAACATAAGACAACCCCCTTGGGTTGTGCCGTGGCGGAGATCTTTGTGGGCTATACTCTGCCTTGTATCAGGATGGTAAGTTGGTGGTTGAAGATATCCCTCTAGTGGTGTGGGGGCTGTGCTTTGGCAAAGTGGGTGGGGTTATATCCTGCCTGTTTGGACCTGTCCGGTGGTATCGTCGGATGGGGCCACAGTATCCTCCGACCCCTCCTGTCTCAGCCTCCAGTATTTACGCTGCAGTAGTTTATGTGTCGGTGGGCTAGGGTCAGTCTGTTAAATCTGGAGTATTTCTCCTGTCTTGTCCTGTGTGAATTTAAGTATGCTCTCTCTAATTCTCTCTTTATTTTTCTCTTTCTTTCTTTCTCTCTCGGAGGACATAAGCCCTAGGACTATGCCTCAGGACTACCTGGCCTGATGACTCCTTGCTGTCCCCAGTCCACCTGGCCGTGCTGCTGCTCCAGTTTCAACTGTTCTGCCTGCGGCTATGGAACCCCGACCTGTTCACCGGATGTGCTACCTGTCCCAGACCTGCTGTTTTCAACTCTCTAGAGACAGCAGGAGCAGTAGAGATACTCTGAATGATCGGCTATGAAAAGCCTACTGACATTTACTCCTGAGGTGCTGACCTGTTGCACCCTCGACAACCACTGTGACTATTATTATTTGACCCTGCTGGTCATCTATGAACATTTGAACACCTTGGCCATGTTCTGTTATAATCTCCACCCGGCATAGCCAGAAGAGGACTGGCCACCCCTCATAGCCTGGTTCCTCTCTAGGTTTCTTCCTGGGTTCTGGCCTTTCTAGGGAGTTTTTCCTAGCCACCGTGCTTCTACACCTGCATTGCTTGCTGTTTGGGGTTTTAGGCTGGGTTTCTGTACAGCACTTTGAGATATCAGCTGATGTAAGAAGGGCTTTATAAATACATTTGATTGATTGATTGATGATGTTCTGAAATTGTTCTGAAGGAAAATTGGTGCTAAAGGGTTTACTCACAGGATCGGATGGCACAAATTGACCAGGGTCGATGTTGCTGTTGGAGAAAACAAGAAGGACCTATTACTATTTAATAAATGTAATAAATGTCATGAATGAAGTAAGTATACTGACAGTGCTTGTTTGTGTGTGTGTGCGTGTCAAAAGGAGCCAGGCCTACCTCACAACATCCAGGATGCCACCAATGAGTCTTTTGGCCAGAAACATCTTGATGAGGGACAGAGGTGAAAATCTACAAAAGGAGTCAAGAGAGAAAAAATGATAAGAGTTCGATCATCAAACATCTGATCGATTAAACAAAAAGGCGACAAGAGCGAAAACAAGCCATAATACAGTATGTCCGGCTGTAATAAATGTGTTATTGGTGTTGAGGCTCCAACTGAAAACTTTACTCCCTGGCCTGTATTGGTAAGTAGCACAAACACTATAACCTCTGCAGCAGATGTCAAAAGTGACGAAGAAGACAAAACAAACCAACGTCAAACGGTCTGATAAACTTGTGAAGGCAATCTGATTCCATTAAATTGACATTAATACTTACAGCGATTAAATGCGTTGCTGAAGTCGGCAGATACTGACGTGACGGCACTCCTTTTTGGTACAAACCCAATTCCGCAAGGAGTTATTTTTCAATGCATCAGAGCTCCACACCCCTGCCCAATAGAGAAGTGCGCACCATAGGGGAGAGACAGGTCGGAATGACTCTGGGTCCTATAACCCGTCGATTTATGTCAAGAATAACTGGCATTTCCCTAATGATGATATTAGGGACGATGAGACTAATTCCGAGGACACTTTTACAACACTTGTATTATGTTTGAGTCACATAGATTTAAAATAATGATCAATTGAGGGTACAAGGCCTAATGTTCATTGCATTAACTGATGCTGTTTTACAAAACAATGGCATAAGATTTCATGTCCTAATAAATGTTTTTTTAGAATGGCATTTTTCCTTTCGAACTACAGACCTATTTGCATCACCTACAACTTGCATGCAATGTAACGTTAGATGTCTGAAACGAGGGGACACATTTGAAAACGAAGAAGCTACGCTGTGTGAACTTGTCCAATAAGAAAGTACATTCACCTTCCCAAGTTGAAAACGTTTTCTCCGGTTTGGTGTCCACGGAAAACCGCCTACATTGTGATGTCAGACAAAGGACCCAGGCAGGATGCAGGAGCGCTCGGGATGTTGTAGCTGTGGATTCGTCCTGGTACAAATGGCGAGCGCCATGAAAACAGTGTTGTTGACAACGCACAAGACAAGACAACGTACACTGTTCACGTTTAAGATCCATTTACCCGGCTCTGACACTGCATTTAACGGGCGTGTAAAGTGAATACAAATGAATAAAAATAGCACTTTTATTATGCTATCAAAGCATCATAGGTAGCCTAGATAGGCTATGCTATCTTGGTAAGAACATTGTTTAGTTCAGCCAGATGAATCTATTTCAACAGTTGATATCCTGTCGCAATCTACAGAAGGAGGCATTGAGACAATACTTGCCTTCGTTTTACGCACCGTGCACCATTCTGGCGACAATGTAACATTGTAACCGCTTCCACTGTATTATACGCAATGTAACACTATCATTCTCCCTTGATTGGACCGGACAAATTATCCTTTAAAAAAAAACTCTATCAGTGTTAGTCAATATGGGTTTGTTTCACGACTAGTCAATACAAGTAATAAATAGTAAGTGATCCGATCCATTCATTCATAGACTTCCTGCCCCTGGGCAAATATTGAATCTTGGCTCACCATCATGCCTACCTACGTTCCAACTATTCAGCTATTTTGTTCAGATCATTTTTAACCCAACAGGTTTTTAATCAGAATATTGACTATCTAAATGTTGTCAAAATCTATTGCAATACTCACATGTTTTTAATTTTTTCACAGCTTGTGTTACTGGAAACTTTTTCCCCTCTTCACCAAGACAATGTTTAACAATACTGTCATTCAGCTGAAATGTAAGTAAATCAAATCAAATCAAATTTTATTAGTCACATACACATGGTTAGCAGATGTTAATGCGAGTGTAGCGAAATGCTTGTGCTTCTAGTTCCGACAATGCAGTAATAACAACAAGTAATCTAACCTAACAATTCCACAACTACTACCTTATACACACAAGTGTAAAGGGATAAAGAATATGTACATAAAGATATATGAATGAGTGATGGTACAGAACGGCATAGGCAAGATGCAGTAGATGGTATAGAGTACGGTATATACATATGAGATGAGTACTGTAGGGTATGTAAACATAAAGTGGCATAGTTTAAAGTGGCTAGTGGTACATGTATTACATAAAGATGGCAAGATGCAGTAGATGATATAGAGTACAGTATATACATATACATATGAGATGGGTAATGTAGGGTATGTAAACATTATATTAAGTGGCATAGTTTAAAGTGGCTAGTGGTACATTTTTACATAATTTCCATCAATTCCCATTTTTAAAGTGGCTGGAGTTGAGTCAGTATGTTGGCAGCGGCCGCTAAATGTTAGTGGTGGCTGTTTAACAGTCTGATGGCCTTGAGATAGAAGCTGTTTTTCAGTCTCTCGGTCCCTGCTTTGATGCACCTGTACTGACCTCGCCTTCTGGATGATAGCGGGGTGAACAGGCAGTGGCTTGGGTGGTTGTTGTCCTTGATGATCTTTATGGCCTTCCTGTGACATCGGGTGGTGTAGGTGTCCTGGAGGGCAGGTAGTTTGCCCCCGGTGATGCGTTCTGCAGACCTCACTACCCTCTGGAGAGCCTTACGGTTGTGGGCGGAGCAGTTGCCGTACCAGGCGGTGATACAGCCCGACAGGATGCTCTCGATTGTGCATCTGTAGAAGTTTGTGAGTGCTTTTGGTGACAAGCCGAATTTCTTCAGCCTCCTGAGGTTGAAGAGGCGCTGCTGCGCCTTCTTCACAACGCTGTCTGTGTGGGTGGACCAATTCAGTTTGTCCGTGATGTGTACACATTTACATTTACATTTACATTTAAGTCATTTAGCAGACGCTCTTATCCAGAGCGACTTACAAATTGGTGCATTCACCTTATGATATCCAGTGGAACAACCACTTTACAATAGTGCATCTAACTCTTTTAAGGGGGGGGGGGGGTTAGAAGGATTACTTTATCCTATCCTAGGTATTCCTTAAAGAGGTGGGGTTTCAGGTGTCTCCGGAAGGTGGTGATTGACTCCGCTGACCTGGCGTCGTGAGGGAGTTTGTTCCACCATTGGGGTGCCAGAGCAGCGAACAGTTTTGACTGGGCTGAGCGGGAACTGTACTTCCTCAGAGGTAGGGAGGCGAGCAGGCCAGAGGTGGATGAACGCAGTGCCCTTGTTTGGGTGTAGGGCCTGATCAGAGCCTGAAGGTACGGAGGTGCCGTTCCCCTCACAGCTCCGTAGGCAAGCACCATGGTCTTGTAGCGGATGCGAGCTTCAACTGGAAGCCAGTGGAGAGAGCGGAGGAGCGGGGTGACGTGAGAGAACTTGGGAAAGTTGAACACCAGACGGGCTGCGGCGTTCTGGATGAGTTGTAGGGGTTTAATGGCACAGGCAGGGAGCCCAGCCAACAGCGAGTTGCAGTAATCCAGACGGGAGATGACAAGTGCCTGGATTAGGACCTGCGCCGCTTCCTGCGTGAGGCAGGGTCGTACTCTGCGAATGTTGTAGAGCATGAACCTACAGGAACGGGTCACCGCCTTGATGTTAGTTGAGAACGACAGGGTGTTGTCCAGGATCACGCCAAGGTTCTTAGCACTCTGGGAGGAGGACACAATGGAGTTGTCAACCGTGATGGCGAGATCATGGAACGGGCAGTCCTTCCCCGGGAGGAAGAGCAGCTCCGTCTTGCCGAGGTTCAGCTTGAGGTGGTGATCCGTCATCCACACTGATATGTCTGCCAGACATGCAGAGATGCGATTCACCACCTGGTTATCAGAGGGGGGAAAGGAGAAGATTAATTGTGTGTCGTCTGCATAGCAATGATAGGAGAGACCATGTGAGGATATGACAGAGCCAAGTGACTTGGTGTATAGCGAGAATACACTCCTCAGTTAGCAGGCTCAAGCAAGCTAAAACCCACATGTTAGCAAAAACTAACTAGCAGAAATTGTAAACAAGTTAGAAATGATTGAAACACTTTGCAGTAGGCTACTATTTACTAGTTAACAAAAAATAATGTATGTCATATAAAATATATTCACCCCACCCAGTATTGTAATCAAAACTTGATTACTTGATTACTGTCCTTGGGTCAGACAGTGTAGTAGTGTGGGCTCAATAGCATCTCATTAGTGTGTAAGATCTTGAGAATCAGCTGTACATGTGATGGAAGAGTGCACTGTGCATGCAGAGGATTGCAATTCCATTGAATTGGGGATAGTTTAACCAAAATATGCCACAAGACCTAGAACGCCTTATGTGTATCCAACAAAAAAGGTTCACTGTTATAAGCTAACTTTTTTGCAAAATTTAAGCAAAATACTCCGAATTCCCGGGCCTGACTTCCCATGGAAAATTCCTGAAATGTACCGGAAAATTTGCGACCCTTTGCAACCCTAATAGTAACACAGTAATTCACCTAGGTGTCATTGGAATGACTGTCTCTTTATCCCCCTGTTTTAGCCTGTCACTGTCAAGGACAAAGGGATGAGGAAAAGGAGCGCTGAGGATCCAAAGGAGGTAAATCAACAACTCAAACACCCTCTGATATCATAATCAAATATATGCTAAGTGTATGGAAATGTAGATGTATGTGAATAAGGCGATTGGGTCCTGTGATTCCCAGCCTAGCAACAGGCCAGGGAAATCAGCTTAATCATTATATTTTCTCTCTTTTAGGCAGTTGCTGTCAAAGCAGAGGCAGCTGTGGCCACAGGCAAAGCTCCAGCCCCCGTTGCAAAGAAAGAAGTGGTGAGTGTTTCCTTGTCCCCTAAGAACCATGCCAGAATGAAGATACAGTTGAAGTCGGAAGTTTGCATACACCTTAGCCAAATATATTTAAACTCAGTTTTTCACAATTCCTGATATTTAATCCTAGTAACAATTCCCTGTTTTAGGTCAGTTAGGATCACCACTTTATTTTAAGAATGTGAAATGTCAGAATAATAGTAGAGAATGATTTATTTCAGCTTTTATTTCTTTCATCACATTCCCAGTGGGTCAGAAGTTTACATACACTCAATTAGTATTTGGTAGCATTGCCTTTAAATTGTTTAACTTGGGTCAAACGTTTCGGGTAGCCTTCCACCAGCTTCCCACAATAAGTTGGGTGAATTTTGGCCCATTCCTCCTGACAGAGCTGGTGTAACTGGGTCAGGTTTGTAGACCTCCTTGCTCGCACACGCGTTTTCAGTTCTGCCCACAAATTTTCTATAGGATTGAGGTCAGGGCTTTGTGATGGCCACTCCAATACCTTGACTTTGTTGTCCTTAAGCCATTTTGCTACAACTTTGGAAGTATGCTTGGGGTCATTGTCCATTTGGAAGACCCATTTGCAACCAAGGTTTAACTTTCTGACTGATGTCTTGAGATGTTGCTTCAATATATCCACATCATTTCCCACCTCATGATGCCATCTATTTTGTGAAGTGCACAAGTCCCTCCTGCAGCAAAGCACACAACAAGCCACCCTCGTGCTTCACTGTTGGGATGGTGTTCTTCAGCTTGCAAGCATCCCCCTTTTTCTTCCAAACATAACGATGATCACAATGGCCAAACAGTTCTATTTTTGTTTCATCAGATCAGAGGACATTTCTCCAAAAAGTATGATCTTTGTCCCCATGTGCAGTTGCAAACCGTAGTCTGGCTTTTTTATGGCGGTTTTGGAGCAGTGGCTTCTTCCTTGCTGAGCGGCCTTTCAGGTTATGTCGATATAGGACTTGTTTTACTGTGGATATAGATACTTTTGTACCTGTTTCCTCCAGCATCTTCACAAGGTCCTTTGCTGTTGTTCTGGGATTGATTTGCACTTTTCGCTCACCAAAGTACGTTCATCTCTAGGAGACAGAACGCGTCTCCTTCCTGAACGGTATGACGGCTGTGTGGTCCCATGGTGTTTATGCTTGCATACAATTGTTTGTACAGATGAACGTGGTACCTTCAGGCGTTTGGAAATTGCTCCCAAGGATGAACCAGACTTGTGGAGGTCTACAATTTTTTTCTGAGGTCTTGGCTGATTTCTTTTGATTTTCCCATGATGTTAAGCAAAGAGGCACTGAGTTTGAAGGTAGGCCTTGAAATACATCCACAGGTACACCTCCAATTGACTCAAATTATGTCAATTAGCCTAACAGAAGCTTCTAAAGCCATGACATAATTATCTGGAATTTTCCAAGCTGTTTAAAGGCACAGTCAACTTAGGATTTGTGATACAGTGAATTAGAAGTGAAATAATCTGTCTGTAAACAATTGTTCGAAAAAATACTTGTCATGCACAAAGTAGATGTCCTAACCGACTTGCCAAAACCATAGTTTGTTAACAAGAAATTTGCGGAGTGGTTGAAAAACAAGTTTTAATGACTCCAACCTAAGTGTATGTAAACTTCCGACTTCAACTGTATGTATGGTGTACATACACATTGGCTAAACAAACAGTGTGATTTAGATACACTAACACACTATTTCTTTATTTGCCGTTCTTAATTTCTTTACCGCAGGGAAAACATTTGTTCAGCTAGCTATTTCCTAATGCCTGGCTGTCTTAGACATAGAGATCCTATAATGTAGCTCTATGCCCCTAGACTCCCCAGCATCACTTTGATGCAATGGCTCAGACCTGGGAGGATGGCCTTACATATTCATCATCCACATCAAAGAGATCAAGGAGAATAGCAGCGCTGCCACTGACTCTGTCCCACCACAGAACTGGGACATCCAACATAAAGAGGTCCACCAATCACATGAAACCTGAGTCCAATACATTAAAACTACATTAGCTAATAGGCTAATATTACTGTTATGTCCTTCACCCCCTGCAGTGGAAGTCAGTATGAACAGGAACCCATGACTACATCTCAGCTTCAGAATGACCTCTTATGATCGTAAGTCAATTCTGCCATGATAAGTTGTCTACATGGAGAACACTCTACACTACAGCTTCATTGCATGTAGCATAATAAACACAAGTAGCTTCTAAGGTGTGGTCCTGTAGGACATGCTCTCTAGCTTATCAGACAATACAGACTCTCTAGTTCCTTGCCAGCTCACCAAACTGTCCCTTTTGCAGTTCTGGTGATGTGTGTCATCTATGTGTTGCTGTCAGCCTGCTACTGGAGAGAGCTGCTCAGGATCCAGTTCTGGATCGGCGGGGTCGTCTTCCTGAGCATGCTGGAGAAGGCCGTGTACTACGCCGAGTTCCAGAGCATCCGCTACGACGGCCTCTCCTGTCAGGAGGGGGAGAGACAAGAACCTTACAGAAAAGCCACTTGATTTCACATATGAAATTTCACATGTGAAAACAGGTGTTTTTGGAACACTTCACATGTGATCACTTGAAATTCACGTGATCACTTGAGAAACACGTTTTTGTCTGTAATTGGTCTTTTAAGGGAATCAACATGGGGTTGAAGTGGTCATTCTTGGTGGACACCCCTAAACACACATTTTTAGCCAATATTGTTTTTCTATCTAAATCTTCCTGGTGGGCAAGGTTGGAATTGGGTAAGATATAATTGATCCTAGTGTGGTGCTAAATGTGCTGTTGTACTCCATAAATAAGCTTTATTTGTGTGCTGTGTCCTCCAAAAGTCCAGGGGGCAGTAGTGTTTGCGGAGATCCTTTCAGCAGTGAAGAGGACCCTGGCCCGTGTGCTCGTCATCATCGCTAGTCTTGGTTATGGAATTGTCAAGTGAGTCAGTCCCTTCATAAGAGGTCACATTGTTAAGACAGTGGAGAGTGTTAAACTCTATTTCCAATTCTCTCTCTCTCTCTCTGCCTGCCTGTCTCTCGCTGCCTGCCTGTCTCTCTCTCACTGTAGGCCAAGGCTCGGCGCATTGTTACACAGGGTGGTTGGGGTGGAACTGCTCATTTCATTTTTATTTTTACCTTTATTTTTACCGTATATTCTCCGTTGTCGAGGGAATCCTAAGGGTCAATTCGGTAAGTCTGGTCTCTCTGTCCTCTCCCTTCTGATCAATATACTACCTCGGTATTCCCCAAAATATATTGTCCACCTAACTAGACTTTTAAAACATGTTGATACGTTTTTGATATGGAACTAAACCAAACAATGCCATGATGCCCTTTGTTGAATATCTTTATCTTTGGTCAAAGGATGTCAGGAATCTTGTGTGTGTAGTAGTATTGTCATTCCACAGTCAGTGTTTGCCTGTCTTTCTCACAGGGTCAAGTGGGCAGTAGCAGACTACTGTGTGACATTATTCTGGCGTTCACTGACTCGTGCATTGTGTGGTGGATATCCTTTTGGAGTGGTCAGACATTACCAGAGGCCGTCAGTCTGCCTGTCTGTCAGTCAGCGTATTAATCTAGTAGTCACTGTATGCAGTTAGTCTGTCAGTATTAAGACCTCTTCTTTTTTTTTACAGACTCTTTTCTTTCTCCCTCTGGGCATGTTTGTCTTGGGCTGTGTTTCAAAAGCTTACTCAGATCTCCTCATCCCTTTTCCCAGTGTCTCTCATAACTTCTCCAACAAGTTTGATTCCAACCCTCTTTGAGTGGCAGTTTGGTTCTACACGGGTCCTCTTGGTGTGTATCTATCTGCATGGCTGCCTGAAGAGTATGTGATAGTGTTCCCTCGCTCCCTCTGTCACTCCCTCCCTTTCTGCTGCCCCCCTGTGTGTGTGTCCGTTCCCCTCTCTGTCCCTTTCAGGCTGAAGATGATCTGGTGCCGCTTGCTGCCATTCCTTTGTCTGTGCTCGACTCTACCCTCTGCGGGTGGATATCCTGTACTGTACCTCCCTTCACATCTCTCTTTCTCTCCCTCTCGTACCCCCCCCCCCCCCCCCTCCGACTTCCTCTTCCAACGCTCTCACTTCCTGAAATCCCTGTGTGCGACAGTGCCTTGGTGGTGGTTGGTGTTGGCACATCTCCCTCTATTTCCGCCTGCCTTCGCCTTTGTCTCAGAGAAGGGAATAACCCAGAAGGGAATATTTCCAGAAAATATCCTCTGGCCTCACAAAAATGAATTTAGACATCAGAGGGAGCCATAGTCACATGGATTAATTAAATGTTTAATTACAGGGACACTTATATCAAGGCGATCAATAACTTCATTTAGAAGAGCTCGGAGGCACTGCTGACTTTTGACAAATGCATTATTTTATTCTCACGGACGGACACATTTTTTTTCTCCTGCAGTTTGACAGGACAGTATTTTTTGTGGATTCAGTTAGTTAACCAATTAGCCAGAAAACCAGTTAGTATAGTGATGACTAAGTCCATACCAGGTTTTCCAGACGTGCTTAACCTGGCCATGGAGGGCAGAGGGGAGCTCAACTCCTCCTGAGTGATGAGAAAATGGCTAAAAACCCTTAGACACTTACACCCTGATTAGCTTGGGTTTGCGTTCAGGTATATCAGCTCAGTTGACAAGGTAGGCAAACTCTTCTGTGTTGGTTATGTTGACAGTCAATGGAAGAAGACTGGTATTATTGGGTAAACTGTTTCTGTTGAGAATTGTATTTCAAAGGTGGGCTGTTTGTTAGCCGGGTGTGTGCTGGGGTTATGTTGGAGTCCTTGACAGCCAATCACATCTTTATCAGCCTGGCCCAGACCATGAAGCTCCTTCGCCTACGAAGAAACGTGGTCAAGCTCTCCCTGTATCGCCACTTTACCAACACCCTCATATTCGCCGTTATTGGTGAGGAGCTGTCTGCGGCTGTGCTACTGCAACCACTTAACAGAGACATTTCATACATAGTGTACTATACACACTGGTGTGCCCATGATTACAAGCATTCACTAATCTAATATATTTGGCCTGTCACTGTTCTACTCTGCAGCCTCAGTCATTTTCATTATCTGGATGATAAAGACCTTCAAGGTTTCAAAGTGCCAGTCGGTGAGTAGTGTTTGTTTACTACGTTACGTAACTTTTTAAGCCACGGGTGTCCAAACACATGCGGGTGGTTTGAGTAAAAACAATAATAATCGAACTCAATATACTTTAAAATGTCTAAAACCAAATCGAAACTGTAGAAATGATAATGGACCTACATTCATAGTTTATTGACTGTGTCCAGCGCGCTAAGAAATCACCGAAATGAAAGCTAGAAAGTCAGGGAGCATCGAAAATAATATTTTCTTGACAATTTTGACGGTGAGGAAATATAACCAATTTTGAGCACACACACACACACACACACACACACACACACACACACACACACACACACACACACACACACACACACACACACACACACACACACACACACACACACACACACACACACACACACACACACACAGTTGACCTCTAGTGAACTGGTATTTGGCATTAGATATATTATCTTTCACATTCTCTTCCTCTCCCGTCTCTCTCTTATTCACTCTCTTTGTATCTCTCTAGGACTGGAGGGAGCTGTGGATAGACGATGCTTTCTGGAAGGTTCCTCTTCTCCTCCATCCTTCTGGTCATCATGTTTCTGTGGAGGCCGTCTGCCAACAACCAGAGGTAAGAGGTCACGGCTAAACAGTTCAACACAAGGCCAAAACCCTCTCAACCAAAGTCATGTTTGATTTTTAATCTAGGGATTGGGTTACTGGCTAGGATCCTTCAGTATGTCAACAGAGAAATCTGTGGCAAAGTTAGGGTCAATTCAGAACATAAAATTGCACTTGTATGGAGAAATCCCATGTCCAAGTCAACTCAAATTGAATTGAGATGGTGCTGAGCCCAAGTGGGCCATGTTCAGTAGCCAAATGTTGTCGACCGTTGCCGATAGGAATCCCATGAATAGAGCCGGCGTGATCGCTTAGTCTGTATGTCAGAGAAGATTGCTTGTTCTACATTTACATTTATCATTTACATTTAAGTCATTTAGCAGACGCTCTTATCCAGAGCGACTTACAAATTGGTGCATTCACCTTATGACATCCAGTTCTACATAGAAATATGCTATCTGAACGTTCCACAACAATGTGTCATGTTGAACGTGCCCCTGATCTGTGATGTCATGTCCTGTTCCCTTTAGATACGCCTTCAGCCCCCTAGAGGACGAGGAGCGTGACGACGGGGCAAAGGAACAGCTGATGAATGATACATTTGGTAAGAGTCACTGCTGTTTTGGTATTTCAGTCATAGGAACACAGGTTGATACTGCATATGGTTCACTGGAGGATGAAATACAGTATCATACCCGGTCTTGATAGGTAGCTAGACCTCTTTGGCCTAGTTGTGACACGTCCATAGTGTATTGATAGTCTATGGGATGAATGTACCTTGGTTCTCTCTCCAAGCAGCCATTTTTGATAGAACGCAATTGACTCAGCCAACATACAGTAATCAAATCTGTGATTCTGATCGTGTCCTATTTAGTGTACTTCCAGAGGGCGTGAAGATGAGGGGTCTGAAGTCCGAGACAAATGGAACAGCCAAACCGAACAAGAGAGCCTTCTCCATAGCACAGCGATACCACCCATACTAAGAATATAGGCTATGAACTACATTTTCTGGCTCAGAGAAGTTGTCTTGGTGATAGGAAATTGTTTTTTCCCAGGATGAGGATCTGAAATGGGTCGAAGAGAATATCCCATCTTCAATGGCAGATGTGTAAGTGCGAACAAATTGAAGTTGTAGAAACGTTAGGAACATTAACCATGATTGACAGTGATAATATAATCACTTTGACTAGAAATGTATTACAGGGTGGTTATTACATAGTAATAAGAACATCGAAACTCTCAACTTAATTAAATCAGTTTACACTCTGTGATGTGTGAAACAAGCACAGAAAGGATAGTTGATTTTTCTGACGAGAAGACAGCTGTAAATCAATCTAACACGTTTTCCTTTCTGTCCCAGTGCACTGCCCCTACTGGACTCTGACGAGTTAAGACGAGGTGTTATTCCTGGCGTGAACAGCAGGTGGTGCCAGCTCCATGCTTATTAAAGAGCAGTAGCTAGTCAGGTTTACATCAGCCTGTTTATCCCTCCCTGTTTTCTTGCTGGCTTGAACAATGAGAGGGTGCGGAAGAGTGGTGTGGTTGTGTATCTTTTTAAATTTTTTAACCCCACATCAAATAAAGCCATTAGGATTGTCAATGCAAGGGATGTCTTTAAGATATATATTTTTGTATTACTTTCACATTTTTGGCGAAGATAAAGTGTAATACTTCAAAATGTGAATATACTTGGATGGAAAGGGTAGTCGGTAGATCAGATCGCATGTATCTTTTCTATTAAAGCTTTTGTAAAGATCGATTGACTTCAATGTCCATCTTTGTTTTTCAGTCCACCACGTACCTTTGGAAAGTCATCCCAACTATGCTTTTATTTCCCCACAGGAGACCACGACAATCAATTTTGAGATGTCTAAAATGGAATAGACTGAGGGAGACGATGTGCACTGCAGACAGACAACCCTATGGCTGTACATGAAGGATGTTATCCCGTCCTTGTAAGCTTTGTAAACAGCGGTTGTAAATACGATGGGATAAACTATGACGTAATGAGCTGACTACTTTTATTTTAGAATGCCTGCTTATTTATATTTTTGTGGATATCTGGTTTATTTTTTTAGATTCTTTACTACAAATGGTATCATGCCTTTCACTGTTTACATAGCTAAAGTGCAGAATGTGATTAAATGTGTTTTTTGTCCAGTATGCAGTCTTGCACTTGGCCCAGCACAATCATACACACTCCCCTACAACTTTCCCCACACACAGACTTGTTATTTTTCTTTTGATCTCTGACTGTCCCTCTCGCTTTCTCTCACTCACTGTTATACACGCACACAGCACTACAGTCCCCGGTTCACCCCTTTCAGTGTTCTACAAAAGTGGCCATTAGTGACATTTCACTGATCTGTGTATCATACTCACCTTTTAAAGAGAGACTGTTTATCTAAGCGGATGAAACGCTCCAGACATTATAGTCAATATACAGTGACCTGCCTGAGGGCAGAGCACCATCACTGCAGGACTGCGTGGGCCAGAATCGATTCTTTGTGTCTGTTCCCACCGATAACCACCAACTATCTGGTCAACACATCCAACAATGAGACCCCTGGGGTGTTTTTCTTACAGCTACCACCTAGTATTTCCAACAATATTGTAGTATAGTTGTGTTATGCCCAAAAAAATACCTTTAAGTCATATTGTGAGCGTTTGTTTGTTAAAAAAATGAACTGCTAACACACATACGAAAACAATATCACCTTTATTTGTCCTACTTGATTGATTTGTCAGAGAACAACAGGAATGTAATGACTATGTAATGATCATGAACACCTTTAGATGAATGAAGTCCACATTCCAGGGATGGCTGTGGCTTGTGGGTAACATCCCATTTCAGTGATGCCGCCCTGTATTTGTCTGTCACTGCAGGTTATCACTTCATGCCCATTTTGTCTTTTTTTTAGCTAGCCTATAACTTTACATAACATATATCTGTTATAATATGCTCTTACTGTCTGTCATCTCTATAATAACTTAATCCCAGAGATTTAGTTTTAACAGACAACAGTATTGTGATGATTTCATGTATAGTGCTGTATCAAGCGTATTTACCAGAATGGTAACAGACATGTCCCTCAACTGCCAAGGCATTGACACTGACTATAGCAGACATGTTTATCTGAAACATGATGTAATTTACTCTGAATGAGCTCACCGCTTGATGCAATTCATTGTGAAATTGAAGTACTCCAGCTAATGCATACTGCACAAATCTGCCATTATGTAAAAGGATGTAGGATTATCAAAATAGAGATTAATGACCAATAGCATTTCCATAATGCCTTCCTACATACAGTACATCAACATTTTATGCATAAATAGCCTCCACAATTATGTTTTTTTAAATTGTTCGATTTGAATCTTTATTGTTCTAGTTTTTGACAATTTCCTAGCGAACACGTGACATCATTGATCAACAAAACATATCAACGGCAGATCAATCTGCGTTACAGTGAGAAGATGTGTTTAGAAAAAAAACATTTTGACTTCATATTTTATGGTGGTTCATTCATGTACACAACAGTCTAAAAACATTAACACAGAAAGAGATTAGAACACATTACTTAAGGAATCCACAGGGGGGGGGGGCAGTCTTTAGGGCAATCATTTCAAATGTGCACTTTGGAATATCTATTGACAAAACTACAAACAAAATGGCAATTGATATAAAACTAAGTATTTTTGATCCTGGAATGAGAGATCATAGAGATTAACATTTGACAAGGATGGAATGTCTTCCCTTCTGTTGACAATATAAAATCTCACTAGTAGAGGACAAGAAAAACATTTACATTGATCATGGAATGGTAAGCAAGAACTGCGCTGATTGATGACTGAATTATTGCTTTTGAGTATTTTTTCATCTATATGGATTGCATCGCTCTCACCATGAAGAATTGTGGCGAAAAACATGTGATTACTCCGTTTGGGGGGGGGGTCAAAGCTCCTTGCTGAACGAATCCCATGCTGATCTAATCCTCTTTGTGTGTCGTCACACGTTTCCCGCCTTTTTGTCTGGTGAATGATAACAGAAAAAATGAAATATATTTAAATATATATTTAAAATCAGAACATTCATAGAAAACATTTTAATTAGTAGTAGACATGGTGCTGACTGATAGTCTTAGATCTTTGTGAAGTGTTAGTATTACTCAAGACTATTGGGACAGATTCACAGCACATTCGACTTACTCCTTAGGGTGAATCACAATATTGTAGACATGGGCCCTGACTGAAAACTGTGAACCAAACATGCAGGAAAAACTACTTTCATCGATAAACTGGTACCCCAGGGAGAAAGGTGCTTAATCTTGTTCCTAGACAGCCCAAGTGACACTTTGATTTAACTACTAATCCTTTGATTGACTAAACATTATTGATGTCCTTTGACCCTCTTTCCCTACAATAATGAAGTGGCCCTGTTATACACAGTGACCTTTCTATTGTGTGCTGTGACATGGATACCGATGAGTAATCCTTAAGTTCAGGGGTTCTTTCCCGGACTATTTACATGTTTCATGTTACCTACTGCAGCGTTGAGTGTCCTTAAAGGGATTTCAAAGCGCTGCATCAAAGTAGGTGAACGGCTTTCAGTATCACATAACTACACTACGCTTCCACTTAAAGCTTCACCCAGCATCATATTTGTAAACCCTCAATGACAAAAACTGATGTTAATACCACCTTACCTTTTCTTGAACAGTTAGAACATTTCTGGACAACGGTCAAAAGTGTTCCCACTATTGGCATAATGAGAACACTTTTGACCATTGTCCAGAAAGCTCTTCTCATTTTCTAACTGTTCAGTGGCCGCTGACATAATTGTCTGTACGATGGATGCAGCAGCCTCATAGAACATCCTCTACCGCGCTTCCTCTTGGTCACGTGGCTCAGCGTTGGCCTCCCCTGACTCAGAATGGGACCTTCCATTTTGAGAAGCCCCCCCCACCCCACCCTCAAAGCTAGTCCCTAGTTCTAATTTGACCTGTGTCATCATGTTAGCTCCATTTTGCTGGAGGTCATCATCACCATAGTCTATTTCTACTGCAAACTCACCGATTTGGGCAACTGCATTTCCTGTGCCGAGGTTCAGCATCTTCGCGTCCTTCGTGGAGTTGGTGTTTTCTTGTTTGGCCTCGTCTGTTGGTCCGTCTTTCTTCGGCGTCGTTTCATGATTGTGTATGGCGTCTTCTTCGGGCGTGCCGTTCGAGCACCCATTCTCACCGTTGATTTTCACCTCTGCCACGGGCTCTGCTGGTGCTACGGTCTTAGCTGTGTTGGCCGTCTCTGGCTCAGGACCAGACAGTGTGCTCGTTGCGGGCTCCTTTGCCTCTCCATCAGCGGCTGTGTGCTCATTGACCACCTGAACCTCTCCTTTGTCGTTGCTCTCGCCCTGGGCAGCATCTGCTTCTCCCTGCTGGCTGTCAGACGTGCCAGCTGGGGCAGCCACGCCCTCTGTGTCCTTCGCCTCCCCGTCTTCTGCCTCCTCACCCTCTTTCGGAGCTCCGTCTCCCTGGTCCACGCTGGTGCTTTTCCCCTTTCGCATGATGAAGTTTTTCAGCGAAACGGCGCGGTTGAAGTGCGTTCGCTTGGTCTTGGCCGACTTGGCCTGCTCTTTGCCTGCCTCTTCCGTCTGCTCGGCCAGTTCAGATGCTGCAGCACCTTCCTCCTCCCCGCTGGCAGCCACCGTGTCTGCTGCCCGCTTGGACATCACGCGTTTCTTGAAGGAGGTCCAGATCTCATCTGCGTGTTGGTTCATTGATTTGTGTGGGGCGGCGGTGGCTCCTTTTTCCTCCTCTCCGTCTGTGTTGGTCTTCTCCTGTGTTTCGCCGTCTACCTGTGCCTTGGCTTCGTCTGTTTCAGGCGCAGCCGCTTCATCGTTCTCTGCGGCGTTTTCCTCCCCTTCCGCCTTCTCGCTCTTAGCGGCTTTGCTGATGCCTACGACTGACGGGTCTCTCTTCAGCCCCTGGAATGTCCATGACCTTTTCAGTTTCCACCGTTTCTGGCCACTGGATTCTGAAGCCTTGGAGTCCAGTGTACTTGTGTCACCAGGTGTTCCCCCAGATGCACCCTCGCTGCCCTCAGCCTCCTTAGAATCTTCTGTGCTCTTCTTGTGACTCTTCTGGGCCATAAGCTTCTTAAAGGAATGCCAGCGTTTCATGTGTTTGGTCGCTGCACTGGAGGCAGGCTTCTCTGACTCTTCTGCTGCCGGGGCATCTTCCAGTGTGTCCACTGTGGCACTGAGGGCCTCAGGGTCCTCTAACCTGTCCAAGGACTTGGATCGGACCTTCACCTGGTTCTCCGGCGCTTTCTCAATGGCCTGGTCCTCTGCCGCTGCCTCTGTACCATTGGCTGCCGGCTCTTCTGTTTGGTCAGAGGCCTTTTTCTGCTCTGTGTTGCCCTCTCCATTAGCCTCCACAGCCTCAGTGCTCTGCTCCTTCTTCTTCTTCCCTCCCATGACTTTTCCCAGTCCACTCTTATTCAGGAAGGAAGAGAAAATATTCTCAGAGGCCTGTTTAGCTTTGCCATCGGCCGGCTGCTCTGTGCTCTCTGTGGTCTCTCCGGCAGGTTGTACCTCTTCGGGTGGAGACGTGACAGCCTCTGTGACAGTCTCTGAGTTTGTGGGCTCCACCTCTGTTTTGGTCTCGGTGGTGGTAGTGCCTTCTTCCTGTACAGGTGCTGCACAGGCATCTGTCGCCGCCATATCCGCAAAAAGGTGTCTGTGTCGTTATATCCCCTCTTTTTCTTCAGTAGTTCAGGTTAGTTCCTTTTGTGCTTGAATGGACTGAGTTCATTGATCACGAGCTGACACGTATGCCAGTATTCCCATTCAACTTCCCTTCGGAGAGGAGGGCCTCTGCATCATATTCCGCGGTGAGAATGGGGGCCACGAACCTGGTGGAAATGAAATGAGAAAGGATTCAATGTATAAATCAACAACACAGACAGTCCATGACTTAGTCTAGGGTACTCCAGACACAGCAGATGCAACACGCACTGCAGCTCTACAACAGCAAAGCTCTGCTCAAAACGATTTAAAGCCAATGCATCCAACCACAAACCAACATAATGTAACGTGACAAATTCTACGTGAGAAGTGATGGGTATTTTGAAGAATGGGGAAATGACATGTGTGGCCCAGAGCAGTCAGAAGGAAATAAACACAGGGCATAACATGCTCCAGATAATCTCATGTTGCCACAAGGGTCTGACTCCTGTCACCTAGATGCTAGAGAGCATTGCTGTTTAGAAAAGTGGATCAGTGGTTTTGTTTAGTATTCAGCACCATTTGAAGGGTTTATGTCTGGGCTTTAGTATCCAGGAAAAACAAGCTGACATTCTAGATAGTAAGCTTAAACAATAACATCCAATGACAGCAGAGGCGAGTGAAAATCTAAAATCTTCAGCAAATCTCCATAATGGAAAATGACAAAGAAAAAGGCTTAGCTAATTTTAAAATGTCTATGCTTTAAGACATAAAATGTCTGCTTCCAAAGCAAAAGCCACCTTGATAATTTTTATCTGGGGAAATGTTTATAATTGCATCATAACATCATTAAAGGTTATAGGCAAAACAGAAACTAACAAATGCACTATTTTCTCTGGCCATGATTTTCTATAGACTCGACCCCCTTTATTATAGACATCTCTTCACCCACAGACAACCCCTTTATCTCCTATCGTGTTGTGAAGCACTGCCCTTGTTTTCCAGTCGGCATTGGGTTATTTTGCAACGTAGCAATGTCATCCATGGTTAAGCTATCTTTATAGATTAATACCGATTTCACGTTCTCTCCAAATCATCCATCTGAAAATTTGAAATAAATTCTCTCTCCAATCTAAAACACCAGAGGTGCACCTTATGATGTAGGCTAGTCATACTTTGGCATATTCGATTATTCAAACGGTCCCTGTGACTGCATGTGACGTAAAATGATTACAGCAACATACATTGTAATACAATTTTCTTCTATTTCGAGAAAGGAGCACGATACCAATAACACATTTTAATCTGATTTCCCGGTTAGGTTCAAATGTGCGCCTGTGGAGGGAGTGGAGACCACGCTTGCATGTCCTGCCACAAGGACAATCGCGCGCTTTAGCCTTTTTGTCAGGTTTTCATCAGAGTACTCTATTCCCCTTTGTTATGTTAAACCGGCAGTGAGAGCGAGGGGGTTTAAGATGCCCCTGCGATTGAGTTTAGCTGTGAGCTCCAATCATGCGCTGCAGAAATAGAACATCATTTTAATGAGGGAGAGACCGGGAGAAATGAAGGGTGGGCGGGTTCATCAGTGTGTCGTGAACAACAGCGCGAGCAACAATAGGGGCCTCGGCAGTTCGCATTCAAAATAAAAGTGCCCCATTGAAACGAATGCAAAATAGTGGAATCATGCCACAACTGGACAATATTTGTGTGGGGAATGTTGTTATATAAAGTCAATAAAGGACAATTATTAGTTTAACCCCCCCACCCCAAAAAATATATATCTTGAAATTGCACTGCACAGCCTACTTATCAATGGTGTAAAGTACTTAGGTAAAAAAAAATTGAGGTACTACTTAGTGGCAGAATTTAACTTTTTTGGGCGACCTGACCGGATTGACATAGAAATGTGAGTTATAGATCTATCATTCGACTTGAAGGCAAGTTTAAGAAGCGGTAGATTTGTTCTATGTGTGCTATTTCTATGCTTCCCGTTTTCAAGTTTTGTTTTTGCATATTTTACTTTCGGTTTTGTACACCAGCTTCAAATGGCTCAAACAAAAATGTTTTTTTTTGTTATGGAAAAAGTATTTCACAGATGGTACAATGATTCTTAACATTTTGTCACGTAAACTCAAATTAGGTGAACTGTTAAGAGTTTTAGCAACCAGGAAATGGCAGAGCGATTTCTTTATAGTGACACTTTAAGTAGGGAAAGAGGGATACCTAGTCAGTTGTACAACTAAATGCATTCAACTGAAATGTGTCTTCCGCATTTAACCCAACCCCTCTGAATCAGAGAGGTGCAGGGGCTGCCTTAAATCGACATCCACGAAGCTTGGGTGACAGTGGGTTAGGTTAACTGCCCTGTTCAGGAGCAGAACAGAATGTTTTTACCTTATCAGCTCGGGGATTCGATGCAGCAACCTTTCGGTTACTGGCCCAACACTCCTACCCTCCAGGCCACCCGCCGCCCCATGTAGGTGTTGAGATCTTTGTACTTTACTATTTACTAGAGTTGCACCGATATTACATTTTTTGGCCGATACCGATATAGTTATTTTGGCAAGTAGCACACAGATGTGCATTTTAACTAGAGGGCGACCGATTAATCGGAATGGCCGATTAATTAGGGCCGATTTCAAGTTTTCATAACAATCGGTAATCGGCATTTTGGGACACCGATTATGGCCGATTATATTGCACTCCACGAGGAGACTGCTTGGCAGGCTGACTACCTTTTACACGAGTGCAGCAAGAGCCAAGGTAAGTTGCCAGCTAGCATTAAACTTATCTTATAAAAAACAATCAATCTTAACATAATCACTAGTTAACTACACATGGTTGATGATATTACTACTTTATCAGCTTGTCCTGCGTTGCATATAATCGATGCGGTACCTGTTGATTTATCCTCGAATCAAAGCCTACTTCGCCAAACGGGTGATGATTTAACAAGCACATTCGCGAAAAAAGCACTGTCGTTGCACCAATGTGTACCTACCCATAAACATCAATGCCTTTCTTAAAATCAATACACATGTATATATTTTTTAAACCTGCATATTTAGTTAATATTGCCTGCTAACATGAATTTCTTTTAACTAGGGAAATTGTGTCACTTCTCTTGCGTTCTGTGCAAGCAGAGTCAGGGTATATGCAGCAGTTTGGGCCGCCTGGCTCGTTGCGAACTGTGTGAAGACCATTTCTTCCTAACAAAGACCGCAATTAATTTGCCGGAATTGTACATAATTATGACATAACGTTGAAGATGGTACAATGTAACAGCAATATGTAGACTTCGGGATGCCACCCGTTAGATAAAATACGGAACGCTTCCGTATTTCACTGAAAGAATAAACGTTTTGTTTTCGAAATGATAGCTTCCGGATTTTACCATATTAATGACCTAAGTATTTCTGTGTGTTATATTATAATTAGGTCTATGATTTGATATTTGATAGAACAGTCTGACTGAGTGGTGGTAGGCAGCAGTAGGCTCATAAGCATTCATTCAAACAGCACTTTCCTGCATTAACCAGCAGCTCTTCACTGTACTTCAAGCATTGCGCTGTTTATGACTTCAAGCCTATCAACTCCCGAGATTAGGCTGGCAATACTATAGTGCCTATAAGAACATCCAATAGTCAAAGGTATATGAAATACAAATGGTATAGAGAGAAATAGTCCTATAATTCCTATAATAACTACAACCTAGAACTTCTTACCTGGGAATATTGAAGACTCATGTTAAAAGGAACCACCAGCTTTCATATGTTCTCATGTTCTGAGCAAGGAACTTAAACGTTAGCTTTTTTACATGGCAAATATCGCACTTTTACTTTCTTCTCCAACACTTTGTTTTTGCATTATTTAAACCAAATTGAACATGTTTCATTATTTATGACTAGATTTTATTGATGTATTAAGTTAAAATAAAAGCGTTCATTCAGTATTGTTGTAATTGTCATTATTACAAAAATATAGATATAAATATCGGCCGATTAATCGGTATCGGCTTTTTTTGGTCCTCCAATAAATCGGTATCGTTTTTGAAAAATCATAATCGTCGACCTCTAATTTCAACAATACTGTGTAACTCCGGTAGGACAACATCTGAAAAATAGTGACTACTTGGTAGTGTGTACTGGGGCTAGAGGTGCTCGACCAGTCGGCGAAAGCCAACATCATCCCCGACGGAGAACAGTTGATTGTCAAGGGCAATGAAAATCCATCATCTTGACAATGGATTTCGCCTTTGAGTTGTCCCGCTGAATTTTTTTACTCTTTCAAATGACTGTTCGACTTGAACTTATTTAGTTGTTGGAAGTGCGCGCTTAGTAATTTTCTGCTTTTGTTCTGTGTAGCTCTGTATTTTTCGTGGCGTCATTACGTCATCTACCTACGTTATATAGGTATGCACGTCAGCATCGACATCGGTTTTGCACATCGGTGTTAAACTAGACAATTGGCCAATGTCGATGTTCGCATTTTTAGCGAATATCGGACCGATTCCGATATGCTCACCGATATATCATGCATCCCTACTATTTACTTTTAGTCCACTATATTCCTAAAGAAAACATGTACTTTGCACTCCCATGTATTTTCCCTGACACCAAATACTATGTTTGTAAATGATGTCTGAGTGTTGGAGTGTGCCCTTGTATGTCCGTAAATAAAATAAAAAACAAGCCATTTCTGCCGGATGGTTTGCTTAATATACTGAACAAAAATATAAACGCAACATGTAAAGTGTTGGTCCCATGTTCCATGAGCTGAAATAAGATAGAATACATTTTCCATACGCACAAAAAGCGTATTTCTCTCACATTTTGGGAACAAATCTGTTTACATCCCTGTTAGTGAGCATTTCTCATTTGCCAAGATAATCTATCCACCTGACAGGTGTGGTATATCAAGAATCTGATTAAACAGCATGATAATTACACAACTGCAGCTTGTGCTGGGGGACAATAAAAGGCCACTCTAAAATGTGAAGTTTTGTCACACAACACAATGCCACAAGTTGAGGGAGCGTGCAATTGGCATGCTGACTGCAGTAATGTCCTCAAGAGCTGTTGCCAGATAATTTAAGTGTGCATTCCTCTACCAAAGGTTGTTTTTGAGAATTTGGCAGTACGCCCAACCGGCCTCACAACAGCAGACCAAGTGTAACCATGCCAGCCCAGGACCTCCACATTCGGCTTCTTCATCTGCTGGATCGTCTGAGATCAGCCACCCGGACAGCTGATGAAACTGTGGGTTTGCACAACCGAAGAATTTCTGCATGATCTGTCAGAAACCGTCTCAGGGAAGCTCAATGGGCTGACTTCAATGGGCAAATCTCACCTTTGGAGAAGTGCGCTCTTCACGGATTAATCCCATGTTCAACTGTACTGGGCAGATGGCAGACAGCGTGTATGCATTCGTGTGGATGAGCGGTTTGCTGATGTCAACATTTTGAACAGAGTGACCCATGGTGGCGGTGGGGTTAGGGTATGGGCAGGCATAAACCAAGGACAACGAACACAATTGCATTTTATCGATGGCAATTTGAATGCACAGAGACACCTCGACAAGATCCTGAGGCTCATTGTCATGCCATTCATCCGCCTCATGTTTCAGCATGATAATGCACGGCCCCATGTCACAAGGATCCATACACAATTCCTGGAAGCTGAAAATGTCCCAGTTCTTCCATAGCCTGCATACTCACCAGACATATCACCCATTGAGCAGGTTTGGTATGCTCTGGATCAACGTGTACGACAGCGTGTTCCAGTTCCAGCCAATATCCATCAACTTTGCACAGCCAAATGTGTTACGCTGCATGAAGCAAATGGGGGTCACACAATAATTTTTTATCCACACCCCCTACCTTTTTAAGGCACCGTCCAACAGATGCATATCTGTATTCCCAGTCATGTGAAATCCTCACGATAAGGCCTAATGAATTTATTTAAATTGACTGACTTGCATAATCAATGCAAAAAAAGCTAAAAGTAACCCAAGCATAAACAATGCAAAAAAGCTAAATGTAACCCAAGGCTACTCATTAGGTACAAAACAAGCAACCCTGCTCCTAAATCCAATGCACAGCCCCGTAACTCAGTAAAACACTTGAAATCGTTGCATGTTGCATTTACATTTTTGTTCAGGATATAAGGAATTTTACTCAAGTATGACAATTTTGTCGTTTTCCCACCACTGATACTTATATATGCACTGCACTGTACAACCTATGGATTCTGCACCCATGAAATTGGGGATCGGCCTACCCAGTGACACACACAGAACACAACTCTGTAGAGTTTACACAAATATTAGCGTCTTGCTCTTATTGCAGGACTTTGACTGGGGAAAATCACCTCCCCAGTTAGTCTATCATGCGTATTGAAACTCATATTGCACTCTACAGCCTAACCCAGCGTTTCCCAAACTCAGTAACCCAAAAGGTGCACCTCTTGGTTTTGGCCCTAACACTAGACAGCTGATTCAAATTATCAAAGCTTCATGATTAGTTGAATCGGCTGTGTAGTGCTACGGCAAAAACCAAAACGTGCACCCATTGAGATCCTGAGGACCGAGTTTGGGAAACCCTGGCCTAACCTATGGATTGTGCACCCATAAAATGATTCAGCCTACTCAGTGACACCCACAGAACAAAAATCTGTAGAGTTTACACACATATTAGCGTCTTAGTCTATTACGCGCAATACAAGCCAAGTTGAGAGTTGATTTTCCACAGTCAAAGTCCCGCAATAAGAGCTAAGATGATAATATTTGTGTAAAATCTACAGATTTATGTTCTGTGGGTGTCACTGGGTATGCTGATACCCCATTTCATGGGTGCACAATCCATAGATTAAGCTGTACAGGGCATAATAGTTGTATGTAGTCCATTTGTGGCAGGATTCCACTATTTGTATACATTTCAATTAGGGGACTTTTATTTTGAAAGAAAACCGCCGACTCCACTGTTGTTGCTCACGCTAATGTTTTTCACGACACACTGCTGAAAAAGCCAATGCATATGCTTGAGACAGCAGGTGCCCGTGCTTTTCAAACGCTCATTTGCATTGCTAATGTAACAAAGCCACAAGCCCAGTTTTGTGTAGGCTAGCCTAAAATAAACGTCTACCGAATTTTTTTACTTATGTTTTCCTCTTGAAATGTTTGGGCTATAGCCTATGTAAGGGAATTCAACCCGTTAATTTAACCACAACAACAGACATGATTTCCAAGTTGTAGCCAAGACGCATTCCGAACAATAGATGGCCTGGCCTATTGACAAAGCTGTTCCGCGTTATAACGCGTAAATGCAACATCATTGGCAAAAGTCATGCCGAGGGAAAAAATGCTTTGTAGCCATCTTTTCGATGAATGAGGCAATATTACATTCATATAATCCTGGAATCAACACATGCGTGATTAGTAATATGAAATCCTCACTGATAAAAACAACAGCGCCACATTCCCAACAAATCCAGCGCTTGTCTATTGTGAAGCTCATAGACTAGGCTACACATTCTCGAAACCTCTACACATTCTCTTATGTTTTCCCTCTCGTGAGAGATCCCATTTGTAAAATGGAATTGAGGTCCTACTTGGCCCCGTTTAAATTCACACTTGAATGCCTTTAAATTATAACGTGGCAGTCTGGCGAATGGGAGTGGAAATTGATTTAATGAGGAGCCTCAGGTTCTCAGGCACCAAAGTACGTTTTGGAGCGCACAATTGTCTTCCCAAACAAGTGGCTATGGAACCAAAGCAATGCCAGAAAATGACAAACATTTCATTTTATGTAGGCTATCCAGAGTTGAGATGCACCGAGCGCGCACGTATCAACCACCAACAGCCTGTTCATAGTCCCTCAACGTTGAGATCATCCAACAAAAACCAAACTGTGCTGCCCATCCAAGAGCTTCATCAATAGCCATATTGTATGACTATAAAAGGTTAATTAAACGGTAAATGGAAATCGCATAAGTTAATCATCATATGCATTTAATAGCTTATTTAACAAAGAGGCTAGGCTACAATAAAAAAAAACGAATAATCTCTGCAAACCTTGTTTCGTGTGGCTAAATCCGTTTCTGTGTGCTGGAGAAAGGTAATAAACTGATCCAGACGGGAAAAGACACACACTAAATCCCTGCTCGCATCCTCATGCCTTGAAGCAGCCAACCCAGTGTGGAGAATTGCGCGGGGACGTGAGGGTCGCGTTGGTATTAACAGACGCGCAGCTGCGGCTCCGCAAATACAGACCATCTATCTCACCCGTTGCCCTTAGCAACCACGGAGATCACCCACCCCACCCCCACTACTAAGCGGGTTAATTTGAGTAATTTAACCTTTATTTAACTAGGCAAGAGGGTTAGATTACGGTTCGGATTTGTTTCCCTCAGTAATTTGCCCAGTTAGAGCGAAGAGCCACGTGCATTTGATATGATGTAAAATTGTGCGATTTAAAGCGCAAAATCACGTAATCTTGAGACAGGTTATCCTCCCATGTGCTCCCATTCCCATAATTTTGGTGTGCAGCCAACCGTTGCTTTGTATCGTCGTCTTGAACTCATGTGACTTGGGAACAATGGCCCTTCAAGCACATGAAGCACAATTGACACCTAGAGTGGATGAAATGTCAATTTATTTAATCAATCACAATGTCCACCACCAATGAAACACAGAGTAAAAGCCCTTTTATTACATGTTTTTTCTTCTTCTGGAAACCATCTCTTGATTCCACACTATGTATCAGCCTTCGACCTCACCAATCAGCATTGTTCAGCCATGTTGGAGAACCAAGTGGCCATTTGCTTGCCATACAGTGAGACTGCAAAACAGAAGACAAACGAAGGTGTATGGAGAGAAATAGCCAATCACAGAAATTCCATCAGTGGGCCTGGGGCACCCGAGCAGAGGGAGGATTCAGTGGAACATTGTGCCGTGTGCTCAGGGAGTCTGTACGGATGCCATCATATCTGTCTGTGCCTATCCGTTTTAATATTGGACAACATTTGTCCCCTGGATAGAGTAAATTGTGCGCTGCACTGGAAAAGCATTGCTGCGTGATTCATATTTTATAAGACAGTACATCTGCGAGGACTTGGTCTCTTTCGTTCCCTGAGCCTTCATTTCCTTGTGGAGGATGCCAGAGTGTCTATCTGTGCAGGCTAGGCTACACTGCTGGCTTTGAGTCAGCAAGGCATCCATTTAATGGTTAAGGGTACAGGAGGGCATGGTGCAGCCGAGCCAGCCCCGTGTCATGCATGGCTCCATGTGAAATCCTCTCCTTATATGGGATGTTGCATGGTGCATCAAAGGGTTTAAGAAAGGTGCAGACATTAACTGAAGAATGTTAGAATAGAATGTTACCAAAGTTTGGCTCAATAAATTATTTGGTGGGCATGGCTTGGTAGGGTGGAGGATGGAACCTCTGTTACAGTAGGTGGAGTTTCTACCATCTTTGCTTCCTCAACAACAACACACAGTGGGCTCTCCCCAGTAACCCACAGTTAGCTGTTCTTTTGGGGGTGGTCATTTATCTCCCGAGTGGGGTGTTTGTCTTTTGTGTGGGATCACCCACTAGAACTGCTGGCTCTCCTATGCCTCTGACCAGCTTAGGCAGGTTGGAGCCAACGTGCCTGAAATATTTCATCATTCCTCCATCACTGGCTGATCCAATCAGAGAATACATTATTTTCAGCCGCTATCCGAGTGAGCAAATCCCAATGTCATTTGGATGTCGCAGACAGGCAGAGGGAAAGTTGTCTGTGCCTGGAGAGGCTCTCGCCGCCTCTGGTGACGTGTGTGTAGGGTAATGACATATTTTCCATTCAAGGGCTTGATCATAAATAACACCCATTCAGATGCACCACTACATTTCAGTCATTTAGCAGACACTCTTATCCAGAGTGATTTACAGGAGTAATTAGGGTTAAGTGCCTCACTCAAGGGCACACCGACAGATTTTTCACCTAGTCAGCTCAGGGATTCGAACCATCAACCTTTCGGTTACTGGCCTAAAGCTCTTAACCGCTAAGCTACCTGTCACCATAACAGTCAGTACAAATTAAGTTCCAACCTACAAGGGATGGGAGCTTTGAACAGTGTCAAAAAGTAATGGCTTTAGTTTTTGGAATTCTGTATTGGATGTCTGTCTGCTCTCAGACCCAGACATCCCACAGCCAGCAGAGTCCCTACAGGGACTGAAACATAAAAACAAATGTCCCCCAAGCGGAGGGATTTCAGTGTGAACACATTTAAGTGAAGCCTCACTAACGCCTGGCGACAGCGTGTGCATGTGTGTCAGGCTCACACTACCTGTCAACTCCATTTCCCGCTCTCTTGTCCAGGGCGACAAGGTCTTATTTTGAGAAGCCGGTTTCTGCAGCCTGATGACCAGCACGTGCTCTGACACCCAGCCGTAAACACACTGGCTCGGAGGCGCTGGCAGCCAATCGAATTGTATCTGCAGCCCCTTCATTTACTGCAAATAGATTTACAATAAGCCGACATCACTGTCTATAAATGTATGGTGTTAGAAGGATTAAGCCTTCCATTTAATCAATGTGGACTGCAGAAACAATGACGAACAATAGGAAGACCATGGAGGAGGAGTCAGGGTTAAAAAGAGGAGGGGGGGGGTACTTTTCAATGCATGCCTCGGTCCGCCCCCAAGTATTTCTCATAAGACATCCATTCAGACGAATTAAAACAGAGTGGAGGCGATAGGGAGGGGGAATTTATCTGGGCTAACAGTCATTGTCAACTGAAGTAGCCTAGGAACTGGAATGAAAGAGGGCTCAAAATCGTATCCATCTTAGGAGAGAGCAAGGCAGTGCAAAGATATGTGTTTTCATCTGGCCGATTTGAGACAGCCATTAGCATTTAGACCGAAAATGTTTCAAATCAAATCAAATTTATTAGTCACATACACATGGTTAGCAGATGTTAATGCGAGTGTAGCGAAATGCTTGTGCTTCTAGTTCCGACAATGCAGTAATAACAACAAGTAATCTAACCTAACAATTCCGCAACTACTACCTTATACACGCAAGTGTAAAGGGATAAAGAATATGTACATAAAGATATATGAATGAGTGATGGTACAGACGGCATAGGCAAGGTGCAGTAGATGGTATAGAGTACGGTATATACCTATGAGATGAGTACTGTAGGGTATGTAAACATAAAGTGGCATAGTTTAAAGTGGCTAGTGGTCCATGTATTACATAAGATGGCAAGATGCAGTAGATGATATAGAGTACAGTATATACATATACATAAGAGATGTGTAATGTAGGGTATGTAAACATTATATTAGGTGGCATTGTTTAAAGTGGCAGGTGGTACATTTTTACATAATTTCCATCAATTCCCATTTTTAAGGTGGCTGGAGCTGAGTCAGTTTGTTGGCAGCGGCCGCTAAATGTTAGTGGTGGCTGTTTAACAGTCTGATGGCCTTGAGATAGAAGCTGTTTTTCAGTCTCTCGGTCCCTGCTTGGATGCACCTGTACTGACCTCGCCTTCTGGATGATAGCGGGGTGAACAGGTAGTGGCTTGGGTGGTTGTTGTCCTTGATGATCTTTATGGCCTTCCTGTGACATCGGGTGGTGTAGGTGTCCTGGAGGGCAGGTAGTTTGCGCCGGGTGATGCGTTCTGCCGACCTCACTACCCTCTGGAGAGCCTTACGGTTGTGTGCGGAGCAGTTGCCGTACCAGGCGGTGATACAGCCCGACAGGATGCTCTCGATTGTGCATCTGTAGAAGTTTGTGAGTGCTTTTGGTGACAAGCCGAATTTCTTCAGCCTCCTGAGGTTGAAGAGGCGCTGCTGCGCCTTCTTCACAACGCTGTCTGTGTGGGTGGACCAATTCAGTTTGTCCGTGATGTGTACACCGAGGAACTTAAAACTTTCCACCTTCTCCACTACTGACCCGTCGATGTGGATAGGGGGGAGCTCCCTCTGCTGTTTCCTGAAGTCCACAATCATCTCCTTTGTTTTGTTGACGTTGAGTGTGAGGTTATTTTCCTGACACCACACTCCGAGGGCCCTCACCTCCTCCCTGTAGGCCGTCTCGTCGTTGTTGGTAATCAAGCCTACCACTGTAGTGTCGTCCGCAAACTTGATGATTGAGTTGGAGGCGTGCATGGCCACGCAGTCGTGGGTGAACAGGGAGTACAGGAGAGGGCTCAGAACGCACCCTTGTGGGGCCCCAGTGTTGAGGATCAGCGGGGTGGAGATGTTGTTACCTACCCTCACCACCTGGGGGCGGCCCGTCAGGAAGTCCAGGACCCAGTTGCACAGGGCGGGGTCGAGGCCCAGGGTCTCGAGCTTGATGACGAGTTTGGAGGGTACTATGGTGTTAAATGCTGAGCTGTAGTCGATGAACAGCATTCTCACATAGGTATTCCTCTTGTCCAGATGGGTTAGGGCAGTGTGCAGTGTGGTTGCGATTGCGTCGTCTGTGGACCTATTGGGTCGGTAAGCAAATTGGAGTGGGTCTAGGGTGTCCGGTAGGGTGGAGGTGATATGGTCCTTGACTAGTCTCTCAAAGCACTTCATGATGACGGAAGTGAGTGCTACGGGGCGGTAGTCGTTTAGCTCAGTTACCTTAGCTTTCTTGGGAACAGGAACAATGGTGGCCCACTTGAAGCATGTGGGAACAGCAGACTGGGCTAAGGATTGATTGAATATGTCCGTAAACACACCAGCCAGCTGGTCTGCGCATGCTCTGAGGACGCGGCTGGGAATGCCGTCTGGGCCTGCAGCCTTGCGAGGGTTAACACGTTTAAATGTTTTACTCACCTCGGCTGCAGTGAAGGAGAGCCCGCAGGTTTTGGTAGTTGGCCGTGTCAGTGGCACTGTATTATCCTCAAAGCGGGCAAAAAAGGTATTTAGCCTGTCTGGGAGCAAGACATCCTGATCCGCGACGGGGCTGCTTTTCTTTTTGTAATCCGTGATAGACTGTAGACCCTGCCACATACCCCTTGTGTCTGAGCTGTTGAATTGCGATTCAATTTTGTCTGGGTTGTTTGGGTTTTGATGTGCGCAGTCCTCCACTCTCTTTTTGGGTCCATTTAGGTAATGGCACTTTCCACAGTACATTAATCTGTGTAATTAGGTTTGAGCCACACTCTCCTCTGAAACAGATCGTGACGGGCCAGGGTACCTCTTTTTTTGTTGCAGTTTCTGCCCTGGAGGAAAATAGGTGGAATGCATTATTCTTTTTTATTATCTGAATTCAGTGCTCATCGAGAGCAGGGAGGAAGCAATGGAGTACATGACTCTTTGACAATGTTGACTCTGATGGACCCGCTGATGTACTGTGATTCACTGATGAGGCAAATATGGAACACACCTCTGGTTATCTATCCAAATGAGGGAGGTGGTTTGCTTCCTGTGCGTTGTCAGACCATCCCAATCAAGCTTCCCATAACCAAACAAACCAATGATTGGTTAAACCAGACTATCATCCCATACCTAAACCAACTGCCACTTCAGAGTTCATCCGCACCAAAATGGATGCCATGACTGTGTCTTCACACGTCCATCCACCACCACCTGTAGGTGTCTTATGGGCACGCCACTGCTCATGCATGGGAGACTTTCGCGTTGCAGCTGTCGTAGCCACCCAATACTACAACAATCCTGTCCTGAAGTGATGCCTTCCCAGGGATTTCTCTATAATCTCTTTATGTGTGCACAACCTGTCAATCTCAATCATGGCTGTTGTTGTGCCAGCCTCCCGCTGAGGGTTGGACGGGAGGGGTGTGATATGGGGCCCTGGCCAATGGTGATCCATTCTGTCGATTAGCTGCATGCTCTCTCATTATCATCTCCCCCTACCAGTGCTAGGCTGAGGGCAGAGATACGATGGGGACCAACCATGGATTTAGCCATTGTGACATAGGGTAAGGGACCTGTCACAGAATACCTATGGAACACCAGAGCTACACAACTGTGAAACGCCATTTTGGTAGTCAATCCCTCTGCAAACCCTAGTGGATGTGAAAAACCTCTTTCCACAGGTGGGGAACATGTAAACCCTGTGCCCTAAATCTCAGGAGGTCAACGTGTGTATTCCTCCAACACCTGACATTTTCATTAGCTTAGTTGTAACCAGTAGTGTAAAGTACTTAAATAAAAAATACTTTAAAGTACTACTAAAGTCGTTTTTTTGGGTATCTATACTTTCCTATTTATATTTTTGACAACTTTTACTTCAATACATTCCTAAAAAAAATGTACTTTTTACTCCATACATTTTCCCTGACACCCAAAAGTACATGTTACAGTTTGAATGCTTTGCAGGACAGAAAATGGTCCAATTCGCACACTTACCAAGAGAACATCCCATGTCATCCATACTGGCTCCGATCTGGCGGACTCACTAAACACAAATGCTTTGTTTGTAAATTATGTCTGAGTGTTGGAGTGTGACCCTGGCTATCCATAAATTTAAATAAAGATAAAAAGGAATTTTAAATTTGTACTTTTACTTTTGATACTTAGGTACAGTGGGGCAAAAAAGTATTTAGTCAGCCACCAATTGTGCAAGTTCTCCCACTTAAAAATATGAGAGGCCTGTAATTTTCATCATAGGTAGACTTCAACTATGACAGACAAAATGAGAAAAAAAATCCAGAAAATCACATTGTAGGATTTTTAATGAATTTATTTGCAAATTATGGTGGAAAATAAGTATTTGGTCAATAACAAAAGTTTCTCAATACTTTGTTATATACCCTTTGTTGGCAATGACAGAGGTCAAACGTTTTCTGTAAGTCTTCACAAGGTTTTCACACACTGTTGCTGGTATTTTGGCCCATTCCTCCATGCAGATCTCCTCTAGAACAGTAATGTTTTGGGGCTGTTGCTGGGCAACACGGACTTTCAACTCCCTCCAAAGATTTTCTATGGGGTTGAGATCTGGAGACTGGCTAGGCCACTCCAGGACCTTGAAATGCTTCTTACGAAGCCACTCCTTCGTTGCCCGGGCGGTGTGTTTGGGATCATTGTCATGCTGAAAGACCCAGCCACGTTTCAACTTCAATGCCCTTGCTGATGGAAGGAGGTTTTCACTCAAAATCTCACGATACATGGCCCCATTCATTCTTTCCTTTACACGGATCAGTCGTACTGGTCCCTTTGCAGAAAAACAGCCCCAGAGCATGATGTTTCCACCCCCATGCTTCACAGTAGGTATGGTGTTCTTTGGATGCAACTCAGCATTCTTTGTCCTCCAAACACGACGAGTTGAGTTTTTACCAAAAAGTTATATTTTGGTTTCATCTGACCATATGACATTCTCCCAATCTTCTTCTGGATCATCCAAATGCTCTCTAGAAAACTTCAGACGGGCCTGGACATGTACTGGCTTAAGCAGGGGGACACGTCTGGCACTGCAGGATTTGAGTCCCTGGCGGCGTAGTGTGTTACTGATGGTAGGCTTTGTTACTTTGGTCCCAGCTCTCTGCAGGTCATTCACTAGGTCCCCCCGTGTGGTTCTGGGATTTTTGCTCACCGTTCTTGTGATCATTTTGACCCCACGGGGTGAGATCTTGCGTGGAGCCCCAGATCGAGGGAGATTATCAGTGGTCTTGTATGTCTTCCATTTCCTAATAATTGCTCCCACAGTTGATTTCTTCAAACCAAGCTGCTTACCTATTGCAGATTCAGTCTTCCCAGCCTGGTGCAGGTCTACAATTTTGTTTCTGGTGTCCTTTGACAGCTCTTTGGTCTTGGCCATAGTGGAGTTTGGAGTGTGACTGTTTGAGGTTGTGGACAGGTGTCTTTTATACTGATAACAAGTTCAAACAGGTGCCATTAATACAGGTAACGAGTGGAGGACAGAGGAGCCTCTTAAAGAAGAAGTTACAGGTCTGTGAGAGCCAGAAATCTTGCTTGTTTGTAGGTGACCAAATACTTATTTCCCACCATAATTTGCAAATAAATTCATTAAAAATACTACAATGTGATTTTCTGGATTTTTTTTTCTCATTTTGTCTGTCATAGTTGAAGTGTACCTATGATGAAAATTACAGGCCTTTTTTTTTTACACCTTTATTTAATCTTTGTTTAACTAGGCAAGTCAGTTAAGAACACATTCTTATTTTCAATGACAGCCTAGGAACGATGGGTTAACTGCCTCGTTCAGGGGCAGAACGACAGACTTTTCCCCATTCAGCTCGGGGGATTCAATCTTGCAACCTTACAGTTAACTAGTCTAACGCTCTATCCACCTGATTACATTGCACTCCACGAGGAGCCTGCCTGTTACGCGAATGCAGTAAGCCAAGGTAAGATGCTAGCTAGCATTAAACTTATCTTACACAAAACAATCAATCAATCATAATCACTAGTTAACTACACATGGTTGATGATATTACTAGTTTATCTAGCGTGTCCTGCGTTGCATTTATTGATGCGGTGCGTATCGTTGCTCCAATGTGTACCTAATCATAAACATCAATGCCTTTCTTAAAATCAATCCACAGAAGTATATAATTTTTAAACCTGCATATTTAGCTAAAAGAAATCCAGGTTAGCAGGCAATATTAACCAGGTGAAATTGTGTCACTTCTCTTGCGTTCATTGCACGCAGAGTCAGTGTATATGCAACAGTTTGGGCCGCCTAATTTGCCAGAATTTTACGTAATTATGACATAACATTGAAGGTTGTGCAATATAACAGGAATATTTAGATTTTGGGATGCCACCCGTTAGATAAAATACGGAACGGTTCCGTAATTCACTGAAAGAATAAATGTCTTGTTTTCGAGATGATAGTTTCCGGATTCGACCATATTAATGACCTAAGGCTCGTATCTGTGTGTTATTATGTTATAACTAAGTCTATGATTTGATAGGGCAGTCTGACTGAGCGGTGGTAGGCAGCAGCATTCATTCAAACAGCACTTTCGTGCGTTTTGCCAGCAGCTCTTCGTTGTTCTTCAAGCATTGCACTGTTTATGACTTCAAGCCTATCAACTCCCGAGATTAGGCTGGTGTAACCGATGTGAAATGGCTAGCTAGTTAGCGGGGTGCGCGCTAAAAGCGTTTCAAACGTCACTCGCTCTGAGACTTGGAGTGGTTGTTCCCCTTGCTCTGCATGTGTAACAGTATAACTTTAAACCGTCCCCTCGCCCCGACACGGGCGCGAACCAGGGACCCTCTGCACACATCAACAACGGTTGCCCACGAAGCACGGTCGTTACCCATCGCTCCACAAAAGCCGCGGCCCTTGCAGAGCAAGGGGCAACACTACATATTGGTTTCAGAGCAAGTGACGTAACTGATTGAAATGCTACTAGCGCGTACCCGCTAACTAGCTAGCCATTTCACATCCGTTACACATGGGTAATGCTGCTTCGAGGGTGGTGGTTGTTGATGTGTTCCTGGTTCGAGCCCAGGTAGGAGCGAGGAGAGGGACGGAAGCTATACTGTTACACTGGCAATACTAAAGTGCCTATAAGAACATCCAATAGTCAAAGGTTAATGAAATACAAAATGGTAGAGAAATAGTCCTATAATTCCTATAATAACTACAACCTAAAACTTCTTACCTGGAAATATTGAAGACTCATGTTAAAAGGAACCACCAGCTTTCATATGTTCTCATGTTCTGAGCAAGGAACTTAAACGTTAACTTTCTTACATGGCACATATTGCACTTTTACTTTCTTCCCCAACACTTTGTTTTTGCCCTTATTTAAACCAAATTGAACATGTTTCATTATTTATTTGAGGCTAAATTGATTTTATTGATGTATTATATTAAGTTAAAATAAGTGTTCATTCAGTATTGTTGCAATTGTCATTATTACAAAAAATTTTTAAATTATAATAAAATTGGCCAGATTAATCGGTATCGGCCTTTTTGGTCCTCCAATAATCGGTATCGGCGTTGAAAAATCATAATCGGTCGACCTCTAATCCTGACAACTAGCCAAGTGAGCCAGCACGACACCTGCTTCGGCATGACACTCACTCCCCTCCATATTATTATTATTATTATTATTTTTTTTTTTACATGTACACGTACTCTTTATATGACAAATACGCAACATTTAAATATGTGATATGAGAAAGTTATGATACTTTTATAGCTGACAATTTAATCAGACATAAAATTCAAGGCAAAGGATGGAGTAAAGTAAAGGATTACAAAGTAAAGGATTACAAACCCAAGGGCTTGTGCAGTTTGGTTTGTGATTCAATTAACTTGTTTTTCTTATTTACAGTGCTAACACCTCCTTGTTAGAGCTCTGTTGGAATTTTGGCCAGCTTATTCAAGAGAGCAGTAAGAGATCAGCTTCACAATAACATACATTTTTTAGAGTTAAGATACTGTATAACTTGTGATTTATAGTGGGAACACTTCAGGCAAGGCCCCTATTGAGCGCAGAGACTTGTAGTACTGTCTATCTATGCACTTTCTTTCTGCAAGGTCAGTTGCTCCTTCTGGAGTCCAAACTTCAATAGTTAGCCTAATCATAGCAGTCCTTCTCAGGAGCCATCTCAAAACTCAGTTGGCGATGGTAACTGACGTTAGTCAGGCTAGCTCATAATATATATATATATATATATATTACACAGTATATCACAAAAGTGAGTACACCCCTCACATTTTTGTAAATATTTGAGTATATCTTTTCATGTGACAACACTGAAGAAATGGCACTTTGCTACAATGTAAAGTAGTGAGTGTACAGCTTGTATAACAGTGTAAATTTGCTGTCCCCTCAAAATAACTCAACACACAGCCATTAATGTCTAAACCGCTGGCAACAAAAGTGAGTACACCCCTAAGTGAAAATGTCCAAATTGGGCCCAATTAGTCATTTTCCCTTCCCTTGTACTCACTTTTGTGATATATACAGTATATATATATATATATATATATATACTGTATATATATATATACAGTATATATATATACTGTATATATATATATATATATACTGTATATATATATACTGTATATATATATACTGTATATATATATACTGTATATATATATACACACATACTGCTCAAAAAAATAAAGGGAACACTAAAATAACACATCCTAGATCTGAATGAATGAAATATTCTTATTAAATACTTTTTTCTTTACATAGTTGAATGTGCTGACAACAAAATCACACAAATTATCAATGGAAATCAAATTTATCAACCCATGGAGGTCTGGATTTGGAGTCACACTCAAAATTAAAGTGGAAAACCACACTACAGGCTGATCCAACTTTGATGTAATGTCCTTAAAACAAGTCAAAATGAGGCTCAGTAGTGTGTGTGGCCTCCACGTGCCTGTATGACCTCCCTACAACGCCTGGGCATGCTCCCGATGAGGTGGCGGGTGGTTTCCTGAGGCATCTCCTCCCAGACCTTGACTAAAGCATCCGCCAACTCCTGGACAGTCTGTGGTGCAACGTGGCTTTGGTGGATGGAGCGAGACATGATGTCCCAGATGTGCTCAATTGGATTCAGGTCTGGGGAACGGGCGGGCCAGTCCATAGCATCAATGCCTTTCTCTTGCAGGAACTGCTGACACACTCCAGCCACATGAGGTCTAGCATTGTCTTGCATTAGAAAGAACCCAGGGCCAACCGCACCAGCATATGGTCTCACAAGGGGTCTGAGGATCTCATCTCGGTACCTAATGGCAGTCAGGCTACCTCTGGCGAGCACATGGAGGGCTGTGCGGCTCCCCAAAGAAATGCCACCCCACACCATGACTGACCCACCGCCAAACCGGTCATGCTGGAGGATGTTGCAGGCAGCAGAACGTTCTCCACGGCGTCCCCAGACTCTGTCACGTCTGTCACACGTGCTCAGTGTGAACCTGCTTTCATCTGTGAAGAGCACAGGGCGCCAGTGGCGAATTTGCCAATCTTGGTGTTCTCTGGCAAATGCCAAACGTCCTGCACGGTGTTGGGCTGTAAGCACAACCCCCACCTGTGGACGTCGGGCCCTCATACCACCCTCATGGAGTCTGTTTCTGACCGTTTGAGCAGACACATGCACATTTGTGGCCTGCTGGAGGTCATTTTGCAGGGCTCTGGCAGTGCTCCTCCTGATCCTCCTTGCACAAAGGCGGAGGTAGCGGTCTTGCTGCTGGGTTGTTGCCCTCCTCCACGTCTCCTGATGTACTGGCCTGTCTCCTGGTAGCGCCTCCATGCTCTGGACACTACGCTGACAGACACAGCAAACCTTCTTGCCACAGCTCGCATTGATGTGCCATCCTGGATGAGCTGCACTACCTGAGCCACTTGTGTGGGTTGTAGACTCCGTCTCATGCTACCAATAGAGTGAAAGCACCGCCAGCATTCAAAAGTGACCAAAACATCAGCCAGGAAGCATAGGAACTGAGAAGTGGTCTGTGGTCACCACCTGAAGAACCACTCCTTTATTGGGGGTGTCTTGCTAATTGCCTATAATTTCCACCTGTTGTCTATTCCATTTGCACAACAGCATGTGAAATTTATTGTCAATCAGTGTTGCTTCCTAAGTGGACAGTTTGATTTCACAGAAGTGTGATTGACTTGGAGTTACATTGTGTTGTTTAAGTGTTCCCTTTATTTTTTTGAGCAGTAATATATATATATACATACATACATACATACATACATACACACACAGTGGGGAGAACAAGTATTTGATAACCTGCAAAATCGGCAGTGTTTCCTACTTACAAAGCATGTAGAGGTCTGTAATTTTTATCATAGGTACACTTCAACTGTGAGAGACAGAATCCAAAACAAAAATCCAGAAAATCACATAGTATGATTTTAAGTAATTCATTTGCATTTTATTGCATGACGTAAGTATTTGATCACCTACCAACCAGTAAGAATTCCGTCTCTCACAGACCTGTTAGTTTTTCTTTAAGAAGCCCTCCTGTTCTCCACTCATTACCTCTATTAACTGCACCTGTTTGAACTTGTTACCTGTATAAAAGACAACTGTCCACACACTCAATCAAACAGACCACAACCTCTCCACAATGGCCAAGACCAGAGAGCTGTGTAAGGACATCAGGGATAAAATTGTAGACCTGCACAAGGCTGGGATGGGCTACAGGACAATAGGCAAGCAGCTTGGTGAGAAGGCAACAACTGTTGGCGCAATTATTAGAAAATGGAAGAAGTTCAAGATGACGGTCAATCACCCTCGGTCTGGGGCTCCATGCAAGATCTCACCTCGTGGGGCATCAATGATCATGAGGAAGGTGAGGGATCAGCCCAGAACTACATGGTAGGACCTGGTCAATGACCTGAAGAGAGCTGGGACCACAGTCTCAAAGAAAACCATTAGTAACACACTACGCCGTCATGGATTAAAACCCTGCATCGCACGCAAGGTCTCCCTGCTCAAGCCAGCACATGTCCAGGCCCGTCTGAAGTTTGCCAATGACCATCTGGATGATCCAGAGGAGGAATGGGAGAAGGTCATGTGGTCTGATGAGACAAAAATAGAGCTTTTTGGTCTAAACTCCACTCGCCGTGTTTGGAGGAAGAAGAAGGATGAGTACAACCACAAGCACACCATCCCAACCGTGAAGCATGGAGGTGGAAACATCATTTTTTGGGGATGCTTTTCTGCAAAGGGGACAGGACGACTGCACCGTATTGAGGGGAGGATGGGGCCATGTATCGCGAGATCTTGGCCAACAACCTCCTTCCCTCATTAAGAGCATTGATTATGGGTCGTGGCTGGGTCTTCCAGCATGACAACGACCCGAAACACACAGCCAGGGCAACTAAGGAGTGGCTCCGTAAGAAGCATCTCAAGGTCCTGGAGTGGCCTAGCCAGTCTCCAGACCTGAACCCAATAGAAAATCTTTGGAGGGAGCTGAAAGTCCGTATTGCCCAGCGACAGCCCCGAAACCTGAAGGATCTGGAGAAGGTATGTATAGAGGAGTGGGCCAAAATCCCTGCTGCAGTATGTGCAAACCTGGTCAAGAACTACAGGAAACGTATGATCTCTGTAATTGCAAACAAAGGTTTCTGTACCAAATATTAAGTTCTGCTTTTCTGATGTATCAAATACTTATGTCATGCAATAAAATGCAAATTAATTACTTAAAATCATACAAATGTGATTTTCTGGATTTTTGTTTTAGATTCCGTCTCTCAAAGTTGAAGTGTACCTATGATAAAAATGACAGACCTCTACATGCTTTGTAAGTAGGAAAACCTGCAAAATCGGCAGTGTATCAAATACTTGTTCTCCCCACTGTGTGTGTGTATATATATATATATATATATTTTTTTTTTTCTTCTATAGGCTCCGGGGCTGTGAAATATATTGCTGGTGCTTTAGCAGGAATATAGAAAACAAATCACTTTGCTGCAGAGAACCATATCCACACAGAAAGAAAAAAAAAGTTCCTTTCATCTCAGCTTTTACTAGATTGGCCTAAAAACATTGGCCAGTAGTGTACAGTTAGAGAAGGATTCAGGGATAAATCCAGGGGAATAAAGCAGACATTCTTCACACTGGCTTTTACAGTATGCACACTTGCTGTGCAAACAGTACACCACAGTGTCAGTGCCTCTGATAAGTACATCAGAAGTCAGTTGGAAAGGTCTGTTTAACCAGAATGTCTCGGGGGACAAGTCTCATTTACTCAGCCGCCTGAGGAGACACTGGGCCCGCAATGCTTGTCCTTCAAGGGAAAATAGCAGCATTTACTTGTTCCGTTTTTACAGTCATTTGGCCGGTGGCACCAGATACCCTGCAGTATATCTCGGTCCAGAGTCCAATCTAGCGTGCCGTGCCCTTCCGTCTTTACACAGGTCCTAAATTATATTGTTAACAGTTGTGCCAAACACACACAAACCAGCAATTTGTTCTCTATATCGACTCCCCCTCTTACGAGTCATTGGGAAAACAGGACAAAACAACCAAAAAGGCATAGATTGAAAACATCACAATTTGCCTCATTAGCATGGGTGAACTGAGTGGCCCTGTTAGTCAAGACTATGTCTCCTCTTTAGCCACACAATCCTGATTCCCTGACCCTATGCATCAGAATTCCCTTTCACGGGCCAGCCATGGAAAGGTCATCTGCAAATTCTTCCGACATTCACTTATTTGCGTACTAATTGAATTTATAACATTCTTGGGTGCATTTTTTGCATGCAACAGTACAAAACCCCCTTTCAGTTCACCCACTAGCCCAGATACTTGCAGGCCATCGCACTATGGCGAAATCAGAATCACACGACATACCATTCCACACACACACACATTACAGAGTAGAAGAAAAATAGATCTATACCCCTCTGCTTGTTCTCACACTGTTCTTTAATTTCATGACGCATGTACAGATCTTGAACTCCACATATATAAAAAAAAAAAACTGGAATCCTTTACTGTATAAAGGGGAAGTTTAAAAATCATCCATGAAATGCAAGAAGCTGAGGAATCTGATTTGAAGAAATCTGATTTGTTACACTTCACTACATTTCCACGCTGATACACACTGGACGGACAAGAATCAAAACTCCGTGCAAACACTCCCCCACAAACAAACACACACACCTACAAGCATAAGGCAAACATATTCCAACATTTTCAGATGAGGTGCATGTACCTCACATAATATTATGGAGTTTTTATCCATTCACTTCTTAAGACTGACATTACATTTGTGACATATGGATGAGATCCAGGATTGCATCCACTATGTCAAAACATAAGCATTGACCATAAACTACTACATAACCCATACAGTATGTTTAGAGGCTTACACTGTAATCACTGGCCTCAGATGCGTTGGCTTTTTGCCTGATTGTTTTCCAGCTGGACTCTGTTGGCATCGCAGCAGATGTAAAAGAAATTCATTGAGTTTAAATTAACGACCCACGCACATGCAAACAAGGTCACACACACACACACACACACACACACACACACACACACACACACACACACACACACACACACACACACACACACACACACACACACACACACACACACACACACACACACACACACACACACACACACACACACACACACACACACACACACACACACACACACGCACACACGCACACACGCACAGCAGCAGCACAAAAGGAGTGCTAATTTATCCTAAGTGCATTAGCCAGGTCACCTATCCCATTGACCTACAAATGGGTCATCTCTGCAAGTCGCCCTAGTAAATCCGAGCTCGGGCATTCAGTATCATTCATTTGCAGAAACCCCATGTGAAATCGAGAGCTTGGGACTAACGATTACCTGCAAAAAGATGATTCTGAGATAATTGGCTTCAAAGTTCCAAACTCTCAATGGTTTGAAAGGTGTCAGCAATGTTTGTCTTGTATTCTTTTGAATTTAACAAGATTGGGGTGTTTAGAGTACTATATAGGTAGAGAACATTAAACAGAACAAGGCTTGATCAATAACTCAATTTGGACAAAAATGCAGATAGAACCAATAGTCCCAAGCGCTTGCAATATAGAGTGCAGAATAAATCGAAAGCTCTCTCTAGCTTTGACATAATAAATATTGATATACAGATCATTTCAAATGCCCAAAAGAGAATTGCTCAAAGTATTTGCCGTCATTAAGTCGTCCATATAGATTATAATCACCACATAAATAAGTTACAAATCCATCATGACAGACCAATCAACAAAAGTGCTACCCTGGCATAGTAAGACATTATGAATGCCATTAGAGATGAGCTACTTCTGCCAGCAGGATGGTGGAGGGATTCAGATAATAAATACCAAGGCCACATTTTTATTGGGCCTAATAGTTCTTAATTTCTCTCTTTTCTCATACGGCCTCCTTGTTAATGCCTTACTCATGGTTTTGAAATGGAAAGGCATTCTGGGACTGTCCCCCCTGAATAAGGTGTGTTCAGGGCTCACCACGGATTTGATGTGACCACCTTCTGGGACACTTTTGTCCCTCAGGTTGGCGGGGGCCCGTTGACGTAGCTCAGGGCCAGTTGGAAGGTGCGGGCAAAGGAGTTGGAGCGGTGGCACTCTAAGTCCATGAGGAGTGTTGTGGGCCAGACCAGCAGGGCTAGGAACACAGCCAGCAGGACGACCAGGAACACTAGGCTCCTCAGAGTCTTTAGTGCCCCCAGGGGCCACGAGCTGCACTGGGTTTGTCTGTCAGGGCACTCATTTGGCCTAGAGGAGGAAGGAAATGGATAGAAGGAGCGTGATAGAATTACAAAGTCTCAGCATCGTTGAAGTCAGAGGTTGTTATTGACCTTGGGGACTGGGAGTGTGTGCTGTTTATAATGTCAATAAATCACATGGAGTGAGATTTGCTATCTTCTTCTAATTGGTGTTGAGTGGAATATCAAATGTCACGACGGGTACTTGCAGTGTTGTAGTTATGAAAGTTAAGCCTATTTGAGTGCATCTACGTATAATAAGTAAAAACTATGATAGTACAGTAATATAAGTTGAACCAAAGCACTGAATATTAAAACATATAGGCTGCGTTTACACAGGCAGAACAATGCTGATATTTTGCACAATTATTGGCAAAAGATCTGATTGGTCAAAATACAAATAATTGGGCAAAAGATCAGAATTGGTCTTCCTGTTTAAAGGCAGCCAAAGTTTACACGTGAATAAGACTTTACTCACAGTTGCTCACTATGGACCACCTCCCATGAGGCATTGCAGTGCAGCTCTTCCTCTGGAGACTGGCAGAGAAACAGAGGAATCAACAGAGAGAGGGATTGTGTGTACACACACACAACCCGACAGGGGATGCATTCATTTTGGCCTCTGCTCTGTAGGCCTATACAACTTTTTACAAGGCAGCTGGCAAAGGTTTTTACTTTTAGTGTGATCTGCATGCATACAACCTGCCATCTTCAGTACATTGTTGTACCCAAAACTGTGGCTTCCCTCAGAGCAACCAGCACACTGACACACATACACAGAGCAGTTTGGGTTACGGCACAGGCTAGACTCATTCTACATGCAGTGTTTCTATGCAACAAAGGCCAATTGTAAATTAAAAGAGATGTCGAGATGTGGTCCAATGAGGTTTCCGCGCCCCCCTTCACCCCCCCTCTCTCATGGGACCAAACCACCAGCCCCTCGTCTGCCCCTCTCCCTCTATCCACTCACTGGGTTCTGACGACCGCTCGTGGCCTATGGTGTGTCTTTATTCGCTCGTCTGCAATTACAGACATAAAAAAATCCAGTTAACGCTAGAACGTTCCGCCGTCCCTGTAAAGCTGCCAATTAAGCCACAAGCGCAAAGAAATTACAAGAGCCCCTTTGAATTGGAAATGGTTACTCTGCAAGGTGAGGCTTTGCAGTGAAATCAGGCTTTCCATCAGCACAGCGATTCACTTTCTTATGGACGTGTCCCCCTCTGGCGAACAGAATGCTTTAGTCAGGCTGGGCTTCAGACAGCTTAATTAGAAAGAAAAAAGCACCCTCCCAAAAGAACAGAAGGGAAATGTTCCTGGGCTGTTTCTGTTCTGGTGACACTTAAAACGTGGCCTCTGCTACACCGATACATTTATAAATCTCAATTTTATTGTTTTGTTTACGAGGGAGACGAGGTATAGGATACTCTTTGTAGGCGATGTGAGACTCCCAAAATAGTGGGCAATGAATTTAAAGCTGCATGCAATGACACAAAACACTGAGTGTGGATGATTCTATGGATATTCACTTCGTGATGCCACTGAATTCTCCATGCATTTTTGCAAATATTGAAAAGGAAAGTCGATTCCTAGAGCTAGTCATAGTGTAAAAAAAAAAAAAAAAAGTGATCCTTTTCCACAAAGCAGGTCTGCATAGAACCAAACACCTTTGTGTGTATGTCTCACTATACATGCCCCTCTCTGGACCAATGCTAGTAAAGAGGAAAATAAGCAGAATCTAATCAGTGTGGACGGTCAGGAGTCTTGTGGAGGCTCCAGGGCACATCTCTCAGCTGTTCCAGAAAGCTACACACACACACGTGAAGATTCAAATGTGATGCAGTACGCTGCTCAATGAAGGCTACTGTTGCTAGCAGCTCATTCCTCCAACTTTACTCATTTCAGACTGCAGCGGCTATAATTTTTTGGGTGTGGGCAAAGTCGAATGTCCTCAAAGGATCAGAGGGTTTCTGTCTAAGTCATTATTTCCACCAATAAACTGAGATGACAATGAATTCTAATTTGGAGGAGATATTATGGGTCAGAGGGCACACTAGATCAGTCTTGAAAAGGCAGAGGAGTTTTACTGGGTTTAAGGCATACCTTCCCAGTACTGTCGGTCTGGACTGCCTTGGAGCAGGCTCTGCGCTGTTGGACCGAGGGGACCCTAGAAGGGACGGTGTGTCCATGCGTCTGTCCCAGCCAAGCGCTGATGCGAGCAGGGTCAAAGGTCACAGGCTCCGGGTAGGGTCCGTCGGGCGTGGAGGTCATCCAGCAGCCAGAGAGTAGAGGTCTGTCATCTCTGACACTCTGGGTAGTGGGAGGTGAGAACACCTCTGGACCTGCATACTCAAACCTCCTCTCCGGCCTCTGGAAACACCAGCGACAAATGAGGATAGATTGTGTAATTTTACCTGGAATGAACTAACACATTTCAGTGAGGTTTTCTGCTTTAATATGCAAAATCCTCAGAGGCTTTGATGTCTTTATATTGCTGGCTTAATCAGATGCTAAAAATCAATCCTACACTAATGTATCTTCCACTATTAATTCCAATGGGTTTTGGTTTGAGTTCAACAGCAGTGCAACACAATCAGTATTATATTAGTCACACCAGCAAAACAAAACTTCTCCCTACTGACACCGGTGATAATGGAAGTATTGGCTTTAGGGTTAACTGGAAACAGAGCACTAAGATTGTTTTCTCACACACACACATTCTCCACCTCTCTCTCACACACACATTCTCCACCTCTCTCACACACACACACACACAATAACTCCTTGTTAATCAAATTGAAGAACAACATTGTGCCTCATCATAATTTCAATGGATCATTTGTTTCACCCTGACAAGCGGATGCGCATACTTCAGTATACACCAAATTCCTTTGCCGGTTGAACACAAGTTTACATTCCTGATAATATTGCAAAAACATGTTGACCTGCGTGTGCCTCTGAGCCTAAGGGAACAGTGGCCGAGCGGAGCGCCAGAATACAAATCAGTAGGAGGAGCTACTCACCATGTCCTCTGCTGCGCTGTTATTTAGATCAGACTGAGAGCCTATGGAGCTGAGGTAACTCCGCCTCTTCACACCATCTCTTGCCAATGGCTTCTCTCGATCTGTTTGAATGACACAAGCACACCTCAAATCTGGTGCCAAGCCTCACCAACGCACATCGAAAACAATGACGGCGTTAATCATTTAAAATGTTCTCATGGTATCCCAATGTTTGAGGATAGAACACGATAAACTTTTCATTTTAATCCATAGTAAATTATTTCATTGCCTACCTGTGTGGGCGCTGAAATATGACAAGCCAACGTCGTATTGGGAGACGGGGCCCCCGATGTCGACGGAGGGGTCCCACTCCAGCACCATGTGGTCCAGGTTGGTGGGGTTCCGCTGGTCTGGGGCACTGCCCTTCTCAAACACACCATCCTGCTCCAACAGGACCTCAGACGGACAGCCGGAGTCAGAGGCTTGAGTCAGTACCCAGTCATCCTCATACACCTGACATGGAGAGGAGGGAGCAAAGGAGGAGGTGTAAGTGGAAGGTAATAACTATAAGGATGCTATAAAAACACAATAATGGTAGAGTTGTTCTCAGCATTTGGCCTGGAACAGCTGTTCAGAGCCAAGAGAGAAATTGACATATTTCACAACCCAAAAGTCACCTCGCTTGTCTTCACTAGCTTCCTTTAACCCATATATGCCTTTCAGAACAGCGGACAGAAGCTTAGAAGAGCAGGGTCTTAGAGTGGCAGGTGCAGTTAAAGATACAGGTTAAGCAGACCATACCAGTCTCATGCTGAGCAGGCGTGTGTGCAGATGGCCCACTCCCTCAAATACTTGGGCACAGTAGAGCAGCAGCTCCTGCAGCCCCGCCTCGATATCTTGGGCGTCCTCTGGCTCGCTCCTCTGGATTAGCGCCTCACCCCGCTCCAGGAGACAGTTCAGACGCCCCGCATTCTCCCCCACTGCCTCCTGGAAGCTCTGAGGCCATACACACAGCACAGTTAAATCAGAGAGGAAACATTTACCAGGGGAAAGGCCTGGTACTGGCATCAGGTAGCAGCAAGTCAGGGACAGTTAATGGGAATTACAGATAAATTACCAGGTAAAGTACATGCAAAATTATGTTAGGCACAAGTGAGGACCGCTGATTGCGTGGTTAGATTACTTGGCTGGTCAGTCCTGTCCAGTACAGTCCTAGGCCATGTCCTTTACCTGCAGCTCCCGCATCTTGTCACAGGTGTCCCTTCCAGAGAAGTGCTCCACCTCGGTCAGCCTAAGGTCCATGTCAGCAAGCCACACAGCCATCTCCTCCCTCTGGCCATCAAACTCCTCCCGCTGGGACACACAGTGCTGGGGGAGGTGCAGGAGAAGACAGGGTAGGAAAGAGAGCATGTGAAGCGAGGGGGGTTGGATGTAGCGCAAAAAATAAATGTCCCTTATATACACTGCCTTAGACATCTGTGTGATGGCGGAAGGGGGTATCTTGCACCTCTTACCTTGAGTCTGCGGCAGACACTCTCAATGGTTCCATGTAGGCGGTCCCAGCGCTGACCACAGTCCTTGGCCATGCCCAGCAGGCGTGACCGCATGGCCCCATCAAAGAGCCTGGTCAGGGTCCTGTTCCTAAGGGTCAGACTGTCCAGCTGCACCAGCCGAGCCCCAGCCTGGGTCCTCAGGCTCTGGGAGGGGAGAGCACAACAACTGGGGGTTTAGATAGAGACTTGTTGTTCTGTCTGTTCTATTATACAGGTGAACAAAACAGTGCTGTAATAACACCACCAACATGGGGCTTTAGATGGACATTAGACGGCCTAATCTAGTCTCTTTTTACCTCAAATTTCTTGAGCTCCTCCTTGGCAGTGACAAAGAGCACATGGGCAGATCTCGGGGAGTCGGCAGACTTCTCAGCCAATTGGAGCCAGTCGCAGAGAGAGGAGCACTCCTTCATGAACTCATGCCATAGCACCCATTTTCTTTCCAACCTTTGCGAGATAAAACAAACAAAGGTCAGACTGGTAAACAGAAAAGCACATCGATTAGGGTAGTATGGTTCACTGCTAGGAGAGACTGCAGAATCGCCCTGTTGATCAATATAATCTACTATCCATTAATTAACTGTCCACGTTAATTAGGTCTTAATCCTTCAAATCAGCAAATACACTTGAGAAAACCCCATAGGGGTCAGAAGAGAAAACTAATGTGTTGAGGAGTTGAGAAAGGGGATTTTTCTGATACACACTCACTGGACACATCCATCCAGAGACAGGCTTCCATCTTGGATCAAGCAGTTTCCCAGTGGCAGACAGTCTTGGGGCTCCTCACTGATATCTAGTAGAGGCAGGAAGTGGGACTCGGAAAGTAGGGGCTCAGTGTGCTCTAGGATCAGGTCCAATCGCAAGGGGCTGTTCACAGACTGGGTAGCGACTCGACGTTCAACCTCTTCCGACATTATGTCACTTCCTGTGCTGCAGGGACAATGTTGTCCATGACTACCGGCTGAGAGTGGCACCTCCACAGGCATCTTGGGCTCCACCTGTCACCTGGGCAGCTCCACCTGTTTGGGGTGGGAAAGTGTCGCTGCATTACAACACTCCGAAATGAGGTGACAATTACAACACACATACTCAATGCAATTCATTTGAAAGCATTTTTCACAGTAACAATGTCTATAGTATGTTATCAGATGGACCCTACATGCTTTTCAATGCACTCCGTAAAAAGGTGCGATCTTTGGAAAAAAAGAAAATCAAGGGTGGGATGTCTTGGAGCACTCAGTGTTGGGTGAGCACCTGAGTTAACCCATCAGGGTTATTCATATAAGTAATTACAAACAGAGTTCTGAATGACTGCCCAGGAATTGAGAGAGACAGCGCAGATGGCGCGTAGCTGAATGCCTCTCCCAAAGTGAGGCAACTACCCGAATGGCCAAGAGGTAATTTTCTGGGCCATCTAATCGTTTTGTAGTAGCACTCCCTCTTATGAATTATGACTCAGCAGTTCAGACCATTCTAAAAAGGGGTTAGGAGCTGAAAACAGAGGACGTTTTCACATTACAGACTGTTGGATAGGAAATGAAAACAGTAAAGAGTAGTCCTTCGGTCCCATCAATGTTGACATTAACCATTTCTGCCTGCCTTTAGAAAATCATACAACAAAAGCTGAGGGTGTGTAATTAAAGCAGTCTGAAACATGCACTTGTCTGGTCAGTGCATAGGAGATGTTGTACCCACCGTGACTATTAAAACCTACCCTAACCAGAAACCGTGGATAGATGGCGGCATTCACGCAGAACTGAAAGCGCGAGCCACCGCATTTAACCATGGCAAGGTGACTGGGAATATGGCAGAATACAAACAGTGTAGTTATTCTCTCCGCAAGGCCATCAAACAAGTGAAATGTCAACAGAAAATGTTGCAATTCAACGGCTCAGACACGAGACGTATGTGGCAGGGTCTACAAACAATCACGGACTACAAAAAGAAAACCAGCCACGTCACGCTTCCAGACAAACTAAACACCTTCTTTGCCCGCTTTGAGGATAATACAGTGCCACCGACACGGCCCGCTACCAAGGACTGTGGTCTCTCCTCTGTGGCCGACGTGACTAAGACATTTAAGCGTGTTAACCCTTGCAAGGCTGCCGGCGCAGACCAGCTGGCTGGTGTGTTGATGGACATGCTTCAAGATGGCCACCACTGTTCCGCAACCCAAAAAGGCAAGTGAACTACAGGACTATCGCCCCGTAGCACTCACTTCATCATCATGAAGTGCAGAGAGTCTAGTTAAGGATCATATCACCTCTACCTTACCTGACACCCGAGACCCGCTTCAATAGATCCACAGACGATGCAATCACCATCGTACTGCACACTCCCCTACCCCATCTGGACAAGAGGAATAACTATGTAAGAATGCTGTTCATTGACTATAGCTCAGAATTCAACACCATAGTACCCTCCAAGCTCATCATTAAGCTAGAGGCCATGGGTCTCAACCCCACCCTGTGCAATTGGGTCTTGGACTTCCTGACGGGCCGCCCCCAGGTGGTGAATGTAGGAAACACAACCACTTCACTGATCCTTAACACTGGGGCCCCACAAGGGTGCGTGCTCAGCCCGTTCCTGTACTCCCTGTTCACACGACTGCGTGGCCATGCACGCCTCCAACTCAATCATCAAGTTTGCAGACGACAACAGTTGCAGGCCTGATTACGAACAACAAGATAGCCTACAGGGAGGTGGTGAGGGCACTCGGAGTATAGTGTCTGCAAACCAACCTCTCACTCAATGTCAACAAAACATTGGAGATGATCGTGGACCTCATGAAACAGCAGAGGGAGCACCCCCCTATCCACATCGACGGGACAGCAGTGGAGAAGGTGGATAGTTTTAAGTTCCTCGGCGTACATGTCACAGACAAATTGAAATGGTCCACTCACACAGACAGTGTGGTGAAGGCGCAACAGCACCGCTTCAACCTCAGGAGGCTGACGAAATGTGGCTTGTCACCTAAAACCCTCAAACTTTTACAGATACACAATTGAGAGCATCCTGTAGGGCTGCATTACCACCTGGTACAGCAACTGCACCACCCACAACCGCAAGGCTCTCCAGAGGGTGGTGCGGTCTACACAACACATCACCGGGGGCAAACTACCTGCCCTCCAGGACACCTACAGCACCCGATGTCACAGGTAGGCCAAAAAGATCAAAGACAACAACCACCCGAGCCACTGCCTGTTCACCCCGCTACCATCCAGAAGTTGAGGTTAGTACAGGTGCATCAAAGCTGGGACCGAGAGACTGAAAAACAGCTTCCATCTCAAGGCCATCTGACTGTTAAACACCCATCACTAACACAGACGCTGCTGCTTACATACAGTGGCGGTTCTAGACCATTTCAACTGGGGGGGGGGGGGGGGGGGGCAAGCTGGGGCCAGTTGTACAGTCAGAGGGGCCAGTTACATTAGACGTTATTGTTGTCATCGTTTTCTTCACTGCATTGCAGGCATTAGCAGGCAAAATACCATGTTCATAATCATCATCGTTGCCACTGTCTAATAACGGATGTAAAAAAAGAACGATAGCAAAAATTAGTTATGTAAAAATGATTTCATACTCCACATTTAGGGGGGCCACAAGGGGGTCCAAAATTGTTGTCACAGGGGCACTGCCCCTCCCCCTCCCCCCAGAACCGCCACTGCCTACATAGACTTGAAATCATTGGCCACTTCAATAAATGGATCACTAGTCATTTTAATAATGTTTACATATCTTGCATTACTCATCTCATATGTATATACACTGTATTTTATATCATCTTGCCTATCCTTTACTTAGATTTGTGTGTATTAGGTAGTTGTTGTGGAACTGTTAGATTACATGTTAGATATTGCTGCACTGTCGGAACTAGAAGCACAAGCATTTCACTACACTCGCAATAACATCTGCATGTGACCAATAACATTTGATTTGATTCATGCAGGCCGGTCTGTTTAATCCTGATTGTAGGCCCGGTCTGTTTAATCCTGGTTTTGTCTGTCATCTCTACAGTATAGTATAATAGTTTCTCTTTCCTTCTTTCTCTCGCTTTTATTCAGTGATTGACGGCACATTGGGCAGCAGCCTGTCAGGTAACGTTTCAGAGTGGGCACAGGTTTCTGAGGCTGTCAGATCTTTGATCGTGAATTATAAACAGAAAATATTGGCAAAAAGACTCATGTTTATCTAAATACCATTTAGAGCAGTGATATTCAAAGTCGGGGTTGTGACCCCTAGTAGCATCACAGGGGGAACTTACTTCAAAAACAAAACCTTACGAGTACAGATCATTGTATGGAACAACAAATGTTTTTTGAGAAAGATAATTGTATTTATTGGTTTCTTTCATTTTGATGTAATCAATTGTTGGTTATTTGTTGATGTAAAAATGTAAATTTGTCATTCAATTTTGGGTGGGATCGCAAATAATTATTGGGGCAAAAATATGGGGTCCCTGCGAAAAACAACAACATTTGAATACCACCGATTTAAACATTTATTTTTTGCATTCATTAGCTACTGAGGATACTTTTTGATGCAGTCTTCTCATTGTCATTCATAACTCATTTCCATGTTGCCATGCTTCAGGGCGGAAGGCATGTTGCTATGTGAAAGGAATGACAGCTCCTTCCAGGGGAAGTAGAACAGTGTGGAGGATGTTTCCAATACACATCACTGGCAATCTGCAATCCCACTTGTGAGCGTCCATCGACCCAACTGTCTATACTTAGTATTCCTTTCATATCCTCTTGAGGAACAGTCAGGATTGCAGAAGTTCTTTAGTCAGTGCAGAGATTTCACTATCAAGTTTGAACTCTTGGCAAACTTCTTACGTGGTTCTCAGTTGGTTCATTTGTGTGGCACAAAGCTGTGAGAAACTCTCCATTTGAGCCAACCTCTCAGACAGTGACATGCCCACAACTAATGACTAAACTGAAGTCCATAGGTCACAGAGACTGCCAGGAAAAAGTTTATGTAGGGCAGATGTGAGACCAGGCTGTCGGTGGAGTCTGAACTACTATCATGTGTGATACAGTTATGGACAACATCAATAAAATGGAAGGGGATGATTATATGACCCAAAAGTAAATATTGCTTATCTTACGGTGACATGAAACAGGGAACACAAGGTTCACATGGTTACCACTGCGTTATGCCAACCCAATCTGCTCACATTACTAGTGTTGTCAATCAAAATGTCCCGTAAACAACTTGATTGAGATGCCCTGGAGACTTAACACTTCATAATAAATTAACACAGGAGTGTTCTTTTCCATGGCAGTTCTTTTTTTTTTTATGCAGTTAAATAGAAATCCAGATTGTGGAAGTAGCCTGTAGGCTCTTTAAGAATTCCCTCAGCCTTGGAGGCCGATAAACCACTTCTTCACACTGCCCGGAAGAGTTACGAGGGCACAACTGTGGCCCTGGTATAAGAAAATGCCAAATAGATTTCCCCCGGTCCCTTACCTGCTGAATATGCCAAGGAAGGTTGGCTACTCTGGTACCGGGGGCTTATTGTTAATCATTGGCAAGTCAACGGACCTCTCCGGACTAATGTCACACTTGATAATCCGGCACAGCAGACTGCTGCCGCAATGACTGGCCTGAGGTTGACCTCTGCCCTTTGACTAATCATCCAGAGTGAGACAGGGAATAACACTACCAATCAGACAGATTTATCAACGGTCATCTTCTCCTCTTCATATTCAGATAGAAGAGAACGCAGGGCTTTCAAAATGGCTGCCAGCCATTGGTTAAATATGAATATGAACACCATGAAACGTCCTTTTCTTTTTACGCGAGAGAGCAGCGTCAGTCAGTCGCATCTCAACATTCATAAGCGTGTGTGGCTGACTGCTCCATTGAAAGAGGGCAAGGAGTCACTGGATTGGGCCTCGGGGCGATGGGAGTTGAAAATCGAAAGCAGTTTTATTACTTTTGTACCTGTTAGAGGAGCTCAGTCCATTCTGGAGTATAATGGAACACGCAGATGTCACAGCTTCTAAAGGGCACTCGTAATTTCTGCAGGCTGGGAGGGAGAGAGGGCTGGGCGGCAACGAGGCTCCAGATCTATGGTGAGAGGTTAATCAATTCTCCAGTGTTGAATAGTGTGTGTGTGTGTGAGGGGGTTAGGGTTGCAGTATATGATGGAAGCTGACAGCCAGTAGTTGAGTAACATGTAATTCCATGGGGACTCGGGTCAGAAGCTCAGGTTTCGAGACATACATGCCTGTATCATATACGCCCTCCATAAAAAAAAATGTCATGGTTAGGTTTCAGTCCCCCTCTAGACAGCACAAAGGGCAGGGGGCTTCTCTGGCTGCAGGTGATGATACAGTCCCAATAAATAGGCTACTTCTCAATGACATTACATTTACTCTGTTAAAACCTTCCTCTTTACAGTATGGCAAAGGCCATCTGTGTATATAGTACAGTCCTAAGACACTGGATGTCAAGTCACCATTTCTGCACAGACTAGAGTAACTACCTGCCCATGAATACATGAATAGAGATATGACAAGTAAACTAATGTCAGCTTACGCCCACAATGTGCATGAGTCATATTACTGTCGTGGTAGGGGTGTAGAGGGGCAAAGCAGATGCATATTGATAGTTTTCCATAACAATACCAGCATTTGAATAAGTGAGAGAGCTGAATGAACCCAAACAGTGAAACTGCTGTCTGCTATGGAAGAAACAAAACTATACCTCTCCGGCTCAGACAAAAGGTGAGCTGTTGACGTCATCAGCCAACGATTGCCCAGACGAGCCCTGCTGCGCGAGACACATGAAAATTAATGACAGCGTCAACACAGCCATTAAAGCGTGATTGGCCGCTGACATTTCCTTGATGGATGCTTCGTCAGCTGACACCGGTAGCATCCTGGACCACCTGACGGACAGGCTGGGAGCGTGAAGCAGGAACATTACCAGGGAAAAGAGGATTGTTAACCTGCGGAGTCAGTCTGCTATTCAGTCTTTGACAGAAAGTATCAACTGTCATTTGCCTAAATATTGACTCAACCTCCAGGTCACGTACTGCTGGCTACATGTTCTTAGCGGGACAGCGTTCGGGGACAATAATTAATTGGCAATTGCATCCTTTTAGCCGTCTGACTTGCGGTGGACACAAAGTTTATAAGCAGCTGGGACAGGTCATTCTTTGTACGGGTGTGTGAAGGCAGCTCCTCTCCTCCTCTTCTGAAGGTGAAACCCCCCCCCCCCCAAAAAAAAAAACAGCTATTGGTATGCAGCTCCCATGCCTGGAGCAGAGGCTCAGGGCTGAACAGACCGAGGCACCACACCGCTGCATGAATCACATTTATCTGCCTGGATACTATTAGATGGGCTCTACAGCACCACCAGTGACCACGTAGTTAGTCTTGCTCAACAAAACTTAACTTTGACTTCAGCACTTTTTAGTCCATGCCAACTAGTTCAGTACTTCAACAACACGGAGGGCGAATGCAGTTCAGTCGAAAGGACTAGGCACAGTAGGCAAAATTAAACAAATAGCAAGTACAGAGCCATTGGAAACATAACATACTATTTGTGAAAAGTGACAACTGTGCACGTCACCATAGCTGAAATAATGACATCTTAACAAATACACCTTGATCTATTCTCATCCCAACAGTTAGCATGCCTATCGACACGTTTACAGTGCCCGTCTCTTTTGCAGCATGTCCGACCACTTCCTTCTGTGCCATACCGCGGGCAGAGTGAGGAGCAGCAGCCGTGGGGGACATCTGGTGGGACAGCCAGTGAGGAGCAGCAGCCGTGGGGGACATCCGGTGGGACAACCAGTGAGGAGCAGCAGCCGTGGGGGACATCCGGTGGAACAGCCAGTGAGGAGCAGCAGCCGTGGGGGACATCCGGAGGGACAGCCAGTGAGGAGCAGCAGCCGTGGGGGACATCCGGTGGGACAGCCAGTGAGGAGCAGCAGCCGTGGGGGACATCCGGTGGGACAGTCAGTGAGGAGCAGCAGCCGTGGGGGACATCTGGTGGGACAGCCAGTGAGGAGCAGCAGCCGTGGGGGACATCCGGTGGGACAGCCAGTGAGGAGCAGCAGCCGTGGGGGACATCCGGTGGAACAGCCAGTGAGGAGCAGAGAAAATGGAGCGCAGTGCCACGTCTTCAACTGCTCCCAACCCATCCCCCTCAAACTCGCTCTCCTCACCCCAATGGCCCAGAGACTGCGGCCATTGTCTCGGGAGCACAAAAGACTCACAAAGTGAACAAATGTGCCTTTCTGCTGTCCGGATGGAGTGCGGAAGACAGGCCTGGGACACCTGATCTATCCCTCCATCTGCACAGAGAAAGAGGCAGCCAGGGAGAGAAACTCACCGTTAGTCACCCCTGAACTGATCCAAGATCAGAACACTTAAAACAGTCAGTTGTGGGACAGGAAAGGAGCAGGTCCAGAGGAGAGATCTGGTGACCCTCGATGGAAACTTTTTCACCCTCCAACTAAGTCTCTGCATTAATTGAGGGAGAACGAGAAAGAAATGGCAGAGACAAAATGGAGGGCGAAGCAGAATAAGAGAGAAAGGAGAGAAACACTGATTGAAAGACAGAGGGACAGATAGGAGAAAGGGTGATAGAGTGAGTGAGTTGTGTACTGTAGTACCGAGACTGTAGTATTCAGCCCTCAGTGACTGAAAGACAAATATTAGTTTGTAACACTACTGCACTCTAATAAAAAAAACGTGGTTAAACATCAAATACACTACAAAAGCTTTCTCATATTTCATAGGCTGCTAGAATTACTGAGCCTTCCCTACCAATATTTACTAAAAAGGTGTGTTTGGAAACAATGCTACGTTGGTGAAATCCGACCCCATGTTTCCAACAGCAATACCGCAGTCTTTAGATTTCAAGTGTCTGTATAAAATGCCTAAAGTAGGTGATGAGTACAAGACAACAAAGACAGAAAACAGAGAAATTACGTGAACACAATGGAACAAGAGGCTTGGCCCGGGAACAGGAAGAGACTGTGTGGTCAAGTACACTTTAGGTTACACATTATGTTTGGTGTCAGATAAAATCTCCTTTAATGAGGGCTGTATCTAATGTTGTGCTTGATCAGGCATGGGAAACTGGTGCTCTGGATATCATAGCTATACTATCGCTAAGAGGAGAGAGAGAATAACCCCAGTCACACAAGAGAGCCCAGGACTGAAGAGTGAAGAGTACAATGGCTTTTGGGGGGGGGGGGAGGTCATCTTTGTTCAAATGCAGAGCACATTCCTCCGTTAGTGACCGCACCTCTCTTTAGGGTGACCATCATGCAGCCACACACAATGCCATATAGGATATGGGAATGGAACTCAATTCTTAGAGGGCTGGAGCACTCAATTAGACTCAGTGGTTCGCAATGTTCCTTGTGTCCTACAATTCATTTATAAGACATTATCAGGGGAAATGAACATAATTAAATGTGTTTGGCTAAATAACTAAAAGAGCAAGCTAATGAATGCAACGGAAATTGACTGGAATAAAAATAAAAATAAAAAACTTTCTGGAAACCATTTAGAGGCCTGCGATGGACGTCTGCAAGAGGGGCATAGACGGACAGATAGACTTAATCAAAATGGATGTCTGGACAGAAACCAAAATAAATCACAATACTTTAGAGTCCCTGTTATACCATACATTTTTGGTTATAGGAGAGCAGCAGGTAAATGAATCCGACCCTGAATCCAGTTGAGAAATCTTTGATCTGTTTATTTTCCCTCTCAGCTCCATGTAGGGAGCTTGGAGTGATACTCTACTGCCAGATGATATTCTTCAGGAGCTGAGCCCCTGAAGAGGGGACATTTTGTGATTAAGAGATCTGTAACCTTCAATGATGAGAGGGTATCATATCAATACCGAAATGAGAAAGGCCTGCAATTCTCCTTCTGATTAATGTCCCTACACCCTTTATCTCTAGGTCAGGGATAGTAAATTAAATAGCTATCTAAGATATCCTGATAGACGTCTGCTCACAAACTCATGAGTTGGGTTTCACAGACAGCCCGTTGTCAGCTTTCTGGTCCAGGGCCTGGCACTTGTCTGAGGGATGTTGCTGACTGATTCAGTAGTTAATTAGCCGACACCAATTTCTTCAGGTCAAGCACTGCTCAAAGGAGCAGAATCATTTTATCTAATTGCTGGTCACTAATGAAAAAAGGACTGTCAAAGGGCTGTGAAGATACACTGCGATTCCCATTAGGCCAATAGAAATTTGCTTTAGTCACTGGCATTACAAGGTTTAGACATCGGCCCGCAAAAGTGATGTGCAATTTGTTGTGTAAAAGTACTCTACCTATTTTTATTTCACCTTTATTTAACCAGGTAGGCTAGTTGAGAACAAGTTCTCATTTACAACTGCGACCTGGCCAAGATAAAGCAAAGCAGTGCGACACAAACACAGAGTTACACACGGAATAAACAAACGTACAGTCAATAACACAATAGAAAAAATCTACATACAGTGTGAGGAAATGAGGTAAGATTAGGGAGGTAAGGCAATAAATAGACCATAGTGGCAAAATATTTACAATTTAGCTATTAAACACGGGAGTGATAGATGTGCAGACCTTGTGAAAAGAGCACAATTTTCAGTGAAAATTAGATGGCTGAGGAGTATTTGGTTCCACTAGGAGTTGTAGGTCCAGCAGTAAAGCTATTGATGCCACATCCTCAAAAAGTAATAACCTCAGGGCATGACAGGGAATTCACTTGTAAAAATGAGTCATGCATACTGTAGTTTCATAGTACAGCAGCCAGACAGTAACCGGTTCCTTTTGAAAACAATTTAAGTGGAAATGACACTTTAGGCCTACAAGTTAGTACTACCTGAGATAAACACCATTCCTGTCTGCTCTTGGAACTTGTAATAACAACATTCGAATTTCGTCAATGTTAATGCCCCACTTTGTCTCTCGCCAAACAAAACGAGAATGAAATAACATGTTATAATTTTACATTTTAATAGACCTACTCGAACGTTTAAACTATGTTGACGTCAAAAAGCCCCAATAGCATTGAGAGAGTGAAACAAACGGGCAACTTACGATTCTACTTCGTCTGGATTCACAGGTAGGATTCATACAGCTGGGAGGTCTTGACACTTGGAAGCTCCATTTCGCTTGATACCTAAATATGACAAACACTTATTCGAAATGCGGCGGGACGTTTGTGCACGCTTAAAGAAACAACCATAGGATGTCATTTGTGAAGTTGATCTGCTTTCTCTTGTAAATGTAACAACTATAGAAAGAGCACGCCGGCGTTATGAATGTAGCAGGTAACTTGACCTGTCACAGGTAGTTTGAAACCACACCCCTCGCGTTCTACTCACCTGCATTAAACTTCCGTCTACCTGAATGTATCACGTACTGACAATTCACAAGCAAAAATAGGATCTATCAAAAAATATTGCCTTATCCATTCTTTCATAACTGAAAAATACAGCGGACAATTCAATTGAAGTTTCCCTTATAGATTTTTTAAAACTCATAAGGTTATTTCCAGACTGTGATACAAAAAAAAATCAAAGACAGATGTCTCGATCATTTTAAATAAAATTAAATAAATGCAGACGTTTACATGTATTATACAGGCCATGTGCACAGCTCTTCTACCCCTTATATGTAATTATTCAAATGAAGGCATATTGTAGGCCAGTTACATAAGGATGGTATAAAAAGAGGTTGAAGTGGCTTGTATAAATGTTTTATTCTAAGCTGCAGTCATTTTATACTCATATGAGTATAACTTAACTGACTTGCCTAGTTAAATAAAGGTTAAATAAAAAAAAATGAGTATATTATCATTTTCACCCCAGTTGTCTTGAACACAGAGAATATCTTGGTAAATCTATTTGGCTCAGGCCTCCAGAAATAGTGGAGTGACTAGTATAAAGATGTGACTCATAAACCCCATGATTTACAGTAGATCCTGTGCTTTTAGGGGACAGTGAAATAAGATAGGTATTATACAGATTCAGGGTGCATTGTAATTGTATTTGTGTCATTAGAGAAGGCACAGACTCACACTGTACTAATAGATAGCCTTTTACATTGATGGCTTCACTCTCTCAGCTCATGTCTTAGAGGAGGACTCAGTCAGACGGTTTTCGTTGGTGCTTCAGCAGAAACAGGGGGAGTGAGTGAGAGAGATAGAGATTATATGCTTACCGCGTTCCCACTCTCCAACCGAAGCTAACGTCAAATCTCTTTTTAACAAGGGGAGAGGGGAGATGGGGGAGAGGCAAGGCATGCGAGATAACTTAATGAGCACGTCTGAATGGATTACCCACTCTGCTAATTATGACAAAAAACACTGTAAATATACATCAGAGTGGTTTTACTCTCCATACTCTCGCTCTCTGTTTTAATTATGTTATGGAGTGGGAAGGGAAGGGGGCTTACCAATTGGCCTTTCCGGAGAAACAAAAGAGAAGGGCCACTGGTGAGGAGGCCACAGGCTTCCTTTCGACAGGGTGCAGGGAGGAAGTTCATCATCAGAGCTTCACAGAGAGAATGAGATGGCATCTCAGTAGTCAATACAGAAGACGATTACAGCCCTAACTGGACGGTGTGCGTTAACTCTTTTTTCTACCTGATTTGAGACACAAGGAAGAAACCTAGTTTGAATGGTCTTCTGTGGCCAACTTAATTAATTCCATTGAGATATGTAATGTGCAGTTAGTATTATAAAGTGGACACTGCATTGCCTCACATGGCAAACAATATATAGGTTTTGAGCAAGGTAGGCAGTCAATGGCAGAGTAGGTGGGATAGTCGTTTAGCGAGGCATGCCGAGTGCAGAGGTCTGCCAGGGTTCACAGCAGCATCAGCAGGAAGGCGACTCAAACAGCGGATCCCTTCCATTTATGGAGAGTACTTCCAGGAGACACAGCCTTTAATAAAAGCCACATCTAATGGACAAAATGTCCGTACCTGGTCTGGCCTATTAACCTAGAATGAAATGGTGCCCCTATTCTGTTGATGTTTATGCTGATTGCTCCTTCCAATGTAATTCACAGCCTTCTCTTTGTGACTGACTTGTCTACTGCCTTTGTCAGACTTAGCACATCTATAGGAGTTCTCTAAAGCATGGAATGTTATGTAATGGCTGTGGATGGTATTATAATTTTGGGGCATGTGTATCGCCTACTACTGCACATAGCCTGAACTACACTAGACAGACAGTAGGTAGGCACATTGAATCTTTGATAAGCAGAATCATTATCTAAAGTGGGCTTGCAAATTGAGCTACTTTTCCATGCATACTTGATGTGATACTCACATAATATTCACATTCCTTGTATGGTGACGAATTGAAGATCAATTATGATTAAGTCATTGGCATTGATTTGTAGAGCTAAAACATGAGAAAATTACTATCATTTCGAGCCATTACATATCTATTACTAGTGTGAGACACAATTTACAGTATGTAAGCTATTCTTCAGGCATTAAGATTGTTTTTAAGATGCCAGTTGAACAAGTCACATCATCTCGATAACCCCAAGAGGATATCATTTCTACAAATTAAACCCAGTAATAAACACTGAGAAAAAAATATATCTTTAACATGAACCCTCCCTCCCTATTTTAGAGTTTCTTACTCCCATTGGAAAAAGCTGCAGTTGTCAGCTCAGGTCTTCATCTCAACCAAGAGTAAATATTTTAGCGTTACACTTAGCGGGAGAAAGGCAAGTAGAAGCCTTGGTTAGCCTCCAAGCTGATTGAATCTTAGAGGAGTCAATTATTTTTTGAAACATGTCAATGCTGTGCTTTGTCAGGGAGGAATGCTTATGCTGACCAAAGATGTCTCTTAATTTGCCACGCAAACAGACATTATGTATGACTGATTGATTGGTGCAGAGGACATAATATCTCATCGGGGAAAAAGACTCCCTGTATTTTGATTATTCAGTTTAACGAGATTGGCCCTGTTGGTAACATATTGTACAATATGCACATTTTATTTCTGTATTTCACGTAGGTTGACTTTATGAGAATGAGGTCATTTCTGGGTTAAAGCCCAAAACTCTAGAATAGTCAACTCTCAGTGTGTCCAGACGAGGAAGCTGAGTGATGACGTGAGTCTTGTTAAGTGAATGCTTGTCCAAATCATTCACAGCAGGCAGAGGAAGTCAGGTGAAGTAAATTGACATTGAAGGGTAATATTTTGTCAGAGGTTGTACCTTGAAACTAGGGTACTCGGTAGTAATAATGAATCCTTGTAGCAAAGGCCTGACATGCTTTCTCCTGTCTGATTGTGTTTGTGCAATGATGTCCGGTTTCACATGCAAGGATGTCATATGCTTTTCTTTGGCAGCATGTACAATGTTACATACTGCAATTGTCAAGACAATGTAACCACATAAATGACTACGTTAACCATAGAATCCCATTCATTAAACATTAAACTGCCACTGGGAGACAGATCACTCCATTCAAAATGTTGTTTTTTATACATACGCTCCCATTTAGAGTTCATTGTTACATATAGTTTTACATATAGTTTAACATCAAAGAGCCAGCTATGGTCTGGTTTCTTATCTCCCTCATTGATGACCATATGAGTTTCTTTACATTGATGTTGGATCACAGGGAGTAGGATGATTGATCTGCACACTAGTCCCTTTTGAGTCCTGTCAGTACTGTCAGCATTTGCAAGTCTAAAATGCCTGAGATGACACCTCTTTTATCTAAAACATGGATTTACATATAACCTACACAGATCGTATGCCATCTAAATATCATATGGATACTTGTGTCATAACTGAGTTCTAACAGACACATCTTTCTTTGAACATAAACAAACCTTTGGTCAAAGGTCTGAATGGTCATACATAATGTATTCCTAACGATACAGTATGATTTTAAAACAAATTTCCCAAATATTATTGATATTCCTATATAGTATCCCCTCATGATTGAGGATGCACTGCCTCCTATGTACAAAAAACGGACCGTATGTTAGTCTATTGGACAGATATGAATAACGTACATAAAAAACTAATAGAAACGTTAACCTATACTCGGTTATTTACGTAGGGATTTACAAAGCATCTCTGATTGGCTCCAGTAATTGACTGGAATGGAGTAGGCTAGGCGCATTACTCTTGATCCGTTCAGTGCATAAACAGTGACATGTGCCGTCTCACACCACCGATCAAAAGAAGGTTTCAAACACGACAATTTGTGGATTAAATATTTCACAAACGTTGTTCGTGGATAGGATTCGGGTGCTAGTATCGGGTAGTTGATTATTTCCTTGTCTCGTTGTGAAGTGTTTTCGCTTTGCTGAATTGATTGTGCTCGTGCCCTACTTACGCTTCTAATCAACAAAGTAAACAAACACATTTTTAGTCTTTAGGAAAGGGCACCACCAGCTGGTTACAAAGATAATTGCAACATATTTCAGACAAAGGCCATACATAACTGGGTTATGAATAACTATGCCAACAAAAGGCTACTGTGAATGCGCACAAAATAATTTTGACGTTGAAAATGGAAGCCTGGGTAGCCCACATATATGAAAGATCATAAGACTCACTCATGCGACTGTCTTTTCTTGGCTACAGGTGTAGGATCTTAATTTGAGCCAGTTTGCTACCGCAGGAAAATAACAACGGTACTACAGGAAATTTGAATTATTATGTGCACTATAATTAGACATTTTTGTAGGGGTTGATGCAATTTTCGTAAGGGAAAATCAAGTATGACATTTCAAAGTGGAAATGAGAAACTTCAGAAGCCTTTTAAACCTCAAATACACTACAAGTTATACAGCAAAAGGGTGATCAAATTAAGATCCTACACCTGTATTTATATTCCTTTGCGCGTAAAACCTGTGTACAACCTGTCTATGCGTAAAACAAACAGTAGGCCTTTCTTTCCCGTAAGTCTCTGTAGTATGTAGTGACACCTAAATGCACTGTACATAACCTAGCCTATTATTTAATTTGATAGCACATCTGACATTATAGTCTGACACCATTTTAACATACATTATTGACATGTTAATCCACTTTTACATTAAAAAACGCATAAACCCAGAAGCACCATAAAGTTAGTATCCTCCGTTTCGACCGTACTATCTAATCAGTCAATAGACAAATTCCAAGCAATCACGTGTATTACTTTGATTCAAGGGCATCAAAGTCATTATCCTTTGAACCAAAGATATATATGTTATTTTATGATGAGCCAGGACCGTTTGAGATGGACATTTTCAAAAAAGGTGAATCCATGATGCGTCATTAGGCATTTCCTTTAGTACAAAGGAAATGTAAATAGCATAATAATGAGGGGTTACATTTTACAGCTACTCTTATTTTTGAAGTGTCAAGGAGGAGTATATAATCTGGGGTTCATCATAAAAGTGCACATTTGAAGGACCGTTACCTTGGTTGGAGAGGTGAGACAAAAAGTAGCCCTGAGCACCAACCTAACAATTTTTTAGGGACTTTTAACTCTGAGCATGGATGCGACAAAAATCTCAAATTTAAGTATCGATCGCATTTTAGGCACTGAAGAAGGACCTTCTTATCCAACTGAATCTTTACAACATTTTGGATGGTTGTCTGGCATCTTTCTGCACGGACACTCAAAAGGACATAATGGAAACTGGAAATATGGTATGCCGAGGGATCTGACCACCGCCCACATGCTGTAGGTTCCGACCATATCACACACGTTTGATTATAGTAGAAGTTACTTTAGCTATGGATCATTTAATTGTCATCATGCAGATATAAACCTGTATTCTAGTGCAACTCAAAACAGAGTTTTCAACGATGGAAGAGGTGATATCGTGTTACATTTGATTATTTCACAACATTGACTGTCGAGGCCACAAACTATTGAACTGTAGTGCTACATTTTACAAAGTATTAGGCCTATTTTTCAAGACCTACCGTTTTTTCTTTCTCTCTCTTTGCTTGCGACTACTTAATCATGTTTTTTTTTAAATGTTTTTTTTATTTTTTATCTCAGGCTCTCAGCCTCTGTGCACTTACTTGCACCAAGATGGAAACCAAAGAAACCGGGGCAGAATGCGCACGGTGTTCATGGACAGCCAGACCAAACAATTGGAGCAGCTGTTCGAATAAACAGATTAATTTACACTGGTGTGGAGGGACGGGCCTAAAGCCAGGAACACGGGCCTCACGGATGAAACCGTTAGGGCAAGAGAAGGATACGTTTGCTCTTAACTTTGAAGTTGTTTAGAAAGTGGTTGTGAAACTGTAAGTTACACGTTCTTTTCTGGACTTCTCTAGGTATGGTGAAAAAAACGCCGTGCGCGCCGAAAGAGGCAGAAGAGCGGCACCAAGGCCAAATCCCCAGATTTGACTACGACGAAAAGAGATTTGCAAACAGTCTAACAACCGCAGCTTCCAGGGAAACAGCTTCCCATGATTCTTCAGATGATAACAAGCACATTTGCTTTCTTTACACTAATTTATGTTCACTTGAGTTCATAGACCATTAGGCCTACTCACCATTCACAAATATCCCCAGAACAAAAGCAAGCAACAGAAAATGTAGAAAACAACATCAACTTTTAATAGATTCATAGTCAGAGTTGTAATTATAAGCATTTTCATGCTGAGATACACCGTTGGAAAAAGAAACTTTCAGAAAATAAAGAGCATGCAATGAATATTATTCCTGACACTATAATAAATCCAACATTACAGCCCCCTTTACCTGTTTTGGGATACAGACACCAACACACTATAAAACTAAATAAAAGTACACTTAGTGAAATTATCAAAATATATTTTTAACAAACTGCTATGACATGTCTATGAAGAAAATTAACCATTGTTGAGATCAAGTTTTAGAATAACATGTTTAAAAAAAATAATAATGACAGTACACCACTTAATAAGATTATATCAATGTTCATAATGTTGAATAAACAAAACATTTGAAGAGTGGAGGACTCATCAATGTAGATTCTTGTCATGTTGTTAGTTGTGGAGAAAATAACAAAGTGACACATTAGTGACATCTACTGGCATATTGTGGTACTTATTATGCTACCAGAGCGTAAAGGTCAGGCAATAACTACACCATTTTGGTCACTTTACTTGAGCATTAAATCTGCCAGTCAACCAATTACTCAACTCGACCATTTAGTAAATATAAACAATGTTGCTATACTTATTTCTAATGACATTTTCCCAACATAAGTAGTAAAGACAAGACATGGTGATGTATTCTTACTCATTATCAAGCACTTCAGTATGAGGCGAGGATGATTTTCTTATCTACTAAACAATGCTGACAATAGTAAAGAATCTCTGTCCTTATTGACACAATGTCATTTTAGTATATTTGGCTAACAGAGGATTTTAACAAAGTGAGCTGTCCTGACAAAGTTTGCAACACTTTGTGTTGACATAGTCATAATTAAATTGAATAAAAAAGGAGAAAAGTTCCAATTGCCACAGGTTCCTATGTATCCCATTACATGACTGAGGTGTAATGAATGAGTTTCTCTCAAACTGGATATACTAATATCCCTTATTCAGATCAAATGAAGCTGAAGCTGACTCCCTCATAGCATCCTTGTTGTTCTGTGGCTCTCTTACAGACCTAGTCATAACCGTACACTAGCGATATCAAAACAACCACAGATTGTTGCGTTCAGTTCCACATTGTTCAGTACCACATTGGATAAGTGGCGATTTCGGAATACGACACGGTGCAAGAGTTTTGAGACACTTCCTGATAATGAGTCTTATTTGCTGTTTCACGGTGCTGTTAATACAGGATGTTCACAACGGTGTTCAAAGAGTGCAGGAGCAAGTTCAGGTGTTTTCTCTCCTCCTCATGATGTGCTTACATAGTGTTGAGTAGACAAAGACACTATCCATATCCACATAGCTAAGTACACAGGTTAAATATTTTTGTTTTTATGCACACTCATAGGTTTTGACATTAAGCGCACACAAGTTTAGACGGTCAGATTTTTATCGAATGCTCACACTCACAAACTTACCAAAGTCTAACGTTGAGAGAGAAGGAGATAGAAGCATGAGAGGATAGCCAACAGAGGGTGTAAACTGTGGTAGCACTGAGCTAGCAGGTGTTCCGTCTGCAGATTTAGCCTGAGATAAACACTATTGCTGCAACAACAAACCTAGAGATGGGGTGGAGGGCACTGGTTAATCAAGAAACGTACCTTTAACAAGTATATTGTGGTACCCTTGTAGATTTCCTATTTCTATAAACAAAACTTAACTGTGAGAAAATAAAGCTTTTTGCTAACATTACGTTTAAGTTAATGTTAAGCAAAAGTTAAGTTATTGGTACTTCATGCTCCACAATAAAGGCAACAGCTTTAACAATATTAATCTAGGTGGTTTTCCCTTACATTACCTGCCATTACATTTTGGGGTTAGCAGACATTTTGGTTAGCATAACTTGGATTTGAGACCAACTGGTTCAAAGTGCAATAAACACCTAAGACCAAGTTATGAAAGTCTTATTTGACCCAGTTATGGACAAATAGCGCTGTCTATATTACCACGATTTAAACCATTGCTAGAAAATTGTCTTTCAAGGGTACAGAAGATATCTGTGCAGATAAAGTTCTCCTTCTGCAATTAAGTTGGGACATTATGATTAACATATATGTACGTGCTAGCATTACCTTACCTAAAACAGGTAACTAGTATTTAACAGGGCTCTGTCAACAAATTTAGTAGGCTACCAGAGACCAGGAACCTTGTTTTTGTATCACGCGTGAGCATATTACAATTTACACAAGCAAATTAATATTATATACATCATTCCAATTGCATATTTGGGAAAATGCTCAGAGTGCAAGTGAAGAAATAGCGGATGTAGGAATCCTGAATAATATTAAACCCTGTTTTCTTTTGAACATACGGCATCAGAAGAACATGACCATATGTTCATGTCACATCTTTCACAATAAAAGGCATGTTTATGTGAACATTTATTTGTAACACCATTTGACTCACACATCCACATTTTGGACCAATCCCTTTAGCGCAGCATGGCCATCTAGTCTGTTCACACTGACAGACCCTGTATTACTTTGAGGCCCTTGGTCTCCTCTGAAATACAGGAAATTAGGATGAAGCAGCAGCAAAACAATAAAGTACAGCATCATGTACTAGGTCATTTAAAAGGTTCCCTAGTAGAAGCTCCATGGCATAAGAAGTTGGCTGACTGGTCAAAGGGTTTTGGCAACTTCTGACGGGGGGTGGGTAACGACAAGCAATCAACACCAAAATAGAGTAACTTTCAAAAACTAAGTGATTATATCTATTAGATAATTGCTTTTGTAGGGTTTGTATCCCAGATTTCGAGTTACAATTATTTAGTCTCATTATTAGTGTTACAAACGGAATGCAGGATGTTAGTTAACATACAAGGCACTAGGTTTTGCTATAGGACTGACTGAGATCATGGAGAGTGGAGGGGGGAGGGGGGGCGGTGGTTCACTACTGTAATTCTGACAGCAACAGCCAGAGAAAAGCACAAATGAAAGATGGACATTAAGAGGAGGAGAGCAGTAGATCTTTTGAGGAGGAGGAAGGAGAGTGTGGCTAGGACTGCATCTCAGCACGCAGCATCCAGGGGAACCAGCAGCAGAACAGCAATCTGAGGAAGAGGATGAGCAGGAGGAAGAGGAGAGGGATTCGCGTCAGTGGACACATTCATCAACAGGAGCTTATTTCTAATCTGCTATTTGTTGACTCAGAGACAACAGTGGCAGGAAAAGAGGAGACTGTACCTTGATATTGAATTCTCAGACGTGATGTCCTTGGGTGACCTCACCGTGTTGAATTTACGCTTTGGCTGGTTCACTAGAATAAACAAAGAACATCTTTGGATAGAATGCAGACATGGGAGTAGAAGGTACATCATAACATGGGGTGGCATGGCACGCTGGCTAACATGGCTGGATGGATTTGACTTACTAGACACCTGGTGGACTTTCTTCACCATCGTGCCATCGCCGCTCTGACCGTCCTTTGGTCCACACATTCTGAGAGATCATTAACAGCATTAGTTAGTATTGTTCCAGAAGGTCAGTCTGTTCAGAATGAACCTTTACAAATCACAACAGAGCATGTTGTATATTGTCTAGCTCTCCGTCTGAGAATGACTGATAAGCATGGTTACACAAGGTAACTGTAAAATGCTTTCTTATTAATAAAGTTGTTACGTTATTTTATTTTCGGGTTCTTTTTTGAACCAGGTGTTAAAGTAGATGTTATGTTACCTCTGTACGCGAGATGGGGGTGCAAAGACGCCGTACTTGGGCATGCAGTTGAAGTAGCGGACACCAAAAACAGACCCGTCATGCTTTCCTGTGGGACTCTCCAGCTCCACACCAAACCAGTAACCTGGACACACACACACACACACATCGTCAATCATTAAACTTGACTAAACATTTCTAATCATATGTCAAACATTTCTTTTAAATATTGTCGCAGTGACTTTATTTCACAACAGACCTACCTGGGGCAAAGTCTGTCTTTCCGTAATAGCGTATGATTCCCTGCTTCACACCAGCAACCAGCACCTGGTCTCCAAGTTCCACCTTCACCCCATCTGGGTCCAGACTGGCTACGGACATAGACTTCTTCCTCAGAGCTGACGGAGAAAATCAATCAAATGTTCGTTAACATAATATATAATAATGTGTTATAACGTCTATGAGTCATGTGTTATTTAGGTGCTGTGCTCCTATCAGAATGAATGGAATGGCTCTTGATGGGAAGACTCTTGTACCTTTCAATTCAATTCAAATCAAGGGCTTTATATTGGCATGGGAAACACATGTTAACATTGTCAAAGCAAACCTTTCTCTCTCTCCATTATTTCCTTCTTTTCTTTCTTGTTCTTTCCAGTGACGCGGGAGAAGTCCATGCGGGGTGTCTTGGGTGTGGAGGTGACAGAGGGGGCCTTCTCAACAGCTTTAGCGATTTTTGACACTGGAGCAAAGATACCTTCAGGACAATAGAAGTGATTAGAGAAAACACTGACAAAAGCTGCAAGCTCAAATCAGGTTCACCACAGCTGTTTTTCTGAAAACTACCTGTACACAAAAGTTATGAAATCAAGTCTTCTCTTTGCTCTTTTCTCAAGGGGAATCTTGACACACTTCAACAATAGATTAAATAAAAAAATCCCAAAATGGTTATGTGAAATAACAAATCAAATGTATTTATAAAGCCCTTCTTACATCAGCTGATATATCAAAGTGCTGTACAGAAACCCAGCCTAAAACCCCAAACAGCAAGCAATGCAGGTGTAGAAGCAATAACAGGTGGTTACCCAGTTTGGGGGGGCAGATGAAGTAACGCACCCCTCCCACACGTCCATCGTTCTTGCCCTCTGGCTCGTCCAGCTCCACCCCCACCCACTGGCCACTGGCGAACTCCGTGGTCCCACAGAAGCGCAGGGTGCCCGTCTGTGGAGGAGAGACTGTGTGAGGCCCAGGATTCAACATCAGCTCTGACATTCACCTCTGTTGTTTATATTGGATTTTTACTAGCAAATTGAAATAACCTTGTTGCTCGCCACAGGGGCCCATTGGGAAAACAACCACATGATTTGTATTCTTGAAGGTAATACCAGGCAAGATGAAATAGTTAACAACACTTCTCCACAGCACTCAGACTTCTCTAGACCAGTGCAGCATACTGATCTGCTGTTTTTCTGTCATACTCGACTACTGACATACTAGGCTATGGTTAGTAGAGTAGTCTACACATCTCAACTCAATAACATGTTTTAAGTGGTTATGTTGTGGTCAGTAGGACATACACTATATATATACAAAAGTGTGTGGACACCTCTTCAGGTTGTTATAGCAGCAAAGGGGAGACCCTCCCAATATTAATGCCCGTGATTTTGAAATGAGATGTTCTATGAGCAGGTGTCCACATACGTTTGGTCATGTAGTGTATGTTTGAACACAGTGAGAGGTGCAATACAGCTGCACATTATAGACAGAAAAAAATACACATAGTCCACACATTGGTTTCCAATGCATTTGCACTGCAGTGAGTGATGCAGAGTAAATGCCAAATGAATGCATCAAGTGAGACTACATCATTTAGTGCAGTCAGTAATGCAGTCAGTCATGGAAATACACCTGAAAACACAATTAAATGTGTTCAGTTACGCAAGTAGACACACAGGTCGAAGGGCTACCCACCTGCTTCGGGTGGTGCAGAGCTGAGATGTCAATTTCATCACTGCTCGATTTTTTGGGGAGCTATACGTGTTAACACAAGTTGGAATAAATGTTTGCTAGAATTCACATGTTCTCTTCTCACACAGTATAACAAGCAGCAGGGCTCCACCATATAGGATGAATGCCTCACACTGGCCACTTTTTAAAAAAAAGATAAAGATAATTGAAAGCCATTTAAATGGTCTCATGCACATAAACGTGCTCACAATATTCTGCAGTTCATTTAAAGTCACTGTTTCAAATCTTTGAGGCTCCCATTTCTCACCCTTTGCTTCCCAATCCCGACAAAACACACACACCTTCATGTCGTCCAGCACCACACGGTCGCCCAGTTTAAGGCCGATGGAGGTGAGCATGAGGTTGCCAGGGATGTTGTCGTAGTTGAGCAGAGTGGCACGGGGCAGGTTGCAGCTGAGGGGCACAGAGTCCAGCAGCAGCTGCTTCAGCTCCTTGGCCACCATGGCCGCCTCCGCTTTGTCCAGAGTCATGTCCATGGGGTCAGGGACCACCTCGGCCGGCCCCTGGCCTTTATCATTCTGTCAGAGAGAGAGAGAGAGAGAGAGAGAAAGAGAGAGACAGAGGAGCATGGAGGGAGAGAGAGACCGAGAGAGATAAAGAGACATGAGGAATAAATTGGCATATTTTTACTGTTTTGTGTAGAAGTCATCCCCACATAAAACAGACAGAATCTGTTTTTATCTGAACAGTGTTTTTAAAGAGCAACTGCCCCTAGAAAGCAACTTCCCATTTTGAAAATGGCCTATGTGGCTTCGATATGAGCCAGAAACATTTATTCTAGTGTCAAAATTGACTGCAAAGTGTAAACAGGATAATTTGTCTCGTCCAAAACTGAGATTTGCGAGATGATAGGGAAAAGATTGTATGTCACGAAATGAAGGTAACTGCAACAGTTTTCCTTGGATTGGGTTTACTTCAATCCTGCCCACATGCCTACAGCTGGCAGCACCCAAGTAATCAGCAATTTGGTTGAACAGCTGCACGAGACCTGATCATAATGTCCATGGTCAATTTGGTTTGACATTCGATAGCTCTATGGGGCTAGTTAGGGACCATCAGTAAATTACACAATGTGCACGGAACAATATTTGAAAATGCCAATAGCTCCAAATCTCTATGTCTTAACCAACTATAAATTGTAGAAATTCATATACAAATATTGAAATCATTTAATGAGACAACTAAAATATGTGCAACATGAAAATATTGTGCCATTTACATTGTGTAATTTATTGATGGTCCCTAAATAGCCCCAGCGCTATCTAATGTCAAACCAATTTTTATTTTATTAGGTACACCCATCTAGTACCGGGTTGGGCCCCCCTTTACCTCCAGAACAACCTGAATTATTCTGAGCATTCTACAAGATGTTGGAAACGTTCCATAGGGATGTCGGTACATGCTGACGCTATGGCATCACACAGTTGCTGCAGATTGGACGGCGGTACATTCATGCTGCGCACAGCACATTCCATCTCATCCCTAAGATGCTCTATTGGGTTCAGGTCTGGGGACTGCGCAGGCCACTCAAGTAAACTGAATTCGCTGTCATTTTCTAGGCAATGTTTTTCCACTCCTCAACTGTCCAGTGTTGGTGATCACGTGCCCACTGGAGCTGCTTCTTGTTTTTAGCTGATGGAGTGGAAAACGGTGTGCTCGTCTGCTGCAATAGCCCATCCATGACAAGAATCGACGAGTTGTGCATTCGGAGATGCTGCTCTGCACACCACTGTTGTGCAGCGTTATTTCTCAGTTTGTTGCCCGCCTGTTATACTCTTAGAAAAAAAAGGTGCTATCTCGAACCTAAAGGGTTATTCGGCTGTCTCCATAGGAGAACCCTTTGAACAACCCTTTTTGGTTGCAGGTAGAACCCATTGTGTTTCTGCAGAGGATTCTACCTGGAACCAAAAAGGGTTCTCCTATGGGGACAGTCGAAGGACCCTTTTGGAAGCCTTTTTTCGAAGAGTATAGCATGCACGATTCTTGCTATTCTCCTTCGACCTCTCTCATCCTTTTGCTCCTCCCTTCCTATAGGCAGAAACTCAAAGAGCAGTACCCGTGCTAAGGCCTATTCAATGCTGGTCAGACCAATCGGAATCCATGCTTCCAGATTGTTTTGATCACGTGGACTGGGATATGTTCCGGGTAGTCTCTGAGAATAACATCGGGCAAATACACGGATACGGTCACTGAGTTCATCAGCAAGTGTATAGGAGATGTTGTACCCATTGTGACTATTAAAACCCACCCAAACCAGAAACCGTGGATAGAAAGCGAGAACCACCACATTTAACCATGGCAAGGTGACTGGGAATATGACTGAATACAAACAGTGTAGTTATTCCCTCCGTAAGGCAATCAAGCAGGCAAAACGTCAGTACAGAGACAAAGTGGAGTCGCTGTTCATTGATTATAGCTCAGCATTCAACACCATAGTACCCTTCAAGCTCATCATTAAGCTAGAGGCCCTGAACCCCGCCCTGTGCAACTGGGTCCGACTTCCTGACGGGCCGCCCCCAGGTGGTAAATGTAGGAAACAACACCTCCACTTCGCTGATCCTCAACACAGGGGCCCCACAAGGGTGCGTGCTCAGCCCCCTCCTGTACTCCCTGTTCAGCCATGACTGCGTGGCCATACACGCCTCCAACTCAATCATCAAGTTTGCAGACGACACAACAGTAGTAGGCCTGATTACCAACAATGACGAGACAGACTACAGGGAGGAGGTGAGGGCCCTGGGAAAGTGGTGCCAGGAAAATAACCTCTCCCTCAACATCAATAAAACAAAGGAGCTGATCGTGGACTTCAGGAAACAGCAGCGGGAGCAAGCCCCTATCCACATCGACGGGACAGCAGTGGAGAAGGTGGAAAGCTTCAATTTCCTCGATATACACATCACTGACGATCTGAAATGGTCCACCCACACAGACAGTGTGGTGAGGAAGGCACAACAGCGCCTCTTCAACCTCAGGAGGCTGAAGAAATTTGTCTTGGCCCCTAAAACGCTCACAAACTTTTACAGATACACAATTGAGAGCCTCCTGTCGGGCTGTATCACCGCCTGGTATGGCAACTGCACCCCCCTCAACCACAGGGCTCTCCAGAGCATGGTGCGGTCTACACAACGCATCACCGGGGGCAAACTACCAGGACACCTACAGCACCCGATGTCACAGGAAGGCCAAAAAGTTAATCAAGGACATCAACCACACGAGCCACGGGCTGTTCACCCCGCTATCATCCAGAAGGCGAGGTCAGTACATTTTCATCAAAGCTGGGACCGAGAGGTAGGCACATTGAATCTTTGATAAGCAGAATCATTATCTAAAGTGGGCTTGCAAATTGAGCTACTTTTCCATGCATACTTGATGTGATACTCACATAATATTCACATTCCTTGTATGGTGACGAATTGAAGATCAATTATGATTAAGTCATTGGCATTGATTTGTAGAGCTAAAACATGAGAAAATTACTATCATTTCGAGCCATTACATATCTATTACTAGTGTGAGACACAATTTACAGTATGTAAGCTATTCTTCAGGCATTAAGATTGTTTTTAAGATGCCAGTTGAACAAGTCACATCATCTCGATAACCCCAAGAGGATATCATTTCTACAAATTAAACCCAGTAATAAACACTGAGAAAAAAATATATCTTTAACATGAACCCTCCCTCCCTATTTTAGAGTTTCTTACTCCCATTGGAAAAAGCTGCAGTTGTCAGCTCAGGTCTTCATCTCAACCAAGAGTAAATATTTTAGCGTTACACTTAGCGGGAGAAAGGCAAGTAGAAGCCTTGGTTAGCCTCCAAGCTGATTGAATCTTAGAGGAGTCAATTATTTTTTGAAACATGTCAATGCTGTGCTTTGTCAGGGAGGAATGCTTATGCTGACCAAAGATGTCTCTTAATTTGCCACGCAAACAGACATTATGTATGACTGATTGATTGGTGCAGAGGACATAATATCTCATCGGGGAAAAAGACTCCCTGTATTTTGATTATTCAGTTTAACGAGATTGGCCCTGTTGGTAACATATTGTACAATATGCACATTTTATTTCTGTATTTCACGTAGGTTGACTTTATGAGAATGAGGTCATTTCTGGGTTAAAGCCCAAAACTCTAGAATAGTCAACTCTCAGTGTGTCCAGACGAGGAAGCTGAGTGATGACGTGAGTCTTGTTAAGTGAATGCTTGTCCAAATCATTCACAGCAGGCAGAGGAAGTCAGGTGAAGTAAATTGACATTGAAGGGTAATATTTTGTCAGAGGTTGTACCTTGAAACTAGGGTACTCGGTAGTAATAATGAATCCTTGTAGCAAAGGCCTGACATGCTTTCTCCTGTCTGATTGTGTTTGTGCAATGATGTCCGGTTTCACATGCAAGGATGTCATATGCTTTTCTTTGGCAGCATGTACAATGTTACATACTGCAATTGTCAAGACAATGTAACCACATAAATGACTACGTTAACCATAGAATCCCATTCATTAAACATTAAACTGCCACTGGGAGACAGATCACTCCATTCAAAATGTTGTTTTTTATACATACGCTCCCATTTAGAGTTCATTGTTACATATAGTTTTACATATAGTTTAACATCAAAGAGCCAGCTATGGTCTGGTTTCTTATCTCCCTCATTGATGACCATATGAGTTTCTTTACATTGATGTTGGATCACAGGGAGTAGGATGATTGATCTGTACACTAGTCCCTTTTGAGTCCTGTCAGTACTGTCAGCATTTGCAAGTCTAAAATGCCTGAGATGACACCTCTTTTATCTAAAACATGGATTTACATATAACCTACACAGATCGTATGCCATCTAAATATCATATGGATACTTGTGTCATAACTGAGTTCTAACAGACACATCTTTCTTTGAACATAAACAAACCTTTGGTCAAAGGTCTGAATGGTCATACATAATGTATTCCTAACGATACAGTATGATTTTAAAACAAATTTCCCAAATATTATTGATATTCCTATATAGTATCCCCTCATGATTGAGGATGCACTGCCTCCTATGTACAAAAAACGGACCGTATGTTAGTCTATTGGACAGATATGAATAACGTACATAAAAAACTAATAGAAACGTTAACCTATACTCGGTTATTTACGTAGGGATTTACAAAGCATCTCTGATTGGCTCCAGTAATTGACTGGAATGGAGTAGGCTAGGCGCATTACTCTTGATCCGTTCAGTGCATAAACAGTGACATGTGCCGTCTCACACCACCGATCAAAAGAAGGTTTCAAACACGACAATTTGGGGATTAAATATTTCACAAACGTTGTTCGTGGATAGGATTCGGGTGCTAGTATCGGGTAGTTGATTATTTCCTTGTCTCGTTGTGAAGTGTTTTCGCTTTGCTGAATTGATTGTGCTCGTGCCCTACTTACGCTTCTAATCAACAAAGTAAACAAACACATTTTTAGTCTTTAGGAAAGGGCACCACCAGCTGGTTACAAAGATAATTGCAACATATTTCAGACAAAGGCCATACATAACTGGGTTATGAATAACTATGCCAACAAAAGGCTACTGTGAATGCTCACAAAATAATTTTGACGTTGAAAATGGAAGCCTGGGTAGCCCACATATATGAAAGATCATAAGACTCACTCATGCGACTGTCTTTTCTTGGCTACAGGTGTAGGATCTTAATTTGAGCCAGTTTGCTACCGCAGGAAAATAACAACGGTACTACAGGAAATTTGAATTATTATGTGCACTATAATTAGACATTTTTGTAGGGGTTGATGCAATTTTCGTAAGGGAAAATCAAGTATGACATTTCAAAGTGGAAATGAGAAACTTCAGAAGCCTTTTAAACCTCAAATACACTACAAGTTATCCAGCAAAAGGGTGATCAAATTAAGATCCTACACCTGTATTTATATTCCTTTGCGCGTAAAACCTGTGTACAACCTGTCTATGCGTAAAACAAACAGTAGGCCTTTCTTTCCCGTAAGTCTCTGTAGTATGTAGTGACACCTAAATGCACTGTACATAACCTAGCCTATTATTTAATTCGATAGCACATCTGACATTATAGTCTGACACCATTTTAACATACATTATTGACATGTTAATCCACTTTTACATTAAAAAACGCATAAACCCAGAAGCACCATAAAGTTAGTATCCTCCGTTTCGACCGTACTATCTAATCAGTCAATAGACAAATTCCAAGCAATCACGTGTATTACTTTGATTCAAGGGCATCAAAGTCATTATCCTTTGAACCAAAGATATATATGTTATTTTATGATGAGCCAGGACCGTTTGAGATGGACATTTTCAAAAAAGGTGAATCCATGATGCGTCATTAGGCATTTCCTTTAGTACAAAGGAAATGTAAATAGCATAATAATGAGGGGTTACATTTTACAGCTACTCTTATTTTTGAAGTGTCAAGGAGGAGTATATAATCTGGGGTTCATCATAAAAGTGCACATTTGAAGGACAGTTACCTTGGTTGGAGAGGTGAGACAAAAAGTAGCCCTGAGCACCAACCTAACAATTTTTTAGGGACTTTTAACTCTGAGCATGGATGCGACAAAAATCTCAAATTTAAGTATCGATCGCATTTTAGGCACTGAAGAAGGACCTTCTTATCCAACTGAATCTTTACAACATTTTGGATGGTTGTCTGGCATCTTTCTGCACGGACACTCAAAAGGACATAATGGAAACTGGAAATATGGTATGCCGAGGGATCTGACCACCGCCCACATGCTGTAGGTTCCGACCATATCACACACGTTTGATTATAGTAGAAGTTACTTTAGCTATGGATCATTTAATTGTCATCATGCAGATATAAACCTGTATTCTAGTGCAACTCAAAACAGAGTTGTCAACGATGGAAGAGGTGATATCGTGTTACATTTGATTATTTCACAACATTGACTGTCGAGGCCACAAACTATTGAACTGTAGTGCTACATTTTACAAAGTATTAGGCCTATTTTTCAAGACCTACCGTTTTTTCTTTCTCTCTCTTTGCTTGCGACTACTTAATCATGTTTTTTTTATTTTTTTATCTCAGGCTCTCAGCCTCTGTGTACTTACTTGCACCAAGATGGAAACCAAAGAAACCGGGGCAGAATGCGCACGGTGTTCATGGACAGCCAGACCAAACAATTGGAGCAGCTGTTCGAATAAACAGATGAATTTACACTGGTGTGGAGGGACGGGCCTAACTAGCCAGGAACACGGGCCTCACGGATGAAACCGTTAGGGCAAGAGAAGGATACGTTTGCTCTTAACTTTGAAGTTGTTTAGAAAGTGGTTGTGAAACTGTAAGTTACACGTTCTTTTCTGGATTTTCTAGGTATGGTGAAAAAAACGCCGTGCGCGCCGAAAGAGGCAGAAGAGCGGCACCAAGGCCAAATCCCCAGATTTGACTACGAAGAAAATAGATTTGCAAACAGTCTAACAACCGCAGCTTCCAGGGAAACAGCTTCCCATGATTCTTCAGATGATAACAAGCACATTTGCTTTCTTTACACTAATTTATGTTCACTTGAGTTCATAGGCCATTAGGCCTACTCACCATTCACAAATATCCCCAGAACAAAAGCAAGCAACAGAAAATGTAGAAAACAACATCAACTTTTAATAGATTCATAGTCAGAGTTGTAATTATAAGCATTTTCATGCTGAGATACACCGTTGGAAAAAGAAACTTTCAGAAAATAAAGAGCATGCAATGAATATTATTCCTGACACTATAATAAATCCAACATTACAGCCCCCTTTACCTGTTTTGGGATACAGACACCAACACACTATAAAACTAAATAAAAGTACACTTAGTGAAATTATCAAAATATATTTTTAACAAACTGCTATGACATGTCTATGAAGAAAATTAACCATTGTTGAGATCAAGTTTTAGAATAACATGTTTAAAAAAAATAATAATGACAGTACACCACTTAATAAGATTATATCAATGTTCATAATGTTGAATAAACAAAACATTTGAAGAGTGGAGGACTCATCAATGTAGATTCTTGTCATGTTGTTAGTTGTGGAGAAAATAACAAAGTGACACATTAGTGACATCTACTGGCATATTGTGGTACTTATTATGCTACCAGAGCGTAAAGGTCAGGCAATAACTACACCATTTTGGTCACTTTACTTGAGCATTAAATCTGCCAGTCAACCAATTACTCAACTCGACCATTTAGTAAATATAAACAATGTTGCTATACTTATTTCTAATGACATTTTCCCAACATAAGTAGTAAAGACAAGACATGGTGATGTATTCTTACTCATTATCAAGCACTTCAGTATGAGGCGAGGATGATTTTCTTATCTACTAAACAATGCTGACAATAGTAAAGAATCTCTGTCCTTATTGACACAATGTCATTTTAGTATATTTGGCTAACAGAGGATTTTAACAAAGTGAGCTGTCCTGACAAAGTTTGCAACACTTTGTGTTGACATAGTCATAATTAAATTGAATAAAAAAGGAGAAAAGTTCCAATTGCCACAGGTTCCTATGTATCCCATTACATGACTTTGAGGTGTAATGAATGAGTTTCTCTCAAACTGGATATACTAATATCCCTTATTCAGATCAAATTAAGCTGAAGCTGACTCCCTCATAGCATCCTTGTTGTTCTGTGGCTCTCTTACAGACCTAGTCATAACCGTACACTAGCGATATCAAAACAACCACACATTGTTGCGTTCAGTTCCACATTGTTCAGTACCACATTGGATAAGTGGCGATTTCGGAATACGACACGGTGCAAGAGTTTTGAGACACTTCCTGATAATGAGTCTTATTTGCTGTTTCACGGTGCTGTTAATACAGGATGTTCACAACGGTGTTCAAAGAGTGCAGGAGCAAGTTCAGGTGTTTTCTCTCCTCCTCATGATGTGCTTACATAGTGTTGAGTAGACAAAGACACTATCCATATCCACATAGCTAAGTACACAGGTTAAATATTTTTGTTTTTATGCACACTCATAGGTTTTGACATTAAGCGCACACAAGTTTAGACGGTCAGATTTTTATCGAATGCTCACACTCACAAACTTACCAAAGTCTAACGTTGAGAGAGAAGGAGATAGAAGCATGAGAGGATAGCCAACAGAGGGTGTAAACTGTGGTAGCGCTGAGCTAGCAGGTGTTCCGTCTGCAGATTTAGCCTGAGATAAACACTATTGCTGCAACAACAAACCTAGAGATGGGGTGGAGGGCACTGGTTAATCAAGAAACGTACCTTTAACAAGTATATTGTGGTACCCTTGTAGATTTCCTATTTCTATAAACAAAACTTAACTGTGAGAAAATAAAGCTTTTTGCTAACATTACGTTTAAGTTAATGTTAAGCAAAAGTTAAGTTATTGGTACTTCATGCTCCACAATAAAGGCAACAGCTTTAACAATATTAATCTAGGTGGTTTTCCCTTACATTACCTGCCATTACATTTTGGGGTTAGCAGACATTTTGGTTAGCACAACTTGGATTTGAGACCAACTGGTTCAAAGTGCAATAAACACCTAAGACCAAGTTATGAAAGTCTTATTTGACCCAGTTATGGACAAATAGCGCTGTCTATATTACCACGATTTAAACCATTGCTAGAAAATTGTCTTTCAAGGGTACAGAAGATATCTGTGCAGATAAAGTTCTCCTTCTGCAATTAAGTTGGGACATTATGATTAACATATATGTACGTGCTAGCATTACCTTACCTAAAACAGGTAACTAGTATTTAACAGGGCTCTGTCAACAAATTTAGTAGGCTACCAGAGACCAGGAACCTTGTTTTTGTATCACGCGTGAGCATATTACAATTTACACAAGCCCATTAACAAGCAAATTAATATTATATACATCATTCCAATTGCATATTTGGGAAAATGCTCAGAGTGCAAGTGAAGAAATAGCGGATGTAGGAATCCTGAATAATATTAAACCCTGTTTTCTTTTGAACATACGGCATCAGAAGAACATGACCATATGTTCATGTCACATCTTTTCACAATAAAAGGCATGTTTATGTGAACATTTATTTGTAACACCATTTGACTCACACATCCACATTTTGGACCAATCCCTTTAGCGCAGCATGGCCATCTACAGTCTGTTCACACTGATAGACCCTGTATTACTTTGAGGCCCTTGGTCTCCTCTGAAATACAGGAAATTAGGATGAAGCAGCAGCAAAACAATAAAGTACAGCATCATGTACTTAGTCATTTAAAAGGTTCCCTAGTAGAAGCTCCATGGCATAAGAAGTTGGCTGACTGGTCAAAGGGTTTTGGCAACTTCTGATGGGGGGTTGGTAACGACAAGCAATCAACACCAAAATAGAGTAACTTTCAAAAACTAAGTGATTATATCTATTAGATAATTGCTTTTGTAGGGTTTGTATCCCAGATTTCGAGTTACAATTATTTAGTCTCATTATTAGTGTTACAAACGGAATGCAGGATGTTAGTTAACATACAAGGCACTAGGTTTTGCTATAGGACTGACTGAGATCATGGAGAGTGGAGGGGGGAGGGGGGTGGTTCACTACTGTAATTCTGACAGCAACAGCCAGAGAAAAGCACAAATGAAAGATGGACATTAAGAGGAGGAGAGCAGTAGATCTTTTGAGGAGGAGGAAGGAGAGTGTGGCTAGGACTGCATCTCAGCACGCAGCATCCAGGGGAACCAGCAGCAGAACAGCAATCTGAGGAAGAGGATGAGCAGGAGGAAGAGGAGAGGGATTTGCGTCAGTGGACACATTCATCAACAGGAGCTTATTTCTAATCTGCTATTTGTTGACTCAGAGACAACAGAGGCAGGAAAAGAGGAGACTGTACCTTGACATTGAATTCTCAGACGTGATGTCCTTGGGTGACCTCACCGTGTTGAATTTACGCTTTGGCTGGTTCACTAGAATAAACAAAGAACATCTTTGGATAGAATGCAGACATGGGAGTAGAAGGTACATCATAACATGGGGTGGTGTGGCACGCTGGCTAACATGGCTGGATGGATTTGACTTACTAGACACCTGGTGGACTTTCTTCACCATCGTGCCATCGCCGCTCTGACCGTCCTTTGGTCCACACATTCTGAGAGATCATTAACAGCATTAGTTAGTATTGTTCCAGAAGGTCAGTCTGTTCAGAATGAACCTTTACAAATCACAACAGAGCATGTTGTATATTGTCTAGCTCTCCGTCTGAGAATGACTGATAAGCATGGTTACACAAGGTAACTGTAAAATGCTTTCTTATTAATAAAGTTGTTACGTTATTTTATTTTCGGGTTCTTTTTTGAACCAGGTGTTAAAGTAGATGTTATGTTACCTCTGTACGCGAGATGGGGGTGCAAAGACGCCGTACTTGGGCATGCAGTTGAAGTAGCGGACACCAAAAACAGACCCGTCATGCTTTCCTGTGGGACTCTCCAGCTCCACACCAAACCAGTAACCTGGACACACACACACACACACATCGTCAATCATTAAACTTGACTAAACATTTCTAATCATATGTCAAACATTTCTTTTAAATATTGTCGCAGTGACTTTATTTCACAACAGACCTACCTGGGGCAAAGTCTGTCTTTCCGTAATAGCGTATGATTCCCTGCTTCACACCAGCAACCAGCACCTGGTCTCCAAGTTCCACCTTCACCCCATCTGGGTCCAGACTGGCTACGGACATAGACTTCTTCCTCAGAGCTGACGGAGAAAATCAATCAAATGTTCGTTAACATAATATATAATAATGTGTTATAACGTCTATGAGTCATGTGTTATTTAGGTGCTGTGCTCCTATCAGAATGAATGGAATGGCTCTTGATGGGAAGACTCTTGTACCTTTCAATTCAATTCAAATCAAGGGCTTTATATTGGCATGGGAAACACATGTTAACATTGTCAAAGCAAACCTTTCTCTCTCTCAATTATTTCCTTCTTTTCTTTCTTGTTCTTTCCAGTGACGCGGGAGAAGTCCATGCGGGGTGTCTTGGGTGTGGAGGTGACAGAGGGGGCCTTCTCAACAGCTTTAGCGATTTTTGACACTGGAGCAAAGATACCTTCAGGACAATAGAAGTGATTAGAGAAAACACTGACAAAAGCTGCAAGCTCAAATCAGGTTCACCACAGCTGTTTTTCTGAAAACTACCTGTACACAAAAGTTATGAAATCAAGTCTTCTCTTTGCTCTTTTCTCAAGGGGAATCTTGACACACTTCAACAATAGATTAAATAAAAAAATCCCAAAATGGTTATGTGAAATAACAAATCAAATGTATTTATAAAGCCCTTCTTACATCAGCTGATATATCAAAGTGCTGTACAGAAACCCAGCCTAAAACCCCAAACAGCAAGCAATGCAGGTGTAGAAGCAATAACAGGTGGTTACCCAGTTTGGGGGGGCAGATGAAGTAACGCACCCCTCCCACACTTCCATCGTTCTTGCCCTCTGGCTCGTCCAGCTCCACCCCCACCCACTGGCCACTGGCGAACTCCGTGGTCCCACAGAAGCGCAGGGTGCCCGTCTGTGGAGGAGAGACTGTGTGAGGCCCAGGATTCAACATCAGCTCTGACATTCACCTCTGTTGTTTATATTGGATTTTTACTAGCAAATTGAAATAACCTTGTTGCTCGCCACAGGGGCCCATTGGGAAAACAACCACATGATTTGTATTCTTGAAGGTAATACCAGGCAAGATGAAATAGTTAACAACACTTCTCCACAGCACTCAGACTTCTCTAGACCAGTGCAGCATACTGATCTGCTGTTTTTCTGTCATACTCGACTACTGACATACTAGGCTATGGTTAGTAGAGTAGTCTACACATCTCAACTCAATAACATGTTTTAAGTGGTTATGTTGTGGTCAGTAGGACATACACTATATATATATACAAAAGTGTGTGGACACCTCTTCAGGTTGTTATAGCAGCAAAGGGGAGACCCTCCCAATATTAATGCCCGTGATTTTGAAATGAGATGTTCTATGAGCAGGTGTCCACATACGTTTGGTCATGTAGTGTATGTTTGAACACAGTGAGAGGTGCAATACAGCTGCACATTATAGACAGAAAAAAATACACATAGTCCACACATTGGTTTCCAATGCATTTGCACTGCAGTGAGTGATGCAGAGTAAATGCCAAATGAATGCATCAAGTGAGACTACATCATTTAGTGCAGTCAGTAATGCAGTCAGTCATGGAAATACACCTGAAAACACAATTAAATGTGTTCAGTTACGCAAGTAGACACACAGGTCGAAGGGCTACCCACCTGCTTCGGGTGGTGCAGAGCTGAGATGTCAATTTCATCACTGCTCGATTTTTTGGGGAGCTATACGTGTTAACACAAGTTGGAATAAATGTTTGCTAGAATTCACATGTTCTCTTCTCACACAGTATAACAAGCAGCAGGGCTCCACCATATAGGATGAATGCTTCACACTGGCCACTTTTTAAAAAAAAGATAAAGATAATTGAAAGCCATTTAAATGGTCTCATGCACATAAACGTGCTCACAATATTCTGCAGTTCATTTAAAGTCACTGTTTCAAATCTTTGAGGCTCCCATTTCTCACCCTTTGCTTCCCAATCCCGACAAAACACACACACCTTCATGTCGTCCAGCACCACACGGTCGCCCAGTTTAAGGCCGATGGAGGTGAGCATGAGGTTGCCAGGGATGTTGTCGTAGTTGAGCAGAGTGGCACGGGGCAGGTTGCAGCTGAGGGGCACAGAGTCCAGCAGCAGCTGCTTCAGCTCCTTGGCCACCATGGCCGCCTCCGCTTTGTCCAGAGTCATGTCCATGGGGTCAGGGACCACCTCGGCCGGCCCCTGGCCTTTATCATTCTGTCAGAGAGAGAGAGAGAGAGAGAGAAAGAGAGAGACAGAGGAGCATGGAGGGAGAGAGAGACCGAGAGAGATAAAGAGACATGAGGAATAAATTGGCATATTTTTACTGTTTTGTGTAGAAGTCATCCCCACATAAAACAGACAGAATCTGTTTTTATCTGAACAGTGTTTTTAAAGAGCAACTGCCCCTAGAAAGCAACTTCCCATTTTGAAAATGGCCTATGTGGCTTCGATATGAGCCAGAAACATTTATTCTAGTGTCAAAATTGACTGCAAAGTGTAAACAGGATAATTTGTCTCGTCCAAAACTGAGATTTGCGAGATGATAGGGAAAAGATTGTATGTCACGAAATGAAGGTAACTGCAACAGTTTTCCTTGGATTGGGTTTACTTCAATCCTGCCCACATGCCTACAGCTGGCAGCACCCAAGTAATCAGCAATTTGGTTGAACAGCTGCACGAGACCTGATCATAATGTCCATGGTCAATTTGGTTTGACATTCGATAGCTCTATGGGGCTAGTTAGGGACCATCAGTAAATTACACAATGTGCACGGAACAATATTTGAAAATGCCAATAGCTCCAAATCTCTATGTCTTAACCAACTATAAATTGTAGAAATTCATATACAAATATTGAAATCATTTAATGAGACAACTAAAATATGTGCAACATGAAAATATTGTGCCATTTACATTGTGTAATTTATTGATGGTCCCTAAATAGCCCCAGCGCTATCTAATGTCAAACCAATTTTTATTTTATTAGGTACACCCATCTAGTACCGGGTTGGGCCCCCCTTTACCTCCAGAACAACCTGAATTATTCTGAGCATTCTACAAGATGTTGGAAACGTTCCATAGGGATGTCGGTACATGCTGACGCTATGGCATCACACAGTTGCTGCAGATTGGACGGCGGTACATTCATGCTGCGCACAGCACATTCCATCTCATCCCTAAGATGCTCTATTGGGTTCAGGTCTGGGGACTGCGCAGGCCACTCAAGTAAACTGAATTCGCTGTCATTTTCTAGGCAATGTTTTTCCACTCCTCAACTGTCCAGTGTTGGTGATCACGTGCCCACTGGAGCTGCTTCTTGTTTTTAGCTGATGGAGTGGAAAACGGTGTGCTCGTCTGCTGCAATAGCCCATCCATGACAAGAATCGACGAGTTGTGCATTCGGAGATGCTGCTCTGCACACCACTGTTGTGCAGCGTTATTTCTCAGTTTGTTGCCCGCCTGTTATACTCTTAGAAAAAAAAGGTGCTATCTCGAACCTAAAGGGTTATTCGGCTGTCTCCATAGGAGAACCCTTTGAACAACCCTTTTTGGTTGCAGGTAGAACCCATTGTGTTTCTGCAGAGGATTCTACCTGGAACCAAAAAGGGTTCTCCTATGGGGACAGTCGAAGGACCCTTTTGGAAGCCTTTTTTCGAAGAGTATAGCATGCACGATTCTTGCTATTCTCCTTCGACCTCTCTCATCCTTTTGCTCCTCCCTTCCTATAGGCAGAAACTCAAAGAGCAGTACCCGTGCTAAGGCCTATTCAATGCTGGTCAGACCAATCGGAATCCATGCTTCCAGATTGTTTTGATCACGTGGACTGGGATATGTTCCGGGTAGTCTCTGAGAATAACATCGGGCAAATACACGGATACGGTCACTGAGTTCATCAGCAAGTGTATAGGAGATGTTGTACCCATTGTGACTATTAAAACCCACCCAAACCAGAAACCGTGGATAGAAAGCGAGAACCACCACATTTAACCATGGCAAGGTGACTGGGAATATGACTGAATACAAACAGTGTAGTTATTCCCTCCGTAAGGCAATCAAGCAGGCAAAACGTCAGTACAGAGACAAAGTGGAGTCGCTGTTCATTGATTATAGCTCAGCATTCAACACCATAGTACCCTTCAAGCTCATCATTAAGCTAGAGGCCCTGAACCCCGCCCTGTGCAACTGGGTCCGACTTCCTGACGGGCCGCCCCCAGGTGGTAAATGTAGGAAACAACACCTCCACTTCGCTGATCCTCAACACAGGGGCCCCACAAGGGTGCGTGCTCAGCCCCCTCCTGTACTCCCTGTTCAGCCATGACTGCGTGGCCATACACGCCTCCAACTCAATCATCAAGTTTGCAGACGACACAACAGTAGTAGGCCTGATTACCAACAATGACGAGACAGACTACAGGGAGGAGGTGAGGGCCCTGGGAAAGTGGTGCCAGGAAAATAACCTCTCCCTCAACATCAATAAAACAAAGGAGCTGATCGTGGACTTCAGGAAACAGCAGCGGGAGCAAGCCCCTATCCACATCGACGGGACAGCAGTGGAGAAGGTGGAAAGCTTCAATTTCCTCGATATACACATCACTGACGATCTGAAATGGTCCACCCACACAGACAGTGTGGTGAGGAAGGCACAACAGCGCCTCTTCAACCTCAGGAGGCTGAAGAAATTTGTCTTGGCCCCTAAAACGCTCACAAACTTTTACAGATACACAATTGAGAGCCTCCTGTCGGGCTGTATCACCGCCTGGTATGGCAACTGCACCCCCCTCAACCACAGGGCTCTCCAGAGCATGGTGCGGTCTACACAACGCATCACCGGGGGCAAACTACCAGGACACCTACAGCACCCGATGTCACAGGAAGGCCAAAAAGTTAATCAAGGACATCAACCACACGAGCCACGGGCTGTTCACCCCGCTATCATCCAGAAGGCGAGGTCAGTACATTTTCATCAAAGCTGGGACCGAGAGACTGAAAAACAGCTTCTATCTCAAGGCCATCAGACTGTTAACCAGCCATCCCTAGCCGGCTTCCACCCGGGTATACAACCCTGCACCTTAGAGGCTGCTGCCCTATATACATAGACTTGGAATCACTGGCCACTTTAATAATGATTACATACTGCTTTACTCATCTCATATGTATATACTGTATTCTATTCTACTGTATTTTAGTCAATGCCACTCCGACATTCCTCTATCAAATATTTATATATTTCTTAATTCCATTCTTTAACTTTTAGATTTGTGTGTATTGTTGTGAATTGTTAGATACTACTGCACTGTTGGAGCTAGGAACCCAAGCATTTCGCTACACCCGCAGTAACATCTGCTAAAAAAGTGTATGTGACCAATATCATTTCATTTGTTTTGATTGGTGAGCTGTTTTCGCCCACAGGACTGTGGCTGACTGGATGTTTTTTGATTGACGCACCATTGTTGGTAAACCCTAGACACTGGTGTGTGTGAAAAGCCCATGAGGGCGGCCGTTTCTCAGATACCTGATCCCGGTACCGACGATCATACCATGCTCAAAGTAACGCTTTTGTCACTCGTTTTGCCCGTTCTAACGTTCAATCGAACAGTAACTGAATGCCCCCATACCTTTCTACCTGCTTTATAGAGCAGGCCACAAGACTCACTGTCTGTAGGAGCGATCAATTTTTATGGACAGGTTGGTGTACCTAATAAGCTGTCCGGTGAGTGTATATGCCATACTCAATTTCAGCACTTACAGTTGGAGTCGGAAGTTTACATACACTTAGGTTGGAGTCATTAAAACTCGTTTTTCAACCACTCCACAAATTTCTTGTTAACTATAGTTTTGGCAAGTCGGTTAGGACATCTACTTTGTGCATGACACAAGTATTTTTTCCAACAATTGTTTACAGATAGATTATTCCACTTATAACTCACTGTATCACAATTCCAGTGGGTCAAAAGTTTACATACACTGTTACGTACCCCAGTTTCTGTGTTGTGTTTTTTTGTATGTGTGTGTTTCAGGATGGCTTCCTGAAATTCCCCCAAGCAGCTGATTGGTCAGCCCCATTGCTAATTGGAGCTGACCCCGCTCTCTCATCAGAGGATACAGCTGTATCCCATTACAGCTGTACATAAGCCAGTGTTCCTTTGTTAGGAGAGAGCTGAGGGTGATAGCCTGTATTGGTTGTTTCTTAGAAAGAGCTGAGGGTTAGATCATATATTGGTTGTTTCTCAGAAAGACATTTGGTATGTACTATGTTAGTTGTTGCTGAGAGAGATGATTAGTGTGTCTTGTGTTGGTTGTTGCTGAGAGAATAGAGCTGATTGGTATGTCCTATGTTGGTTGTTGCCGAGAGATGATTAGTGTGTCCTATGTTGGTTGTTGTTAGGAGAGAGATTTGGTATGTCCCGTGTTGGTTTTTGCTAAGAGACAGGTTTTTGTACTTTGTAGCTTTTAAGGTATGTGTCTCCCCATAGGAGGCAGTGTTAATGATTATTGAAATAGTTTACCTATGTTTTTGTTCCCAGGGGGGAAGGGGAAGGCACCTAAGGAGTGCTGAGGCAAGAGGCCTCGGGCATACATAAGCCGTGGTATTTACTGTCTATACACACTAGTTAAGACCTGGGCGGACCACCCCCTGTATTTTGGTTAGCGCACCAGGTGGTGTTAAGTTAGGTAAGTAGTGGGTAGGCAGGTAAGGTAGGAGAGGGGGCTTTGACATTTGCTTTGGTTCCGTTCAGCCCCTTTTCCCCAAAATTACCTTTTGATGGGATAAATTCCCAGTAAATGGTCAGTTCTCTGCCTTTGTCATCCTTACTCGCACCTACAGTCCCATACCTCTTTCGCTCCACAGGGAGTTGAGTTGTAGCAGGGTGTTGCGTTCCCTCTTCCTAGAGGCGTACGTAACAACACTGAGTTGACTGTGCCTTTAAACAGCTTGGAAAATTCCTGAAAATCATGGCTTTAGAAGCTTCTGATTGACTAATTGACATAATTTGAGCCAATTGGAGGTGTACTTGTGGATGTGTTTCAAGGCCTACCTTCAAACTCAGTGCCTCTTTGCATGACATCATGGGAAAATCAAAAGAAATCAGCCAAGACCTCAGAAAACAAATTGTAGACCTCCACAATTTTGATTCATCCTTGGGAGCAATTTCCAAACGCCTGAAGGTACCACATTCATCTGTACAAACAATAGTACGCAAGTGTAAACACCATGGGACCACGCAGCCGTCATACCGCTCAGGAAGCAGACTGTCTCATAGAGATGAGTGTACTTTCGTGCAAATCAATCCCAGAACAACAGCAAAGGACCTTGTGAAGATTCTGGAGGAAACGGGTACAAAAGTATCTATATCCACAGTAAAACGAGTCCTATATCGACATAACCTGAAAGGCCGCTCAGCAAGGAAGAAGCCGCTGCTCCAAAACCGCCATAAAAAGCCAGACTACGGTTTGCAACTGCACATGGGGACAAAGATTGTACTTTTTGGAGGAATATCCTCTGGTCTGATGAAACAAAAATAGAACTGTTTGCCCATAATGACCATCGTTATGTTTGGAGGTGAAGGGGGAGGCTTGCAAGCCGAAGAACACCATCCTAACCCGTGAAGCACGGGGTGGCAGCATCATGAAGTGGGGGTTCTTTGCTGCAGGAGGGACTGGGGCACTTCACAAAATAGATAGCTTCATGAGGGAGGAAAATTGTGGATACTGTATATTGAAGCAACATCTCAAGACATCAGTCAGGAAGTTAAAGCTTGGTTACAAATGGGTCTTCTAAATGTACAATGACCCCAAGCATACTTCCAAAGTTGTAGCAAAATGGCTTAAGGACAACAAAGTCAAAGTATTGGAGTGGCCATTACAAAACCCTGACCTCAATCCTATAGAAAATTTGTGGGCAGAACTGAAAAAGCGTGTGTGAGCAAGGAGGCCGACAAACCTAACTCAGTTACACCTGCTTTGTCAGGAGGAATGGGCCAAAATTCACCCAACTTATTGTGGGAAGCTTGTGGAAGGCAACCTAAACGTTTGACTCAAGTTTAAACAATTTAAAGGCCATGCTACCAAATACTAATTGAGTGTATGTAAACTTCTGACCCACTGGGAATGTGATGAAAGAAATAAAAGCTGAAATAAATCTCTCTCTACTACTATTCTGACATTTCACATTCTTAAAATAAAGTGGTTATCCTAACTGACCGAAGACAGGGAATTTTTACTAGGATTAAATGTCAGGAATTGTGAAAAACTGAGTTTAACTGTATTTGACTAAGGTGTATGTAAACTTCCGACTTCAGCTGTATGTCCGTAGTTAGTTACTATGAGAAAGAAACATACTGAACAGAGGTCTAGACAGTCAATAGTGCTCTTACCCTGACAGTGGGGTTGGCTCCATGCTCTAGCAGGCACTGTACTGATCCCAGACACAGGTTGGAGGCAGCGATGTGCAGGGCTGTGCCATGGTGGAAGTCACTGCAAGTGGAATTCAGTACTACAGAGACAGTACAACCAGGTTCAGATCAAATCAATCTGAATTTGATTTCCAAAGACGGCTATTATCTTTGTTTTATTCTGAAAGCGTTACCAACTTCTTCTCTTAGGAGCCTCGTGTGGTGTTTGAGCCACATGGTCCGTAGACAGGAGAATAACAATGAGACGAAACAGCCCCACTCAATGGTCAGTGTGGAGGAGCAATGAGAAATCAATGTAGGAGTTAATGAAATGTCCTTGGGTCAGGGCTGGTATGGGCTTGATGGAGTGTTAGTTCTGATTGGAAGTCTAGGGAGGGGAGGGACATAGAGGAACACAGACATACAGGAGCATGCCAGAACTGACAAGACTATGTTGTTAGTTGGCTAGGTAGGCTACATGGGTTGTGTTGATGCTACTCACCTCTAGGTTTGGAGGCCTTGAGGAGAATGCGAATCAGCTCTGGCACGTCGAAGTAGGCTGCGTAGTGCAGGGCGTTCATGTTGGTCCAGCGGCTGCGGAGACTGACGTCTGCCCCCAGGGAAATTAGCTGATTGGACAGCCTGAGGGCAGCGGCAGGGTCACCTGGATGGGGTCACAAGATGGACAAAACTGGTAGGAAACTACAGTAAATCTGCATTGAATCTTAGGCTAAAAACACTTTATTTTATGAAAGATTTATTGAGAAATCAGACACTTGCAATGAACAATCAGTTCAAGGTTTGAGAGTCTCACCAACTCCATGGGCCCCGGCTTTGCAACTATAGTGGAGCAAGGTCATGTCTGTCAGTCCATCACGGTCATTGACATGGCAACCACGCTTCAAGATCTGTAAAAGGAGACAAGAACTGTTCAGTGAACTGAGAGAGAGAGATGCTAGGGGAAAGGCAGAGAGAGCATTAGTATCATATGCCTTTTGAAACACTGAACACACCACACATACAGACCACACCACCTCAGGCCCATAGCCTCTCATCTCTCTGAGAGATGCTTCCTGTGCTTATCGTAGCCACATTAGCAGGATGAGCCATTCACACCCAATTCGCACAGACGACACATGTTTGTGAAGTCTAATGATGGGGAGTCATGAGATCCTGCTGAGTCATGAATTAAGCACTACGGTCATTTTCACTGCATTGCAACTTCCTCAGAGGCTATCATTGCTGAGTAGCATACATCAACATGAGGAACTGGCATCCATTTTGGATAGGTAAAACATTTGAGGAACACATATTGAAATGATGGCAGTCGTTACCGGAAGTGACATTAATTTACTATGCTGTTTCAGCTGAATATCTAAGCTTGTACTTGGTACATTGAAAATAGTACAAATAGGAGTTAATAGCAAACTATTCATAGCAGCCTTTACAATGTAGAATAACCTCCATCAATGTCTTGCTGAGTGTAATGCAAAGCCATATTCCCAATGGTGTCGATTGAAGAAGCAGTGAAACTCCAGTTAATTACCTCTTTCCTCTGGTGCCAGCAGACAGCAGTGACGGGTGCCGAGTGACAAGTGAGAAAGGACCCATCCTGATTCCTGAACTAGACTAGCAACTATCTCGGGACAGTTCATTATCCACCAGTGTCAATCAAGAGAGACGAAATGAGCACACTCTCCTCAAGCACTGACATTATGCCTTTTCATACAGAGACATGTAATCCAACTGAAGGAACATGATATTATCAGACAGGTCCTCTCCTGAGGCTTAACGAGGACACCACCAAGCACACTTTCATGATTCAACATGGATTCAACATGGATTCTATAAAATGAATCCCCGTAGCTGCAGTGCTAACACGAGGCTAGCACTGTCGAAAAGGAATTTGGGGTTAGTAGTAACTGATATTGGTGGAAATCCTTGCTGTCCAAGTAGTTTGTAAAGAAGCGGTGGCCAATCTGTACTTGCCAAAGCCATACACATCTGATTCAACTTCATTTAGGACTTTGTTAGGTTGAATCAGGTGCGTTAAAACTTTGATTGGAGCAAAAGCCTACACCTACACAGCCTTTTGTAGATAAGTCAATGCATCTCTGTTTATAAAAATACTCTAAAATTTGCCAGAGGGCTGAGGTTGTTTACTGACAGTGCAGCGGAGTGGTTCTTTGCCCATATCTGACAGCCTGGTCTGATTTAGAGTCTGTCTTAGTGCAGAGCCTGGAGGGGTAATGGAAAGGACCTATTATCTCAGCCATCAATCACAGCCATCACGGCGTCACGGGGGACACCCAGGAACTGAGGCTGACTTTACGATCAATCCTAACACTAAAACTGCATCAATAAGAGTGAACCGAGTTAACTAAGAGTGTGTATTTGTATGTGTGTACATGTGTTTTTATGGGGCATATCTTCCCTCTCTCCAAGACAGTAGGATTAGGAAATTAGTCTGAAACTTGAAGTATTCATACTTTATGTTGATTCACATCCCACCCTCATCACTCTTCCTCTTCAGGGTTATGAGAGTTCCCGCTCCCACGGTCACATTACCACTGCTCACACTGCAGTAATGGTTGGTCCTGAGCTAAAGCTGTGCACTTTCATCTGAGAAACAGCAAAATAAAGGGAATCAACTGAAACATAAACTACACCTTATATGACAACATGCTTAGTAAGAAGGTGTTTTTAAAAAAACACAATAGTAGAGCCTCAACTTTGCTAAGGTAACCCAAGGGGTTGTAAGTCATGCCTCCAACTGAACCCAAAGCCACCAAGCCTCCCGTTCCATGTTCTCTTCAACTAATGACTGCATGGTGTATTTTGTTTCCTGTGTGTATTGTATTTTGGTTGGAGACCTGTATCTTCGGTGCACTATGCAGTAATATACTGTATCTGACTGTTATATACAGTAGAAATAAAGAAAAAAAGTATATGGTTCCAAGCACTGAGCCTTGTGGGACGCCAAATTCAACGTTGGAACATTCAGAAGATTTGACACCAATACTGATACGGGATGGGATGGGCAACTTGTGTCCCGCCACTTTTGTAGGCTCGCGGATCAATTTCCACAAAAAAACTCAGCACTAAAGTTTTTAGGAACTCAGTCAGGATCTCATCTTGTTGTTGAGAGTTAGAATATTAGAATACACAATGTACAAATTTGGTTGTGCATCAGCAGTCTTTCTCCTGAGATATCAGTTGGACAGTCACTCAATTATCCCATGTCAGCTAACATTTTTTAGATTGGTAAATTTGTCTAGCCAGCTATGTAAACTTGTAGTAATCATAGCCGAATTACCGACCGTGGGGCCCCCACTGATTTTCTTAGTCACTCTCACTCAGATATCATACTAAAAACTGCAAACATTTCTCTCTACCCTATGGCACAATGTGTGGAATTGCAGGAAATTTGCTGTAAAACTGCACAGTTTTCTCTCTGCCCAATGGCAAAATGAGTAGAATGGCATAAAATGAGTTATAAAATTGCTAAATATTCTATCCGCCCCATGGCAAAATGTGTAGAATTGCAGCAAACTTGCTTTGCAACGGCAATATTTTCTCTACACCCTATGGTAAAATGTATAGAATTGCAAGAAATGTACTTTGAAACTGAAAATGCTGTCAAGAGAAGCAAAATGTTTTGCTCGGGAGGTAGGCCCCCCCAACAAAATGTTACATAAGGCCCCCAAAAGGCTAGGGCCGGCTCTGACGGCATGTGTGGGTATGAATGTGGGTACGCAGACCCGTGAGCCACTGCGCCCCACATGATGAGTTCAGATTTTTTGTTGCCCCCACCCAATCAAAGTTGCCCATCCCTATTCTAGGCCTACAGCTTTCTACATATATCTGTATGTTTCTGGCAGCGTTGTGTGAGCCGTAGTCAGGCCTGTAGTCTGCTGAAAGTCCTTACTGGCAGTAACTCACCTCGTTTCCGATGAGGTCGATCTTGTGCTGGACCTGTGGGACCCACTGACGGATGATGGCGAAAAGCTCTGGGATGGTGGTGCTCGGATCCAGCAGGATCTCCAGACACGCAGGATCATTTGGGTCAAAGAATGTGAAGACTGGAATGGTAAGGTAAATGCCAACAAGAGAATTACCCTCCTCATGAAAGGAGTATGAAATGTGCCTCTCTTGCTATTTTTCGTTCTTGTCCAGACAGCATATTGACTCAAAATCTCTGAAGTTGGAGACTTTTATCTCCCTCAACAACTTTAAAAATCTGCTATCCGAGCAGCTAACCGATCGCTGCAGCTGTACATAGTCCATCTGTAAACTACCCACCCAATTTACCTACCTCACCCCCCATACTGCTTTTATTTATTTACTTTTCTGCTCTTTTGCACACCAGTATCTCTTCTTGCACATGATCATCTGATGATTTATCACTCCAGTGTTAATCTGCTAAATTGTAATTATTCGATTTATTGCCTACCTCATGCCTTTTGCACACATTGTATATAGATTCTCTTTTTTTTCTACCATGTTATTGACTTGTTTATTGTTTACTCCATGTGTAACTCTGTGTTGTCTGTTCACACTGCTATGCTTTATCTTGGCCAGGTCGCAGTTGCAAATGAGAACTTGTTCTCAACTAGCCTACCTGGTTAAATAAAGGTGAAATTAAAAAAAATAAAAATAAAATAAAATTCTGAATGTGTGACATTAAATATCATACATATTTTTATTTTATAAAAATGTAATTTGTATTTCGGGTTGTATTTTTCAGTAGGCCTCTTAGTCCGCTCTATTTAATAACTTATGGAGTTCTCTCTGTTGTACATCCTGTCTGAAAGCACTGTTTCTAAAAGCAGCATGAGGTAGATTGAAACCCTATCAAAGTGGAAACATTGCACTGAAATAACACAATCATTCTTACTTTGTTTTTATAAAACACCATCATAATAGATGCATTGAAGCTTGTGGGCAAACTGAAATGAAAAGCTTTACATCACGCTAGCCTGCAGAAAACACTTACATTCATTGGCATAGAGTGGAATATGTCCGGCAGTATCATACTGTTTGCATATAACAGCCCCAAAGCCAAGATCCATCTACTAAAATAATCAATAACATGCTATAAAAGTCCTTGTTCACTTATTTATGATAATATACATTTGATTAAATATTTTCATTATGTTTCTATGAATCTGTAGAGGTTGTTTTGACCAGGCAGTGGTCTGTGCTTGGTGAAAGGCTCTTTGTGGATCGAAGCTACAGCAGCACACGTCCCAGATCCCAAAATCCACTGTTACATATAAAGCAGTGTTGAGTAGGGAGCATTAACAAAGGGCCTTGGGCTGTATTCACAAAACGTCCCAAAGTGCTGATCTAAGATCAGATCACCCCTGTCCATATAATCGTATTCATTATGATCTAAAAATCACTCCTACTATGAGACACTTCCTGTGAACATGGCCCCTGGAGCCTGAGGCCTAGGACCCACCATAGTCTTTGGGGAGGGGGGCCTGTGCAGATGGGTGGACCATGGGCCTCTTCCGGGGCTCGTGAACTGGGCTCTGGTACTCAGAGGCAGGCTGGGCCTCCTCCTCCACCTCAGCAGTCTGCTCTTTAGTCATTCTGCTAGATGTTGCCAGGCCTGGAAAAGATGATGGATGACAAACATTCCTTGAGTGGCACTTCAAAACAAACAGCTCTATCGCAGGTTTCTCTGAACAGTTGTCATACGTCTGTGACTCAGCCAAGAGTCACATGAAGTAGTTGCTTATAAGAGTCTTGTTCCCATGACAGTCTATCTACTCTGGCAAGTCTATGCCTTGCAGATGCCCCTCTCAGAGCAGACAGGCTCTATGTTTGGCTCTAGGGCCTGTGAGAGATGGTCACTAGTGACTCACTGATAACTGCACTTACTGACAAGAGATGAGGAGACTCAGGGAGCAGGCAGACTAACAGGCAGGCTAATTTATTGTACCATCTCAGTGCATGCTAATGCTAAGTCTTAATGTCCATCATTGAACTGGACAGCTAATGGGCTGAGCTATATTTTCCAAATAATATATGCAGCAGCATATCTCGCACATCCGTCCTGACTGAAATCAGGGATGCGTGTACTGTGCAGTATGTGTTGGACATTGTAGCACTCATTTCTGAAGTGCTGCTGAACAAACCATAAAACATCTATGTAAAAGCCCTATAGTATCAGTATGCCAACCCGAATGCAATTTTATATACAACACAATGGACCCTTTGGCCTATAACATTAATAGGCCTGACTGGATTTCCATCCTAAAATAAATGTTCACACTCTCATCTAGGGTCAGAAAATAAGTTATGTGTTAATAAACACCCCTTTAGAACAGAACCAAGAACCACTATTTATCCCAACATTGAAATGGGAACAAAATCTATGATAGCGTATTCATTGGGTCTTTTTAGTCAAGTCCAAGGGTTTCTTCCTCCAAAGTCTGACTGCACCGTGAGCACACCACATGTAAAATGATTTAGCTGCCAAGTAATCTAATACACAGACTAAATTGTCCATCCATGCCTCTGCTAATCCTTTTGGATTTTGAAAGAAGTCCAGAGAGAGAGGAGAAAGAGAGAGGGCTCATCACACAATCAGTAAAAGCCTTATCCTATTGCGCAGCTGTGCTACTGTATCAATCTACCAACTCATTGTCCCAAGCACTATGGGGGCAAACAGTGAGGCAAAACAGAGGCCATACAGTGGTCTGTGCTGTATTCATTAAAATTCGGGAAACTTCATTAACAGAGACCGATTCTGCTGTTATACAGACATGTACTCAAAGCCAAATGAACAACCCGCACGCAGGCAGATACCATCCTCCTGATACTCTACGAGTTGCCTGTTTCCTTCAGTTGCATCATATTGAGGGGGATTCCTAGTCGTGTTTGGATATGGATACATAAGATGGATATGTAACGGATGTGAAATGGCTAGCTAGTTAGCGGGTACGCGCTAATAGCGTTTCAATCAGTTACGTCACTTGCTCTGAAACCTAGAAGTAGTGTTTCCCCAAAGGCCGCGGCCTTTGTGGAGCGATGGGTAACGACGCTTCGTGGGTGACTGTTGTTGATGTGTGCAGAGGGTCCCTGGTTCGAGCCCGGGAATGGGCGAGGGGACGGACTAAAGTTATACTGTTACAGATACATAGCCAAGATATATCATAGCCTGGATGATTTGGGAGCAACTGTCCCTGTGCAGTTTGTCACCTTACCTACAAGCTCCTACATGTCTTTTATTTCTTCCGTTAATTATATACTTTCTTTACTGCTTCCCATGATTTGCTGCTGAATCAATAGACACTGCAAAATGGGTGATAAAACACATTGCCTCACATCTCAAAAGGATTATGTTGAAACAAAGGGTTTCCATGATATAGCGTCCGATGACTGACAGATAACTATACCTGTGCAGTGCAATACCTGTCACCTATTATGACTATACTGCTAACAGAGTCCAGTAAAGGCAGCCATCATCGGCTCCTCTGAGTTGCCCTGCTCCTCCTAGTTCCTACCCCTGATCTGACAGTAGTGTGTTCATGAATGAAGTCTCAGTCACAGACAGCATTTTCCCTGGTATAAATGTGATGTATAATTAGCATGAGCACATTATTTGTTTAATTAAATGAGTACTCTATACAACTAAGTCTTATGCAACAGTGCTCATATGAGTCAACAAGATGTTTACATTTTGGAGGCAAATACATTCAGATAGCAAAATAGGAGAAAAAAATGGTCCAACAAACTTGACAGATTTCTATATTCTACTCAATCCCTATTGTAATGGAATGATTAGCATTTGATCATTTGGTTGGGTCACAGTAATGACAAAAACAATAGGCCAGAGCTGTATTTTTGAGTCATTAACGATAAATAAAAACAACATATTAGTGTTGCAATGAGCAATAATGCAAATGTGCATATCACATCGCCCTACAACGTGCATGATAACAGAGCTTTTGACAAGCCTATATGAGAAAATGTGTCAATTCGTGACTTGTGCGTAGCAGAGGGCGTGTACAACGAGAAAAAAACGCCCCACTGGCAAACAATGAGAAAAATGCCGAAGGGGGAATGTACACATGGCATGTGCAACTATTCATTTGATCTAATAACAATTCGCTGACGTCTTATGTTTGCGCTTATATTATAAAATGGGCGCAAAAAAACATCTGCCCGTGAGATTTCACGGAACAGTGTTCCAGAGCATCTCTATCTTTCTAGGCTCCGTATCAAGACAAACACACGGGCTGTGAAAAACACAGACGCAAATAAATCCAATCAAACGAAATATATCCAATAATTTGAATCGTATATGCATGAATGATATTCATCTTACCTCAAAACAAGCCTTGTCGATTATCTCAAGCTTTTCCTCGCGGTTCAGCTAGATGAGAACTGCAATGGTGCTGAAGATGCTGCTATACTGCTGCGAAGGTCTTTCTCTGTGCCTGCGTCACGGGCGTGAGCGCCCATGGACCACAACGTTGGCTACCATTGTGTGTCCTTCCTAGGCACACGAATTCGCCTAGATACCACAGTCAGAAAATGTGCTATATCTTAATAATTCATTATTTAAATTAGATTTTTTTTATCTTAATTTAAGGTTAGGGTTAGATATAAGGTTACACAGCGTGGTTAAATTAATCAACTTTTATTTATTTTTTTGAAATATACGGGTTTCATGACTTTGTGGCTGTGGTAACTAGTGACGATCATCTTTAATATGCCAAACGAAGCCATCATTATAAACACCCCCTACTCACATAAAATGAGTAAGCCTATATAGCCAAACATAAACGTATGAAAAGTAAATCAACACGAAATAGCCTGCCTGCACCTTGTTATATAACTCTACAGCCCACATTTAATCTGATAATAATTCTAGACATTGTTTTTTAGTCCCATATTATTTCACGGGATAGTGCATTTAATGGCTCTATGTTTATAACTAGTAATAGTTTAATAATGGTAAATTAACGACTAAGCCCATTACAATAGACACAAAGTTTGTCTGCAAAATATGAAGTAAATCCATCTTTAGTCGAGTGGAAGACAATGATAGACTACACTTTGGTATGTGAGGACAATGATAGCCTACACTTTGATATGTGAGGATGCTGTTCATCGACTACAGCTTGGTCTTCAATAAGCTCATCACAAAGCTCACTGTCACGTGGGCTCCCTCTCTAGCTTCTAGGTCACCAGACAGCTCGTTATGGCGCACACATCACCTCCCTGATTTCCTTCCCTATATATGTCACTCCCCTTGGTTCCTTCCCCAGGTGTTATTGTTTCTGTTCCAGCGTTAAGTCTGTGCGTTGTTCGTGTTTCTTGTTTTGTTTTGTTTTGCGTTTATTTATTAAAAACACTCCCTCCCTGAACTCGTTTCCCGACTCTCAGCTCACATCGTTACACTCACGATCCTGGGACTGAACTCCTCCCTATGCAACTGGGTCCTGGACTTCCTGATGGGCCGCCCCCAGGTGGTGAAGGTAGGCAACACTACCTCCTCCACACTGATCCTTAACACGGGTCCCCATAAGGGTGCGTCCTCAGTCTCCTCCTGTACTCCCTGTATACCCCAGGAACTGCGTGGCCTCACACAGTTCCAACTCCATCATTAAGTTCGCTGACGACACGACAGTAGTAGGCCTGATTACCAACAACGACGAGACGGCCTACAGAGAGGAGGTAGGCACTCTGACGGTGCAGTGCCAGGTAAACAACATCTCCCTCAACGTCAGAAAAACAAAGGAGATGATTGTGAACTTCAGGAGGAACCAGGTTGGGCATGTCCCCACCCTCATCAACGAGGCCGCCATAGAGACAGTCAAAGAATGGCAAGTTCCTCGGCGTACACATATCTGATGAGCTGAAATGGTCAAAGCACACGAACACCGTGGTGAAGAAGGCACGGCAGCGACTCTTCCACCTCAGGAGGCTGAAGAAATTTGACCAGTCCCCGAGGGCCCTCACAGTGTTCTACAGGAGCACCATCGAGAGCATACTGTCGGGCTGCATCACGGCCTGGTACGGAAACTGCCTCTGACCGCAAGGCTCTACAGAGGGTGGTACGCTCAGCCGAACACACCATTGGGTGCTCACTGCCTGCCCTCCAGGACACCTACAACACCAGGTGTAGCACGAAGGCCAAGAAGATCATCAAGGACCTCAGCAACCCGAGCCATGCCCTGTTCTCCCCACTTCAATCACTCAGACGCGAGCAGTATACGAGTATCATGGCAAGAACTGTCAGATTGGCCAATAGCTTCTACCCCCAGACTATCAGGCTGCTGAATAGCCACTAGGCAGCAACCTGCTCTCTGTGTCCCCCTCCTGCCCCCCGGACTTCCTGTCCCCCCCCACAAACATTTACCCTGCCCACACCCCCCAATGGACATTTATCATTGTTACAGCTGTGAATATGTATATATTTATATTAAAAAATATATATACTACCGTTCAAAAGTTTGAGGTCACTTAGAAATGTCCTTGATTTTGAAAGAAAAGCACATTTTTTGTACATTAAAATAACACAAATTGATCAGAAATACAGTGTAGACATTGTTAATGTTGTAAATGACTATTGTAGCTGGAAACGGCAGATTTAAAAATATATATTTTTATGGAATATCGACATAGGCAGAAAACGACTTGTGTCGTACAGAGGCCCATTATCAGCAACCATCACTCCTGTGATCCAATGGCACGTTGTGTTAGCTAATCCAAGTTTATCATTTTAAAAGGCTAATTGATCATTAGAAAACCCTTTTGCAATTATGTTAGCACAGCTGAAAACTGTTGTTCTGATTGAAGAAGCAATTAAACTGGCCCTCTTTAGACTTGTTGAGTATCTGGGGCATCAACATTTGTGGGTTCGATTACAGGCTCAAAACGGCTAGAAACAAAGACCTTTCTTCTGAAACTCGTCAGTCTATTCTGGTTCTGAGAAATTTAGGCTATTCCATGCGAGAAATTGCCAAGAAACTGAAGATCTCGTACAACGCTGTGTACTACTCCCTTCACAGAACAGCACAAACTGGCCCTAACCAGAATAGAAAGAGGAGTGGGAGGCCCCGGTGCAAAACTGAGCAAGAGGACAGGTACATTAGAGTGTCTAGTGTGAGAAACAGACGCCCCACAAGTCCTCAACTGACAGCTTCATTAAATAGTACACGCAAAACACCAGTCTCAACGTCAACAGTGAAGAGGCAACTCCGGGATGCTGGCCTTCTAGGCAGAGTTGTAAAGAAAAAGCCATATCTCAGACTGGCCAATAAAAGTAAAAGATTAATATGGGAAAAGAACACAGACACTGGACAGAGGAACTCTGCCTAGAAGGCCAGCATCCTGGAGTCGCCTCTTCACTGTTGACGTTGAGACTGGTGTTTTGTGGGTACTATTTAATTGTCTACACTGTATTTCTGATCAATTTGATGTTATTTTAAAAGGACATTTCTAAGTGACCCCAAACTTTTGAACGGTAGTTCTTCCATGGCCTGCATACTCACTAGACATCACCCATTGAGCAAGTTTGGGATGCTCTGAACTGACATGTACAACAGCGTGTTCCAGTTCCTGCCAATATCCAACTTCGCACAGCCATTGAAGAGTGGGACAACATTCCACAGGCCACAATCAACAGCCTGATCAACTATGTGAAGGAGATGTGCCGTGCAGCATGAGGCAAATGGTGGTCACGCCAGATACTGATTGGTTTTCTGATCCACGCTCCTACTTTTTTAAAAGATATCTGTGATCAACAGATACATATCTGTTGGAGCCAATTTGGGTGTATCTTATATTATGGTAATATTTGGGCAATTACACTCCAGATCACTAGGTGAAGATAAATGGTGGTGGTAGACACACATCAAGTGATCTATAAACACACAGGTGTTTAAACGTATGGTGGGTGTTTGGTTGGGGGAGAGCTCACGGTTCTTACGGCAATCCAACCAATGCAAAGAAACAAGATACAAACGATTGCTACAGTCAACTCTACGGATCAAAATGAATTAATTCAAGGTACCTACTATTGCTAAGTTTGAGGCGCGTAAAGAACAAGTCTAATTGCTACCATTCACTCACCTAATATATAGAAATCATAATTTCTTCTGAAGCAAATTGTCACAACAAAAGTAAGGACCTATTCTCCAAACAAATGATTGGGGTTCATTGGATTTGGATGTTAATGTACCACTGGACTTCCGAAACGTTTTCATTGATTGATTGTTTGAAAACGCCAACTCACAAAGTAGAATGCCAATGGAGCCAAAGGCAAGACACGAGAATACAACCTGTGGGAGTACCTTTTTCATTGTCTATTGTATATGCCTACGTTCTAAACAACATTTGGTTACTACTGGGTTGCTGCAAGTGAATACAGGGGCTGATTGCCTTTGATTCTGAATATTGGAATGGGGGGGAAATGTGCTTGTTGTGGATTGCAATCAAAGCCAATTGAAAGTTCAAGCCTTTGGCGTACTTGTGATTAATTCATTGAAGAGTTGTCTATGAGTTCTGACGTCCTTACTTCATCACGTGTCATGTTCCGGAAGGGATTCATTAGAAGTCTATATTGAAATAGATATGGATAAAAAAGTAACTTCTCTTGTTACTACCGCTGCTGCTGTTTAATCTGCTGCTCAAGATTCTGAAAAAGTTCATGGTAAAGGTACTCAGCAGGAAGGTCTGATTTCTCTATTATTAAAACATGACCCAGATGGCAAATATAAAGACCCAGTCTATCTAAAAACTGGAGGCCCCTTACACTTCAATGTTGTGATGCAAAACTACTAGCAAAATGCATAGCATTCAGAATTAAAAGGGTTTTACCAAGTATTGTTCATCCTGATCAGACAGGTTTTTTTTACATGGACAATACATTGGAGATAATATACGACAACTACTAGAAATAATAGAACATCATGAAACATATAAGAAGCCAGGAATGGTATTTATAGCGGATTTTGAAAAGGCATTTGATAAAGTAAGACTGGATTTTATTTATAAATGCCTGGATTTTTTCAATTTTGGTAATTCTCTTATAAAATGGGTAAAAATAATGTATAGCAACCCCAGGTGTAAAATAGTAAATAACGGCTACTTCTCAGAGTTTTGAATTGTCAAGAGGAGTTAAACACGGGTGTCCGCTGTCACCATATCTATTCGTTATGGCCATCGAAATGCTAGCTATTAAAATCAGATCCAATAACAACATTAGAGGATTAGAAATCCAAGGCTTAAAAACAAAGGTGTCCATGTATGCCGATGACTCAAGTTTTATATTAAGTCCGCAAGCTAGATCCCTGCAATGTCTCATTGAAGATAACTTTTCTGTACTCTCTGGACTAAAACCTAATTATGAAGTGTACAATATTACGTATTGGATCCTTAAAAAATACAACTTTTACATTACCCTGCAGTTTACCTATGAAATGGGCTGATGGTGAAGTAGACATACTCGGTACTCATATCACAAAATATATAAATAAGCTCTCCATAATGAATTTCAATAGAAAACTTAGACAAGATCCTGCAACCATGGAGAGTTAATACCTGTCTATTTATGGAAAAATTGCTCTGATTAACTCCTTAGTCATATCTCAGTTTACTCACTTACTTATGGCACTGCCTACTCATGATGATTTGTTTTTCAAATCATTTGAGCAAAAATATTTTGCTTTATCTGGGACGCTAAACCAGACAAAATAAAACGTGCCTATCTATATAATGAATATGAATTGGGTGGGTTGAGATTATTAAATATAAAAGCACTAAACCTCTCTCTAAAAGCTTCACTCATTCAAAAGTTTTATTTGAACCCTAAATGGTTCTCAAGTAGATTACTAAGAAACGCTCATCCATTGTTTAAAAATGGCCTTTTTGCCTTTGTGCAGATTGCCATGTCTCATTTTCGATTAATTGAAAATTATACTTTTTTCAAAGTAACTCTCTTTTTCAAACAAGCATTGCAGAGCTGGCTACAATTCCAATTTCATCCCCCTGAAAAGATAGAACAAATATTACAACAAATGTTATGGTTGATAAAATACCTGTATTTATGGGAAAGATGTTTGAAAAGGGTATTTTGTTCTTAAATTATATTGTAAATTGGAATGGTAAAGTTATGTTCTTCATGGAGTTATCAGAATTGTACAGAAAGGTCTGCTCAATCCAAGAGTACAACCAATTGATTACAGCATTACCCTAAAAATAGAGGAGGCAGGTGGCAGTGGGAGGAGGTAGGGAACTGGTCTGTCTGCCCAATATAAAGGATCAAAACTGGCGGAGGAATAAAAATAGCATAAATAGGAAAGTATACCAGTTTCATTTGAGGACCAGGATGTTGACAACTGTGCCATACAGATTTCAAAATAGTTGGGAAGAGATTTTTGATGTACCGATTCCATGGTACAGGGTGTATGAGTTGATATATAAAACAACGCGAGATTCAAGACTTTGTGCTTTTCAGCTAAAATGATTATATAGAATTCTTGCCACCAACAAAATGTTGAATATTTGGGGCATAAAATCATCAAAGCTCTGCAGATTTTGTTGTGAGGATACAGAATCAATTGACCATTTATTTTGGTATTGCCCTCAGGTAGCCTGTTTCTGGTCTCAGGTTCAGGAATGGCTGAAAATGCATAGCATTGATCTAAAATTGACCCTAGAAAGAGTACTGTTAGGAGATCTGGAGAGACCGGGTCAGTCAATTACTAATACTCTTAGTAAAAGTATTTATCTTCAACTCGCAATCTGTGGATTCTATTCGATTAGATAGATTGAAATTGTACGTTAAACATCACAGCATAGTTTAAATATATGTGTTGCGTAGAAACCCAAAGTGGGTGGCCAGCAGAGATAGATGGGATGGGCTGAGGGAAGCTGAGGGTTGGTATGTGGAATTGGAGACAAGTGGGAGTGGAGTTGCTGTGTGGGAGATAGAATGATGGTCAAAGATAAAAGTTTCATCATTTTTGTTTTTTTTAAGTCAAAATAAAGCATAATAAAAAGTACATTTGCATGACACTAAGTGTGTCACGCCCTGAACATAGTTTGCTTTGTATGTTTATATGTTTTGTTTGGTCAGGGTGTGATCTGAATGGGCATTCTATGTTGTATGTCTAGTTTGTCTATTTCTATGTGTTTGGCCTGATATGGTTCTCAATCAGAGGCAGGTGTTTGTCGTTGTCCCTGATTGGGAACCATATTTAGGTAGCCTGTTTTGTATTGTGGGTTGTGGGTGATTGTTCCTGTTTCTGTGTTTGGTCACCATACGGGACTGTTTTGTGTTCGTTAGTTTATTCGTTATTTTGTTTGTTTGTTTCAAGTATTCAAAATAAATATGAATACTCACAACGCTGCGTATTGGTCCGATATCTCCTACTCCACCTCAGACGAGGAAGACGAAGAACGTTACAAAGAGGCAGTGTTTTTATAACTAATGCCGGTTTGCCTGAGGCTGATGCCGTGCAGGTGTTTGTACACATGCATATACACACACTCTAATTCAAATAAGCACATACAAGAACACACACATACATGTAATAGTGCCAGACATGCACACAAACATATACAGTTGGTATTGCTGTCATGATTTTAGTTGTCCTTGATGTCCTTTGTTTTAAATTTATTATCAAAAAAATGTGCATTGTTGTTTGCTGTTTTCTTCTGTCTTTTCCTTTTTTCTCTTTAGTTCATTCATTCATTGGTTGTTGGTGCATTGGGGGGGGGGGGGGTTCTTGGGGGTGGGGAATGGGGAATATTTTTCTTCCGGGGGGGGGGGGGGCTGTGGGAGGGGACTCGAATGGTTGAGGGACAGCTATTGGGGAACGGTATTGGGACCTTGGAGGGTTCGGGTTCACTTTTTTTTGCCTGGTGGTAGATCGGTCAACATGCCCTTGAGCATGGCATTGACCCTGGGTGCTTCTGTGGGTCGCTCTGAATGGGAATCTGTTGGATGACTGGTATGATGTAGTTGTTGAGCGGCTTCACTGCAAGTATATTGTATGTTTCGAATATTCAATAAAACATTTCAAATACAATTACAATAGAAGAGTTGTTGGTGGCACAATATAACCATGATTTTAATGAGAAATCCACAGAGGAAGAACTGAAGAAATCAAGAGAGGACCTGAAGTTTAAGGAAATGATGGATTGTTCAGTTCACTTCAAGAGGACCATTACTGTATGGTCCTGCTGTTCAAGAGTGACATCACCATGCCTAACAGTCACTGTATTGTTGAGCAGTGTGTGTGCCGAGTTTGAAGAGAAAGTTGAAAAGAAATTAGAAGTATCATGAAGAATACACAGCTTTTCTAACTGATGTTATTGACAAAGGGTATGCTGAGGTTGTGCCAGATCATTAGTTTAACCACAACGATGGTAAGAATTCCACATCATGGCGTGTACCACCCAAAAATAAAAGCTTGAGAGTGGTGTTTGACTGTGGGTCAGTTTTTCAGCAGAACATCCCTGAACAGCCAACTGCTACAAGGTTCAGACCGCCACAAATACTCTCCTTGGAGTCCTGACGAGGTTCAGAGAGGAACCTGTTGCTTTAATGGCAGACATACAAGCCATGTTCCACCAAGTGAAAGTGTCGGAGACTTTCTACGTTTTTTGTGGTGGCCTGATGGAAATTTTACACAGGACCCAGTGGAGAACAGGATGCCGGTGTATTTGTTTGGAGCGACATCGTCACCAAGCTGCTCAAACTATGCTCTGAAGAAGACTGCTGAGGACAACAGGACTCTCTTTGCGACTGATGTGTTTGATACTGTGCTTTATAATTTATTTCTGGATGATTGTCTGAAATCCCTACCTTCAGAAGAAGCCATGCAGATGGTAAAGGATCTTACTGCTAAAGTGGATTACCAATAGCCATGTGTTGTTGGCATCTATTCCCGAAGAAAGAAGATCCAAAGCGACCAGAGAGCTGCGTTTGGATAAAGATGACTTACCAGTGGAAAGGGCTCTGGGATTGCGCTGGTGTGTTGAGACTGACACGTTCCAATTCAAGACCTCTTGTTGAAACGCCCATATACAAGATGTGGCGTCTTGTCGGTGGTCAGCTCAATATACGACCACTTGGGCTTTCTATCTCAGTTTACGCTTTCTCAAACTGTTGCTATAGGAGTTGTGTAGCAGGAACATCAGCTGGGATAACAACATACACCAATCTGTCTCACAGCAATGGCAAGAATGGATGTCGGATTTAGGGAAAGTGACAGAACTCAAGGTGAAAAGGTGCATCAAGCCCGAAGACTTTGGGAAGCCAGAGCATGCAGAATTGCATCACTTTTCAGATGCCAGTAAGTATGGTTATGGAACTGTATCTTAATGCTGGTAAACAAGAAACAAGTACATATTTTATTCATGCTGGGAAAAGCGAGGGTTTCTCCCTTGAAGCAGACTACCATTCCTAGGCTTGAGCTCACGGCCGCTGTGTTGGCAGTTAGAGTTGATAGAATGTTGAGGAAAGGGTTGTCACTTCAACTGGGACAGTCAAGTTTTTGGATGAACAGCATGACAATATTGAAGTACATTGAAAGTGAGAAGAGACTATTTCACACCTTTCGTGGCAAACCAAGTAGCAGCCATAAGAGAAGCCACACAAGTCTCTCAGTGGAGATATATCAGCATCAAGGAGAATCCTGCTGATGAGGCCTCCAGAAGTTTGTCGTCTGACAGTCAGAGGAAGAAGTCAGAGGAAGAATGGCCAAAGCTGGCCTTGGATCCCACTCCAATCTCATCAGGTGATCCAGAGATAAACGTGACCTGACGGTGAACTTTGTTGTTGTGAAGAACTCTGAGAGTGCAACTAATCTACTTTTCAGATTGGAGTCATTGCAAAGCCTTTTAAACTCAGAGATGCTCTTCTAGAGCTCAGAAGAAGAGTAAAGAAATACTGCCCTCTGCGGATGACTCCCAAGTACAGTCAGTGGAAGTAGGAACTGAGATGGTGTTCAGAGCTGCATTCGGTGGTTAACTATTGACTACAGATTTCTCAAGGGTTGAAACCTCAATCATCCGTTTCAGTCAGAGGGAACAATTCGCTGCTGAAATATCTGCATTGGAAAACTGAACATGTGGTATAAAAGGAAACTGACATCTTCAAACTATGCTGGAAGATGGCTTGTTAAGGGTAGGAGGCAGACTCGGGAAGAGGGCCATGCCTGAAGAGGTGAAGCACCCAGTTATATTGTCAAAACATCAACATGTACCAAAACTTATCTTACAGATCATTCACACGCTGCTGGGAGATGCTGGATGGACACACGCTGCTGGGAGATGCTGGATGGAACCACATGTTACGGTATCTACACATATAAAGAAGTATTGGATCACAAGTTCCAACTCTGCCTCCAGAAAAGTTATTTCTGATTGTGTGGTCTGTCACTGTCATCAAGGGAAGGTTGGTGAACAGAAGATGAGAGTTTTGCTGGTTCGCATCATGGTGGAGTGTGGGAGCATCTTATTCGTCCAGTGAGGAAAGTGCTCTACTAAATTCATACCATTTTGTGTGAAGCAGCGGCAATTCTGAACGACTGTCCCATCACAAAACTCTCAGATGATCCAAATGATTTGATGCACTCACTCCAAACCACCTAATGCTTTTGAAGGGGAAAACCACTTCTTGCTACTGGACTATTTCAATACTGTGATATCTACCCCAGAAGGAGGTGGAGACAAGTTCAGTACTTGGGTAATCTATTCTGGAAACGATGGGTGAAAGAGTACCTACCATTGTTACAAGAAAGACAGAAGTGGAACAAACATAAGAGATGTTTTTCTGTGAGAGAACTAGTCATCATGGATCCTACTGCTCCAAGAGGTATGTGGCTGATGGGAAAGGTGTTGGAAACCTACCCTGACAAGAAGGGTCTGGTACGGTCTGTGAGACTGAAAACTAGAACAGGAGAACTGGACAGACCTGTTACCAAGATCTGTCTACTCCAACCGGGTACAGATGGACCTGTGAAGAACTCTGACCAACAGAAGTGAAGGAAGATTTTGGGTAATTGTTGGTTGCAATTAGGGGCCGGAGTGTTGGAGCCAATTTGGGTGTATCTTTATATTGTGGTAATATTTGGGCAATTACACTCCAGACCATTAGGTGAAGATAAATGGTGGTGGTAAACACACATTAGGTGATCTATAAACACACTTGGTGTTTGAATGTATGGTGGGTGGTGGGAGAGATCACGGTTCCTACCGCAATCAAACCAATGCCAGAAAACGCAAGAAACAAAGGATTGCTACAGTCAACTCTACGGATCAACATTCATTAATTCAAGGTAACCACGATTGCTAGGTTTGAGGCGCGTAAAGAACAAGTCTAATTGCTACCATCCACTCACCTAGTGACATTGGCTACGTAGGTTTTTCCAAAGCAAATTGTCATATTCCCAGTCGTGTGAAATCTATAGATTATGGCAATTGACTGATTTCCTTATATGAACTGTAACTCAGTAAAATCATTGAATTTGTTGCATGTTACATTCTATTTTTGTTCAGTGTAAATTTGACATGACTTCAACTTCTAACCACAGGCAGAGCTTTCCAATAGTGGGCAACTGCTGTCCACAATTCGGGGCATTCCCGCAATTCGGGGCATTGCCACAACATCTTCATGCTTGTGTGACACTTTTGAATGTGGGTCAAAAAGGAAATAAAAGTATTATCAGAGTAGAAGGCTCTGCCCCTACTTTGTAATCCATAATGCACTGTAGGGCGTCGGAGCATCTGTAATATGAGTCCACCTTATTCCTATATTGTTGTTTTGCTAGTTTGGTGACTCTGCGGAGGTCATAGAGGGACTGCTTCTACTTGTTCCTGTCCTCAGCTGTAGCCTTAGGGTTGTCTGTGATAGCCCTGTGTGCGGTAGCTCTGTCCTTTAGTTTAGCGCAAACCTCTGTTAATCCAGGGGATGGGGATAGTTTCACATTTTAATGTCACATGGACAAGTACGGTGAAATGCCTTTCCTGCAAGCTCTAACCCCAGCAATGTAGTAATCAATAAAAATGTAATACTACAAATAACAAGGTAGAACAAAAACAGTCAGTTTAAATGTATGTGTGCAAATGATGGAGTGAGAGTTTGTGTGTGTAAGTGTGTAGGGCCCTGTGAGTGTGCATAGAGACAGTGGTAAGAATAAAACAGAAGGGTCATATTTGTCCTTGTAGCCATTTTGTTAGCTATTTAGCAGTCTTATGGCACGAAGCTGTTCAGGAGCCTGTTGATATCAGACTTTATGCACCAGTACCGCTTGCCATGCGGAAGCAGAGAGAACAGTCCAAGGCTTTTGAGGATCTGAGGGCCCATGCCAAACCTTTTCAACCTCCTGAGAGGGAAGAGGCACTGCCTCGGCTTCTTCACGACTGAGCGTGTGTGGACCATTTCAAGTCTTTAGTGATTTGGACACCAACAAACTTTGAAGCTCTCGACCCGCTCCACTGCAGCCCTGTCGATGTGGATGGGGGCGTGCTCACCCCCCACCATTTCCTGTAGTCCATGATCAACTCCTTGGTCTTACTGACGGGGAGGGAGAGGTTGTTGTTCCGGCACCACACTGCCAGGTCACCAGGCTGTCTCATCGCCGCCGGTGATCAGACCTACCACTGTCATCAGCAAACTTGATGATCGTGTTGGAGTTGTGCATGGCCACGCAATTGTGGGTCAACAGGGAGTACAGGGGGGGACTAAGCACACACCCCTGTGGGGATCCCCGTGTTGAGGGTCAGCGTGGTCGGCTCGTCGGGAAATCGAGGATCCAGTTGCAGAGGGAGGTGTTCAGTTCCAGTGTCCTAAGCTTGGTGACTAGCATGGGTGACTAGCGTGGAGGGGACAATGGTGTTAAACGCTGAGCCTTATTCATCTATTCTAGGTGGGTGAGGGCAGTGTGAAGCGCAATTGAGATTGCGTCGTCTATGGATCTGTTGGGGCAGTATACAAATTGGAGTGGGTCTATGGTGTCTAGGATGATGGAGTTTATGTGTGCCATAACCAGCCTCTCAAAGCACTTCATGTGCTACAGGGCGGTAGTCATTTTGGCATGAAGCCTTATAGAGTTCTTGGGAACAGGAATGATGGTGGTCATCTTAAAATGTGGGGATAACAGACTGTGATATCAGGAGGTTGAAAATTACAGTAAATATGCCTGCCAGCTGTTCTGCGCATTCTCTGACTAAGCACCCTAGAATACCATCGGGCCTTGAGGGTGTTCACCTGATTAAAGACTTTACTCACATCACATTAGTACTTTTTCCACCACTGCTGTGGGGACATCGCCGATGCATTTCAAATCAAATCAAACTTTATTTTGTCTCCTGCGCCAAATACAACATGTGTAGTCCTTAACGTGAAATGCTTACTTAACCAACAGTGCAGTTCAAGAAAGTGAAGAAAATATTTACCAAATAAACAAAAAATTGTAAAAAGTAACACTAATATAACAATAACGGGGCTATATACAGGGGGGTACCGGTACCGAGTCAATGTGCGGGGGTACAGGTTAGTCGAGGTAATTTGTAGGTAGGGGTGAAGTAATTATGCATAGATAATAAACAGCAAATAACAGCAGTGTAAAAAACAAATTGGGGGGGGGGTGTCAATGTAAATAATCCGGTGACCATTTGATTAATTGTTCAGCAGTCTTATGACTTGGGGGTAGAAGCTGTTAAGGAGCCTTTTGGTCCTAGACTTGGCACTCCAGTACTGCTTGCCGTGCACTAGCAGAGAAAACTGTCTATGACTTGGGTGACGGAGACTCTGACAATGTTTTGGGCTTTCCTCTGACACTGCCTAGTATACAGGTCCTGGATGGCAGGAAGCTTGGCCCCAGTGATGTACTGGGCCGTACGCACTACCCTCTGTAGCGCCTTACGGTCAGATGCCGAGCAGTTACCATACCAGGCGGTGATGCAACCGGTCAGGATGCTCTCGATGGTGCAGCTGTAGAACTTTTTGAGGATCTGGGGAGCCATGCCATGTCTCCTGAGGGGGAAAAGGTGTTGTCGTGGCCTCTTCACGACTGTCTTGGTGTGTTTGGACCATGATAGTTCGTTGGTGACGTGGACACCAAGTAACTTGAAACTCTCGACCTGCTCCACTACAGCCCCTTCGATGTTAATGGGGGCCTGTTCAGTCCGCCTTTTCCTGTAGTCCACAATCATCTACTTTGTCTTGATCACGTTGCAGGACCAGATAGGGGTAAAGCAGTAGTAGAATAGGGTGGTGGGTTTGAATGAGTGTAGGGTTAGATGGAAGACAATTTATAGTTTTTTTCCCCCTTTCGCCTTTTTGTGGCTCAAAGTATAATGGGTTAATACCCTAGTCTAGTTGGTGTCGGTACTGCAACATACACTGAGTGTACAAAACATTAGGAATGCCTTCCTAATATTAAATTGCACCACCAGTTTAATTTTGTCAGGGCATGGATCCACAGGAATGCTGGCCCATGTTGACTCCAATGCTTCCCACAGTTGTGTCAAATTGGCTGGATGTATTTTGGGTGGTGGACCTCTCTTCATATACATGGAAAACTGTTCAGTGTGAAAAACCAAACCGCATTGCAGTTCTTGACACACTCAATCTGGTGCGCCTGGTACCGACTACCATACCCCGTTCAAAGGCACTTAAATATTTTGTCTTGCCCATTCACCCTCAATGGCACACATGCACAATCCATGTCTCAAGTCTCAAAAATCGTTATTTAACCTGTCTCCTCCCCTTCATCTACACTGATTGAAGTGGATTTAACAGGTGACCTCAATAAGGGATCATAGATTTCACCTGGTCAGTCCATGTAATGGAAACGTTTTTTACACTCAGTGTATTTGGATGTCAACCACCATAAAACCTAATCCAAGAAGAACATTGAGCCATTAAATGTACTACCAGTGAAATAATATGGGACTAAAAACAATGCCTACAATGAATATTATTTGATAGACTAGAAGTTTGGTAATGTTTAGGCTGTTACAAATGATATAAGTGGATTCTGTCAACTTTGAGAAAAACGATTTAGTTGAACCTGTTGCTCACGCGCGTATCTGCCATCACTATAATGTTCCCACCTAATCTAGATTTACATTTTAGTAATTTAGAAGATCTCTTCTTCCTTTAATCACTGAGGACATGTATTTCCATTAAGGGCATTTGTATATCTGGCCCGCGTTACCCCGTTGTGGGAGATTAAATCGGGTGAAAGGTGATTGCAAAGGTGATGTAGTTAACCACGTGGAGTAATGAGCAGGCTTCTGTGTTTTCACATGCGAAAGTGATTACTTTTGATAAAAACTTTGTCTTCCCAATTGAAATTAGTTTGAATGTTCTAACATGTGTTTTTTTTATGGAGATGATACGATGCACCTTGCTGCCTTGTTGACAACATGCCCGAGCGGGGCATATAACTAATTGATTTGAGAAAGGTGCTCCTCCCTCCCCGCTTTCGTTCGATGACGTGCAGGGCCATTGCCAGGTTCAAACCGGTCCATCTTAATATAACGCCCCCAATATTAGCGCTGTCACTCGGCTTTCTTGTCAATATAATGGATCATCCCTGATGAAACTCACAATTGTGCAACTTCAACCCACTTTTTGCAGTAGAAGGCTCTGACCCGGTACAGAACTTGGAGGGGCAAATAAAGCTTCCCGATATCAGTTTTTCTGTTAACTCCGTAGCCGATCATTGTCCTCGACTCTACTGAAGATGGATGTACTTCATATTTTGCAGACGAACTTTGTGTCTATTGTAATCGGCTTTGTCGTTATTCTTTTACTGTGGATGATTCGAGGCAAACAATGCAACTCGCGTTTGCCTCCTGGTCCTGCACCGATTCCTTTGCTCGGTAACTTGTTACGAATGGATGTGAAAGCGCCATACAAGCTCTACATGGAGGTCAGTCAAATACTTGAGCTAGATCAGTGTGCAAGGTTATGTCAAAGATATAGAATAAGGGTGTAGAATGGGATATACATTTAATTACTTTTCCACAGAACTTGGCAAAAATGCATTATTTTCATTCATACAAGCTAAATGTAGGCTAGATTATTATTGTTTTACATTATTTTCTGTGTTGGTTATTGTAGCAACAAAGCAGTTCAGTATTTTCATGTGACTGCTTAGTTACCAGCCTACTGTACATTTTTACTGTACATTTTTACTCTTGTTTCAATATTCATCCAAAGTTTACTACATGCATGTATTTGAGAACTGAAAAAGTGTGTGTGTATATATATATATATATGTATAATATTATATATATTATATTGTATATATATTTCTTTCCTTCTTAATATATGTATATATATATACACACACACTTTTTCAGTTCTCAAAATATATATATATATATATATATTAAGAAGGAAAGAAATATATATACAATATATATATATATCTCTATCGATTCCATAAATTAATTTGTGGAATTTCTTTCCTTCTTAATGAGTTTGAGCCAATCAGTTGTGTTGTGACAAGGACATTTTCGGTATTGACTGACCTTCATGTCTTAAACCCACAGCCTTTGTGCATTTACTACTACTACTACCGTAAAATACAGTACATACTAACAATTAACGTCCCACCTTGCCAAATTTGGACTTTTTGTATAATGTGAGGTCATGATACTGTAGGTTAACTTTTGGTTGAACAGATTTGTGGTTGCCATAAACTTTACTAGTTAACCATCAGGTGCCTTCTAAGCAAATCATTTCTATCTCTGAGGCCTCCAATGCTCAGATGTCTAACAGAGTAGACACAGACACGTCCTGGTTGATATATTACTGTGGAAAAGGTGCTTCTGTAAAATATATTTGGGAACCAGTGGCTTGTATTCATGGATGCCAAGGGATGCCAGGCTTCCCAAAAATGTTGACACATTTATTTTGTTTTAAATCTTTCGTCTTTGTGTTTCATAATTTCCCTTCAATTCGCAAGAGGCTGAACGCATCTCACAGGAGAAAGCATCCGAGTGAGCGAAACAACGCCCCTCTGTCTCTAGTTGTAGGCCATCTGTCTGATGCTGTCTGGTCCAAACGAGTATGACATTGTTTCAAACTCACTTTGCGGAATTCAAAATGACGATGCTTGTCTTTCATAATTCAGATATACAGTACCAGTTAAACGTGTGGACACACTTACTCATTCCAGGGGTTTTCTTTCTTTTTACTATTTTCTACATTGATGAATAATAGAAGACACCAAAACTATGAAATAACACATGGAATCATGTAGTAAACAAAAAAATGTGAAACAAATAAAAAATATGTTTTATATGAGATTCTTCAAAGAAGCCACACTTTGCCTTGATGACAGCTTTGCATAATATTGGCATTCTCTCAACCAGCTTCATGAGGTTGTCACCTGGAATGCATTTCAGTTAACAGGTGTGCCTTGTTTAAAGTTAATTAATGTGTGTGAGCCAATCAGTTGTGTTGTGACAAGGTAGGGGTGGTATACAGAATATAGCCCTATTTGTAAAAATCCATATTGTGGCAAGAGCAGCTCAAATAAGCAAGAGAAATGAAAGTCCATCATTACTGTAAGACATGAAGGTCAGTCAATCCGAAAAACTTTAAAAGTTTCTTCAAGTGCAGTCGCAAAAACCATCAAGCGCTATGATGAAACTGGCTCTCATGAAGACCGCCACTGGAAAGGAAGACCCAGAGTTACCTCTGCTGCAGAGGATAAGTTCATTAGAGTTGAGTCCAAATTTGAGATTTTTGGTCAAGTGCAGCGTCTGTTTGCTCCTCATTGCACACCATGGACCAACAAATATTCTTTACATCAACATAGGAATCACTACAAAACTTTTTCTGTGACTTTTTCTTATACACTTTATTAGGCCCAGCCTTTGGAACTTTGATTTTCCTAGATATGGCTACGATATTGTTTTCACTACATCCGATGGATCTAGATACTGCTTTCAAGCCTATTTCTGCAGCATTAGTCATGATTTGATCAATACATGTTGATGATTTCATTCCTGTGCTGTTTGTAACTACCCTGGTAGGTTGACTGATAACCTGAACCAGTGCGCAGCTTGATGAAAGCCAGTCAATATTTAAATCACCCAGAAAATATATCTCTGTTCATTTCACATACATTATCAGGCATTTCACAAATGTTATCCAGATACTGACTGTTAGCACTTGGTGGTCTATAGCAGCTTCCCACAAGAATGGGCTTTAGGTGAGGCAGATGAACCTGTAGCCATTTTATTTCAACAGTATTTAACATGAGATCCTCTCTAATCTTTACAGGAATGTGGTTCTGAATTTAATCAGCAACACCTCGACCACTCACATTTCTGTATTTTCTGTAAATGCTAAAACCTTGTATTGCTACCACTGTATCATCAAAGATACTATCCCAGTGAGTTTCAGAGATAATCAAAATATGAATGTCAAGCCTCCCGGGTGGCGCAGTGGTCTAGGGCACTGCATCGCAGCGCTAGCTGCGCCACCTGAGACTCTGGGTTCGCGCCCAGGCTCTGTCGCAGCCGGCCGCGACCGGGAGGTCCGTGGGGAGACGCACAATTGGCCTAGCGTCGTCTGGGTTAGGGAGAGTTTGGCCGGTAGGGATATCATTGTCTCATCGCACACCAGCGACTCCTATGGCGGGCCGGGGGCAGTGCACGCTAACCAAGGGAGCCAGGTGCACGGTGTTTCCTCCGACACATTGGTGCGGCTGGCTTCCGGGTTGGAGGCGCGCTGTGTTAAGAAGCAGTGCGGCTTGGTTGGGTTGTGTTTCGGAGGACGCATGGCTTTCGACCTTCGTCTCTCCCGAGCCTGTACGGGAGTTGTAGCAATGAGACAAGATAGTAATTACTAGCAATTGGATACCACGAAAAGGGGGTAAAATAAAATAAATATAAAAAAATATATATGAATGTCATCTGTTACGAGCAAGTTATTAATTTTATTATTATTAACTTTGTTTCTTAAGCTACATATGTTAACATGGGCTATTCTGAGCTCTTTTCTGGATGCTTGCTTGTTTTCATTTCTTTACTGGGAAGTTTAGCAGAAGTAGATATTCTCATGTTATTTATATTAGTACAGAGTGAGCTGCACACAGTGGACTTCCTACTAGGGCACACCGCCTCAGTGCCAACAGCATACATCTGGTCAATAGGCACATGATTGCTGTATACAATAGCTGTAGGATCACCAGAGGCATTCATGGCAATTAGAATGACATAAATTAGGTTACTTACATTGTGTCTACCAACGTCCCTGGTATAATTGTCACGCCCTGACCGTAGAGATCCTTTTATTCTCTATGTTTGTTTGGTCAGGGTGTGACTCGGGTGGGAAAGTCTATGCTTTCTGGTTCTTTGTTATTGGCCGGGTATGATTCTCAGTCAGGGACAGCTGTCTATCGTTGTCTCTGATTGGGAATCAGACTGAGGCAGCCTTTTTTCCTTTTCTCATTTGTGGTTTGTTGTCTTTGTTAGTGGCATGTATAGCCTTACGGAGCTTCACGTTCGTTTTGTTGTTTATTGTTTTTATCGGCGACATTTAAAATAAAAGAATGTACGCTTACCCCGCTGCACCTTGGTCCGGTCATTTCCTTGACGTCGATCGTGACAATAATGTACATTTGCTAAAGCATTATGACGACTCAGCGACACAATGGTAGGGATTAACTGAGCTGGACTTGGGTCATTGATAAGTTGTTGTCTCAACACAACCTTATAATGCTGTGAAAGGATCCATGAACCCAAATGCTTTGGGTGGATCCCATCCTCTTTATAAAACGTGTTTTGTTTCCAAAAGGTATCAAAATTGTCAACAAAAGTTACACCCAATGAGCTGCAATAATCACGTAGCCTGTTGTGAAGAGCGAGAATCCTGCTAAAGCGCTCAATGTCATGATTCAGAGAGGGAACAGGGCCAGATATGATGGGTCTTTTTATTAGTGCCTAGCAGAGAGTCAATCAGCTATTTAAAATCCAGTTTCAATTCTTCAGAGCTGCCCTTCAGAATGTCATTTAAAACCCACATGGACTACGATAGAATCAATTTCTATCTCCTGAAGTGGTACATTCAGGAGCAGCTTAGTAATGTCATTTACTTGAGCTCCAGGATAGGACATTGTTTTTGCACCAGGAACAGTCACATTTATTACCAAAATCACAGCTGGCGAGAAGGACGAGGAAATCCGCCCACTCCCTTGCTTCACAGGATTTGGAGATCCCTATAAAACCTCTTCGGGCTAGGGGGCGGTATTTTCACGTACAGATGATATCGTGCACCAGCTGTTGTTTACATATATGCATAGGCCCCCGCCCCTTGTCTTACCAGAGGCTGTTGTTCTATCTTGTCGATAGAGTGTATAACCTGCCAGCTGTATGTTCTTAATGTCGTCGTTCAGCCACGACTCGGTGAAACATATTACAGTTTTTAATGTCCCGTTGGTATGATATACGTGCTTTCAGTTCGTCCCATTTATTTTCCAGTGATTGAACGTTAGCTAGCAGGATGGAAGTGTAACGACTCTCGTCGGTGGAAAGAGAGGAGGACCAATGCGCAGCGTGGTACGTTTCCATATTTATTGAAACACTTATTTCAATACGAACAAAAAACAATAAACAGACGAAAACCGACGAAGCTACAGTCCTGAACTAGAGAACATAAAACACATGAACGCACAAACAGGAACAATCACCCACAAACAAACAGTGAAAACAGGCTACCTTAATATGGTTCCCAATCAGAGACAATGACAAACACCTGCCTCTGATTGAGAACCATATTAGGCCAAACAACAAACCCAACATAGAAACACAAAACATAGAATGCCCACCCAGCTCACGTCCTGACCAACTAAACAAAGACTAAACAAAGGAAATAAGGTCAGGAACGTGACAGTACCCCCCCCCCTACCCCCCCAAGGTGCGGACTCCGGCCGCAAAACCTGAACCTATAGGGGAGGGTCTGGGTGGGCATCTGTCCACGGTGGCGGCTCTGGCGCTGGACCATAGTTAATCCCCGCTTCCGTGGCCTCCTCTTAACGGCGACCCTCCAAATTAACCCCACTGGACTGAGGGGAAATAAGGTCAGGAACGTGACAGTACCCCCCCCCTACCCCCCCAAGGTGCGGACTCCGGCCGCAAAACCTGAACCTATAGGGGAGGGTCTGGGTGGGCATCTGTCCACGGTGGCGGCTCTGGCGCTGGACCATAGTTAATCCCCGCTTCCGTGGCCTCCTCTTAACGGCGACCCTCCAAATTAACCCCACTGGACTGAGGGGCAGCACCGGACTGAGGGGCAGCTCCGGACTGAGGGGCAGCACCGGACTGAGGGGCAGCACCGGACTGAGGGGCAGCTCCGGACTGAGGGGCAGCTCCGGACTGAGGGGCAGCTCCGGACTGAGGGGCAGCTCCGGACTGGGGAGTGGCTCATGACTAAGGGGTAGCTCATGACTGAGGGGTAGCTCATGATTTAAGGACAGCTCATGACTGAGGGGTAGCTCATGACTGAGGGGTAGCTCATGACTGAGGGGTAGCTCATGATTGAGGGGTAGGTCATGATTTAAGGACAGATCATGACTGAGGGGTAGCTCATGGCTGAAGAGTAGCTCATGACTGAGGGGTAGCTCATTACTGAGGGGTAGCTCATAACTGGCTGGCGGCCCTGGCAGGTCTTGGCTGGCTGACGACTCTGGCCGATCCTGGCTGACTGACGACTCTGGCCGATCCTGGCTGACTGACGACTCTGGCCGATCCTGGCTGACTGACGACTCTGGCCGATCCTGGCTGACGGGCGGCTCCTGACTGGCGGGCGGCTCCGGACAGAAGGGCGGCTCTAGCGGCTCCGGACAGACGGGCGGCTCTAGCGGCTCCGGACAGACGGGCGGCTCAGGCGGCGCTGGGCAGACGGACAGCTCAGACGGCGCTGGGCAGACGGGCAGCGCAGGTGGCGCTGGGCAGACGGCAGACTCTGGCCTGCTGAGGCGCACAGTAGGCCTGGTGCATGGTGCTGGAACTGGTGGTACCGGGCTAAGGACACGCACCTCAAGGCTAGTGCGGGGAGCAGGAACAGGGCACACTGGACTCTGGAGACGCACAGGAACCCTGGTGCGTGGTGTTGGCACTCATGGAACTGGGCTGGGGCGAGGAGGTGGCACCGGATATACCGGACCGTGAAGGCGTACTGGAGCTCTTGAGCACCGAGCCTGCCCAACCTTACCTGGTTGAATGCTCCCCATAGCCAGGCCAGTGCGGGGATGTGGAATAACCCGCACTGGGCTGTGCTGGCGAACCGGGGACACCATGCGTAAGGCTGGTGCCATGTACACCGGCCCGAGGAGACGCACTGGAGACCAGATGCGTTGAGCCGGCTTCATGGCACCTGGCTCAATGCCCAACCTAGCCCGGCCGATACGTGGAGCTGGGATGTACCGCACCGGGCTATGCACACGTACAGGAGACACCGTGCGCTCTTCCGCATAACACGGTGTCTGCCCGTACTCTCGCTCTCCACGGTAAGCCCGGGAAGTTGGCGCAGGTCTCCTACCTGACTTCGCCACACTCCCCTTTATCCCCCCCCCAATACATTTTTTGGGCTGTCTCTCGGGCTTCCTACCGCGTCGCCGTGCTGCCACCATTCGCCGGTATCCCTCCGCACATTGCTCCATAGAATCCCAGGCGGGCTCCGGCACTCTCCCTGGGTCGACCGACCACCTGTCTATTTCTTCCCAAGTTGTAACACAGTCCAGATCCTGATCACGCTGCCGTGCTAGCTCCTCATAACGCCGCCTCTCTGCTTTCGCTGCCTCCAGCTCTGCCTTGGGGCGGCGATATTCCCCTGGCTGTGCCCAGGGTCCTCTCCCGTCTAGGATTTCCTCCCACGTCCAGGAGTCTTGACATCGCTGCTGCTGCTGCTGCTGCCGCTGTCCGTTACCACGCTGCTTGGTCCGAGTTTGGTGGGTGATTCTGTAACGACTCTCGTCGGTGGAAAGAGAGGAGGACCAAAGCGCTGCGTGGTACGTTTCCACATTTATTGGAACACTTATTTCAATACGAACAAAAAACAATAAACAGACGAAAACCGACGAAGCTACAGTCCTGAACTAGAGAACATAAAACACATGAACGCACGAACAGGAACCCACAAACAAACAGTGAAAACAGGCTACCTTAATATGGTTCCCAGTCAGAGACAATGACAAACACCTGCCTCTGATTGAGAACCGTATTAGGCCAAACAACAAACCCAACATAGAAACACAAAACATAGAATGCCCACCCAGCTCACGTCCTGACCAACTAAACAAAGACTAAACAAAGGAAATAAGGTCAGGAACGTGACAGGAAGGCAAAGGCAGATTAGCCACTCGTCGCCTGATCTTCACAAAGCACCCTGATCTTTTTCTGCAAAGTCTCCGTTTCCTTCTCCAGCAAATCTTGGCCTGGTCGGGTGTCTGAAGTATATCCCTCCTGTCCGAGTCTTTGATGAAAAACTCTTTGTCTAATCTGAGATGAGTAATCGCAGTTCTGATGTCCAGAAGCACTTTTCGGTCATGAGAGACGGTAGCAGCAACATTGTGTACAAAACAAGTTACGAACAATGCGAAAAAACAAACAAAATAGCATGGTTGGTTAAAAGCCGATAAGACGGCAGCCATCCCCTCTGGCGCCATCATAAAATGCTCAGGCCTATAATCCTCATCAAACAAACAATTGCCGCATTGTAACTCGGAGTGATCCAGTTTGTTTCGAAACAAAGCGTAGTAGTTTCAGCTCCTACAGTGCTGGAACCGTTAATTTACTTCTCCAGACAAAGAGGGCTCCATTGTAAAACTTGTCTTGGACTAACTTCATTAGCTTGATGGCTAGCAGCTTAGCTAGGTTAGTGGCTCTGTCAAGCAGACTTCAACCTGTCGGTTCAGAGGGATTCCGGGACAAGAAATAGCGGTCCTAACTGTTAAAAGCTAACCACGTTGATGGCATTGGCATTTCTCTAGAAGTAGGGTGAGTCAACATATTTTTCTACTTGCACGAAGGCCAGAAATCAGAACCATGGACAGGCACGTCATATTTAGCTTATGTTGATTGGACTAAATAGTTTTTGGTATCTTTTAGTTGTCACTGTATTAGACTAAGCAGAGGTGATTTGATGATGCTGAAATGTTGAAGTCGAAATGGTGCTGGAATAGCTACTGTTTTCTTTGCGATTTGTGGTAACTCTGTTGTTCTAAATCAGTAGTTTTTTAGTGGTCCAAAAATGTTGGAAACATGAACTTGCTTGACCATGCTGTAGGTCATGTAATTGTCTGTTACTGTACATGCAATATGCTTTGTGGACTTCACTGGAGAGAGGTTGCTCTCCGGTTTTGTGATAAAACAAAGGTGTTTTACAAAAGGCTTTGAAGTATTTGTAGTTAATCATATCAGTAATGTTAGTTCATCATATCAGAGCTGTAGCGCCGCCCACTGGTGAAGTGGAGCAGAGCATGCTGGGCGATCTCCAGCTCAGAGAAGTCAAGTGAGAGAAAGTTCCAGCCATCCTTATTTTCCTACCAGTTAGCTTTCATTGTGTTAGCCAAGTCCTTGTTGATATGTAAGTACATATTTCATATCTTTCAGGTGTTTATGTCTGAAGATGCGCTCTGCGACGATAATGTTGTAGTTATGGTTATGCTAATTAGTAGTTTCTATCACTAGCTACTATAGCTATTGTGCGCTGGCTAGCTCTGTTTTGATTGTCATCATTTTGGACATTTAACCTTTATTTGTATAGGGTAATGCCCCCAGCGCGTCATTTATATGACCTGTAATTGTATACGTGTATGGTACATCATTATAGGGGTATTAGATCCTATTTCACTGTTTAGAGGTATTCAAGTTAATTGCGCAATTGTAGCTTTGTACTGAAGATGATGGTGGTATGCTTTGTAGTACAGGTGCGGTGGCTCCCCTATGATCTCAAATGAGTACAGTCAGATTCAAGTTTCTTTGCGCTGTATGGTCCTGTATAGCATTAAGTCATCATAGTCATGTTAAACCATGCATATTGTTTATAAGAGATGTGATTTGAAGATTGTATTCTGTCATTTACTATTGTATCTTTATTTATCTCTTTACTTGCAGACCATGCACGCACACACACACACACACTTTGGTTGAAGCAAGTTGCCAGACCACTAAGTGCCTTATCCCATCCATACTACATACACTGTGCGGTGCTGTTCTGTGCCTGTGCATCTTAACCGTTATTAAACCACCTCAACTGGAATCCTACCTGTCTGTCATCTGTGCCTTTACCAGTGTAATGTAGTGAACATTAAACCATAATTCAGTCCGTGTATTGATACTTGGGATTCCAGTTCCATGTTTTACGGTAGCCAGACAGCGGGAGTGATATGCCATGTGAACTGTGTAATACCAGCATACTTCTGAGTAAAGTTAAACTAAAGTTTACAAACGGCCCTGTAGCTCCCTCCAGTAACCACGAGCACAACCGTTCCTTGATTTTAACTGGCGGCTTTATTCTGTAGTTGTAGTCAGAATTATCACCTTCCGTGAGAACTATAAAGTAAATGAAAATACAGTTAAGCCCACTCGTACAACCTTCTTGTCTTACGAGTGACTTATTAGCTTGGTATAACTCTGAAGTGCTTACATATATAAACAGTTTAGCCGGAGCTATAACAGTATCAGATTAAACACATGAATAAAGGAAAAATACCTCATTGGCTGCTTATTACAGAAGGGAGGAAATCAAAGAATATACAGTCCTCACTTACGGGTGTGGTTGAATGGTCTTCTTATTGGCTCGGCCTTTAGGCCTATATATCGCAAGGCATATGAATTGAAAGGTTATGGAGCAAGCAACGCAATTATCACAACACATAGGTTGTAATATGGTTGGGGAGGCTCGACTTCCTCAGGGATTTTACCCACACACCGTTACTGTTGGGAACATAAAATTACATGCTATAAACACTTATTTTGACACATTTTCGATATCTAAGTGAGTATAATGTACTCTATCAATTTGCCACTGCATTTCTTGCTCTCTTGGGTCGCTCCACCACTTATCCAAAGGAATAGCAGGGCCACAATCATTTCACTTCCATGTCACACATCCCAGGACTGTCAGCTGTGCTCCATATAAACCTGGGATCTGAGACATCACTGTACTGGTTCCCTAACTATAATCCTGTGGTTCTTCTCTCCTCAGCTCAGTAAGAAGTATGGCTCAGTGTTTACTGTATGGCTGGGCTCCAAACCTGTAGTGGTGATCTCTGGCTATCAGGCTATCAAGGATGCTTTTGTCACACAAGGAGAAGAGTTCAGCGGCAGAGCCAACTACCCCGTGATCATGACAGTCACTAAAGGATATGGTGGGTGATTATTTTTTTAAATGGGAGTGGGTGGGTGTCATTGACCTTGCTACAGTCAGTCTGTGTGGAAATTACATTACATTAGGTTTATGTTATGCTATTCTAATTCTTCCTCTTTGTGCTTCTGTCATACTGTTTACTGTAGGGGTGTTGGTGAGCAGTGGGAAGAGATCTAAAGATCTACGGAGGTTCTCGCTGATGACCCTGAAAACCCTTGGGATGGGGCGGAGGAGCATTGAAGAACGTGTCCAAGAAGAGGCTAAGATGCTGGTGAAAGCCTTCAGTGAATATGGAGGTAGATTGTTTTTCTTAGTATTTTTCTTGCCTTGGAAATATATTTTATAATTACTTTATGGGCAATAATACTCAGGTTGTTGGAATGTGAGAAACTGAAGATACGTGGTTTACTGCAGAATATAGTAACAGTAACACCCATGGGGTGTACAGGGTTTTTATAGTATAGACATGTCATTTACCTGTGAACAAGTTGTAACGCTCGTCTTTAGGTGGAAGAGAGGAGGACCAAGGCGCAGCTTGGTGAATGTTCATGATGTCGAATTTTGATGATATCCAACAAAACAGAACACTGACAAAATACAAAATAACAAAACGACGTGAACAGACCTGAACTTGAGAACACAATAAACCATGAACGCACGAACAGGAAGGAACAAACGAACGAACGAAACGAAACAGTACCGTGTGGCGAACAAACACAGACACAGCAACAATCACCCACAAACAAACAGTGAAAACAGTCAACCTTAATATGGTTCCCAATCAGAGGAAACGTAAAACACCTGCCCCTGATTTAGAACCATATCAGGCTATATCATATATCATATCAGGCTGTCTCGTGGAAACTATTCAGACCCCTTGACTTTTTCCACATTTTGTTACGTTACAGCCCTATTCTAAAATTGATTAAATACTTCCCCCCCCCCTCAGTCTACACGCAATACCACATAATGACAAAGCGAAAACAGGTTTTTGGAAAATGTTGCAAATGTATAAAAATAAAAAACAGATACCTTATTTACATAAGTATTCAGACCCTTTGCTATGAAACCCAAAATTGAGCTCTGGTGCATCCTGTTTCCATTGATCATCCTTGATGTTTCTACAACTTGATTGTAGTCCACCTGTGGTAAATTCAATTGATTGGACATGATTTGGAAAGGCACACACCTGTCTATATAAGGTCCCACAGTTGACAGTGCATGACAGAGCAAAAACCAAGCCATGAGGTAGAAGGAATTGTCCGTAGAGCTCCGAGACAGGATTGTGTCGAGGCACAGATCTGGGGAAGGGTACCAAATAATTTTGGCAGCATTGAAGTTTACCAAGAACACAGTGGCCTCCATAATTTTTTAATTGAAGAAGTTTGGAACCACCAAGATTCTTCTAAGAAGGCCAGCATCCGAGTTGCCTCTTCACCTTTGACGTTGAGACTGGTGTTTTGCGGGTACTATTTAATGAAGCTGCCCGTTTTGGACTTGTGAGGCATCCGTTTCTCATAATAGACACTAATGTACTTGTCCTCTTGCTCAGTTGTGCACCGGGGCCTCCCACTCCTCTTTATATTCTGGTTAGAGCTAGTTTGCGCTGTTCTGTGAAGGGAGTAGTACACAGCGTTGTACGAGATCTTCAGTTTCTTGGCAATTTCTCGCATGGAATAGCCTCAATTTCTCAGAACAAGAATAGACTGTCGAGTTTCAGAAGAAAGTACTTTGTTTCTGGCCATTGTAAGCCTGTAATCGAACCCACAAATGCTGATGCTCCAGATACTCAACTATTCTAAAGGACAGTTTTATTGCTTCTTTAATCAGAACAACAGTTTTCAGCTGTGCTAACATAATTGCAAAAGGGTTTTCTAATGATCAATTAGCCTTTTAAAATGATATGTTGTGTTAGCTAATCCAAGTTTGTCATTGGAACACAGGAGTGATGGTTGCTGATAATGGGCCTCTGTACGCCTATGTAGATATCCCATAAAAAATCTGCCGTTTCCAGCTACAATAGTCATTTACAACTTAACAATGTCTACACTGTCACGATCGTTGGTTGAATTGATGGACCAAGGCGCAGCGTGCATAGAGTTCCACATGTTTATTGGATGACACTCACAGAAAACAATAATGCGCTAAACAAAACGTGAAACTAATGTAGTGCTCGCAGGCAACTAGACATAGACAAGATCCCACAAAAACCCAGTGGGAAAAGGCTGCCTAAATATGATCCCCAATCAGAGACAACGATAGACAGCTGCCTCTGATTGGGAACCATACCAGGCCAACATAGAAATGAAAAAACTAGACTACCCACCCTAGTCACACCCTGACCTAACCAAAATAGAGAATAAAAAAGGATCTCTAAGGTCAGGGCGTGACATACACTGTTTTCTGAACTATTTAATGTTATTTTAATGGACAAAAAATTAGCTTATCTTTCAAAAACAAGGACATTTCTAAGTGATCTCAAACTTTTGAATGGTAGTGTATGTAAATGATGTAAATTATTTTTTAATAAATTTGCTAAAATTTCTAAACTTGTTTTTGCTTTGTCATTATGGGTTTGCTAAAATGTCTAAACTTGTTTTTGCTTTGTCATTATGGGTCATTATGGGTTTATTATGGGTTTATTGACATTATTGTGTGTCGATGGATGAGGGGAAAAAAGCGTTGAAATGATTTAATTACAACAACAAATAATATTATGCCCAGCTCACGAGCCAGGCCCCTTGATAATGTGATCCTAATGGTAAGTCCACCATTGGTTAAACCTCCGCACTACAAAACCAGACAGAGCACTTTGCCAGGACCTGCCTCTCCCTCCAGGACCCCATGGGTAATGTTTGTTTTGTAATCAGTGTAACTGAGATACATTATTCTGTATTCGGTTTAACTGTATACATAATTCTCAGTATATTATCTTCAGCAAGGTTTTCACGCTAAACATGTCATTGAAAAGGTACCATTTTACATTAAAATACATGGAAAAACGAGTTGTTGCTTCTCACAGCTATTTCTAAAAGTTTCACCATCACAATATTATATATGGATAACCAATCAGGTATTTTAAAAGTATTTGTGTGTTCTTGCCTTCCTTCTCTAATCTAGATTCAGTTGTCAATCCCAAAGAATTGCTTTGCAATTGTGTTGGCAATGTGATCTGCTCCATAGTCTTTGGGCACAGGTTTGAACATGACGACCCAATGTTTCAGCTCATCCAAAAGGCTGTTGATGCCTACTTCAATGTCCTCAGCAGCCCTATTGGAGCGGTACAGTAACTTTCAGCTCATCTCTTTTCATATAATCTTCCATTGCTCTCAACGCCCTGCTAAATTGAAGCTCTATCACAGTAATTGCACAAAATGGTCTTGGGCTGACCAAGCCATTGTTTTCACTAACAAAACCCCCTCCCATCCCTTTTCTTTCAGATGTACAACATGTTCCCTAGAATCTTTTGGTGCTTTCCAGGCAAACACCATGAGATGTTTGCTGTCGTAAACAAGGCCAAAGCTTACATACAAGGGCAAGCAGAAATCCGTCTTAAAACCCTTGACACCTCTGAACCTCAGGACTTCATCGAGGCCTTCCTGGTTAAAATGCTGGAGGTAGAAAACACAGCATGATCCTCACATTGGAGGGTGAACCTCTTACACATTATGAAAATATGGAATGTGGCTGGAATTAAGACACTATCCATGTCCACTTATGTGAGTTTGGCTATCATGAGTGAATAGACAAGTGAGAGGCCAATGTTTGGTTTTCCAACGTATTTAGTGGCAATAGGTATGTGGAGATGGCAACAACTAGCCACCAGATGTCGCTGTTTACTTACATAACTGATGGTGACTTATTCTCTTCTCTTAGGACAAAGATGATCCCAACACTGAGTTCAACAATGATAATATGGTGATGACTGCATGGAGCCTGTTTGCTGCTGGAACAGAAACCACATCATCCACCCTAAAACAGTCATTTCTGATGATGATAAAGTACCCTCACATTCAAGGTACCCTGCTACCCAAGTCTTTATCGATTGCGTCCAAGTCTCCTAGACCTATTAGATAACACTGTAATCCCCCCCAAAATATTTCTGGACTATGAATTGCTTGAAATGTGTTATTACGATGTAGTGACATGTAATAACTCCAACAACAATCTGTACATGGTATCAGTGCAACGTATTGTAAAGTGTGACTAAAATCTTCCTAAGAGAGTGTTCAGAAGGAGATAGACGAGGTGATTGGCTCAAGAGTGCCCACGGTTGACGACAGAGTTAAAATGCCCTACACGGATGCTGTCATTCACGAAGTCCAGAGATACATGGACCTCAGTCCTACGTCTGTACCCCACAAAGTGATGAGAGATACAGAGTTCTACAACTACCACATTCCAAAGGTGACCACAATTATGTAACTGTACCAACACTGAATGTTAAATTTCACTGTATCTTGTTTGACGTGGTGGAACTGTTGTTTAAAAAATATGATTTACATTTTACGGATCAACATGCAGTTTTCATAGCAAGTGATGGGTGGTATTTTGTCATTCTTTCAGGGTACCATGGTCCTGCCTCTGCTGTCCTCTGTGCTTGCTGATCCCAAATTGTTTAAAAACCCAGATGAGTTTGACCCAGAGAACTTCCTGGATGAAAATGGAGTCTTTAAGAAAAATGATGGATTCTTTGCTTTTGGAGTGGGTAAGATCATGCTCCAAGTAGTTTGTGGATTATGTGAGTTAAAAACAAGAAACCTAGTGGCCTGGGGTGGTCTTGCGGTCTACAGTAAGCCGCTGCCTCTCTGGAGGTACTATGTTCCGCTGCCAGCATGGGTTTGGTTTGAATCTGATCCGCTGCTTTTCAGCACACTCCTAATAACTTTCCTGTATCTCTCTATCCTATCCACAAAAAACTTTAAAAGATATGAGAGGATTGGGCCTTTCCTAGCCTGGTGGAGCTAGCCTGATCCACCAGCCTAGGGTTTCCCCACTCATTTAAAAAAACTTAACAAGAAACCTGAGAACCTCTGGTCAACTTCAATTCAGTTATAGGCTCAGCTGACTGACAATGACCTCTATCCTTTCTCTTTTCCCTCAGGGAAGCGGGCGTGTCCTGGGGAGGCTCTGGCCAGAGTGGAGCTCTTTCTCTTCTTTACCTCCCTCCTGCAGCGCTTCACTTTCACCGGCACCAAACCTCCAGAGGAGATCAACATCGAGCCAGCGTGCTCCAGCTTTGGCCGCATGCCACGTTCCTATGATTGCTACATCAAACTCAGGACTGAGGAGTGACCACTTTACTGTGGAGAGGTCACAGGCTCAGCTTCACAGGCAGCTGCTTGTCATTATACAGTAACCATAGCCTTACATTTACCACCTTTTTTCTTGTAGACAACTATATAAGTGTTAGTGAGTTGTATGCATCTTGCTATTATCCTCAGGTAGGATCTCTAAGGTATGGGTTGATATTTCAAGGCTAATTTCTGTCTACATTAATGTCTTTTAAAGCTTGTTTTTGGTCAGGTTTCAAGAATTGCCTTCAGAGATGTTGGTTGCCATATCTCTATGCTGTATATCACACTCACCTGCTTTGTACCCTTGTAAAATAGGGGGAAAAAATTGGCACAGACCTATAGGTTCATATTAAATTGTCTATTGAAACGTTATGGTGAAAGGACCAAATGTTTCAGGTGTTAAAATGTAAGCAACTGAAATGGGTCTTGTTTTGTAGGTTGCTATGTGGTTAGGACTGTACATCTATACTGGCAGAGCACTTAGGGGAACTGTACACTATGTATACTGTGGGGTCACTATGTTATTCTGCCTTTGTTTTCAACATGATTGATGTATTGTAACACAACATTTGGTTGTAACTTTTGCTTCAACTAATAAATAGTACTGCACACTTCAGCCAGATTCAAACAATATCTTGTGTGTCCAGACCTGTCATTAAAAAACGAGCTTTGCGTTCGGATTACCTGCTCACATAGAACTGTCGTATTAGACTTGTGTAGACACATAAGTATATCCATGTACACATATATATTATCTGTTTCACAGAAGAAGAACGCTGTTACTGGAATGTTAGTGGTTACCAGAAAAATATCAATTTACTCATGAAAATAGAGACACTTTCGGAAAGTATTCAGACCCCTTCACTTTTTCTGAAAATGTTTACGTAACAGTCTCATTCTAAATTTGATTAACAAAAATCTAACCAATCTACACACGATACCCCAGAATGACAAAGTGAAAACAGGTTTAGACATTTTTGCAAATCCATTTATCACATTACCTAAGTATTCATACCCTTTACTCAGTACTATGTTGAAGCACCTTTGGCAGCGATAACAGCCTCAAGTCTTCTTCGTATGACGCTACAAGCTTGGCACAGCTGTATTTGGGGAGTTTGTCCTATTCTCTGCAGATCCTCTCAAGCTCTGTCAGGTTGGATGGGGAGTGTCACTGCACAGCTATTTTCAGGTCTCTCCAGAGATGTTCGATCGGGTTCAAGTCCAGGGTCTGGCAGGGCCACTCAAGGACATTCAGAGACTTGTCCCAAAGCCGATCCTGCGTTGTCCTGGCTGTGTGCTTAGGGTCGTTGTCCTGTTGGAAGGTAAACCGTCTCCCCAGTCTGAGGTCCTGAGCACTCTGGAGCAGGTTTTTATCAAGGATCTCTCTGTACTTTGCTCCGTTCATCTTCCTCTCGATACTGAGTAGTCACCCAGTCCCAGCCTTATTTGGGGGTATAAGGGGATAAGAAAGTTGTAAGTTCATGAAGAAGTTAAAAATGATATTCTTCAAGAATCAATGGGTTCGTCTCATCTCTCATCGGCTCAGTAAGAAATATGGCTCAGTGTTTACTAGGCAGAGATTGAAAACTTTGCAGCTTCTATTTGATGTCCCTGAAAAACCTCTGAATAGGATGCAAGAGCCTCGAGGAGAGGGTCCAATAGTAAAGTTGTGTGTGTGTGCATGCGTGTTTATGGTTGTTTCCAAAGCATGGCTTGATTTCGTCGTAAGCTTGCCTGCCAAAATGACAAAAGAACATGTGTGTTACCATTAAGTCATAATGCCAGAGAACCCGGTGTTTGGAGGATAAATTGACATGGGTGTTGCAAACCGTGCCAATATATCCTCCAAACACTGGCTTAGAGGGCATTATCACTTTTATATAACGGGTTACCAACATGTTTAAAATAATGATTGACATAGTTTCATTAAAAAAGTTATTGTGATGAATCTAGGGTTGCTACCCAAGCCGTGATGAATCTAGGGTTGCTACCCAAATCTAGGGTTGCTACTGTAATAAATATCATTTATTATAACACAAGCATATTTGCTATTACATTGTTATAACTAACTTCTTTCCAAACAGGGTTTCTCACAAACTCATAAGCAGATACGGAGACCCACACACACCCAGAGACAGATGGCTGACACAGGCCTTTTCATAAAGACTGATAAGAAAAGGGGTGCCTGGTACTGCATATCACAGAAACTGAGACACACACATACCCAAGGACAGAGGGCTGACGTAAACCTTTCATAAACACAGATAAGACAGGAACATCTACGCACACACAAAAACTCCTCTTCAGTCTGAACATTTTACAGAGACACACAGAAATGTCAAAATAGGAACATCTACGCACACACCTAATCTCCTGTTTTAGCTGAACATTTCTGAAGACAAAGAAATCTACTCAGAGCCAATGAGACAGTGATACTAGCCTGAAGGGGACCTCGCCCAACTCATCAGGACCAACCAGAGGACAAGAACTTCCAGACTCAACCTACTTTCTATCTTTGTATAAAATGTCTATGCACTCTGTTATCTGGGCTTCTTTCGGATAGTTCCATTTGAGCTTGATGAAAGGGTCCGTGCACGCTATTTCAGATATCTTTACCTCTGAATAAATTGCTTTTATTTAAACCTCATCCACCCTGTCCAGAGTCTCTACTTCGTCTCAGTTCTCCAGTAAACTTGTGATATCAACACTACCTAAGCCGGCTAGTCGTTTGTTCAATCGGTTCAGTTGCTAGAGACGCGACCCAGTCGTTCCTTCTAAATGCTCCATTGCCATACTGGCTGGCAAAGTTCCTTATCCCTTGCTTGCTAGCTAGCCAACTACGGCTAACTTACAGTCACGTCAAAAAGTGCATCCAGAATAACAGCAAAGTCGCAGCATTTGTATTTGTTTAAGCTGTTTTCTAGTTACATTTATTTGGATACATCCATAACAATGAGCTAATGAGGTGTGATTTCACCTGGCTTAGAAAATGTCCTCACTTGTCAGGACACTTGTTCAGAGGAGCTAGCCAACAACACAGCTAACACAATCCCTTGAAACCGAAGCTGTAAAGACTGCAAACTAGCTGCACTTCGTTTCGTTTGACCTTTTTTCAATTGACATTTTCTTTGTTAGTATTCATAAAAATGATGCCAGTTGATTCATTATTTCGACTGGCTGAGAAACGCTGCCTGTCTGTCTCGTCACGACTCCTGACACGTTCATTATTATGGGACAGCTGGTGATCGAATTTGAATATTGAAACAATGTGGCAAATGTCGGAGAGACAGGCAGCAAGAGTTATACAAATCTCTGCTGTTTAAAACTAAATGTTAGTCTAAAAGAAATTCTTTCTTTCAGCATCTTGAGAGAATGGAAATGTTCAGTTAGATACTGTCTGTAGCGGTTGCCAATGGGTTATTTGCCATTTCGGGAGGGTGAACAAACAGCTGACCCGCGCACCACTATCCCACACATGAAAACAAGTTGTCACAGTTTAACTCAGTCACAGTTTAACCCGATCGTTCTAGGAAGATACTTCTAAATTCAGCCTGGTCTCAGAGCATTTTGTATTATTTTGTACGTAATACTCCATTTAGTATGATATGTTACGTTTCGTATATATTCATTTGTGGATGTCCACCATCCACTTCGTATGATATGTTACGAATTACAATTCGTATGATATGTTACTAATTTGCAAAGCGTATGAAATGTTACGAATTCCAATTTGTTGTGGCTAACGCTAGCTAGCTAAACATCGTAGACGGCCTGGATCAAGAACTTGATGTGATGGGGCTCGGCCTTCCACAACTCGGATTATGTGACCTTACGCTCCACCGCTTGCTCTCATCTTCTCCAGGCTCCTTGTTGCCGCATTCCGACCATCCTGCTGGCTCAAGCCTACTTTGGTGATTAAGTGTTTTATTTTATTGGAAATATTGTTATTTGAAACATGATATCACTTGGCCTATTACAACATCACCATCTCATATGCAGGCATAGCCATGTGTTTATAATAAACCATTACTATAACATAAACCATTATTATAACAATTTATAATAAACCCAGCATGTAAAAGATCCAAACAATACATAATTCTAAATCAAATCAAATTTTATTAGTCACATACACATGGTTAGCAGATGTTAATGCGAGTGTAGCGAAATGCTTGTGCTTCTAGTTCCGACAATGCAGTAATAACCAACAAGTAATCTAACCTAACAATTCCACAACTACTACCTTATACACACACACAAGTGTAAAGGGATAAAGAATATGTACATAAAGATATATGAATGAGTGGTGGTACAGAACGGCATGGCAAGATGCAGTAGATGGTATAGAGTACGGTATATACATATGAGATGGGTACTGTAGGGTATGTAAACATAAGTGGCATAGTTTAAAGTGGCTAGTGGTACATTTTTACATAATTTCCATCAATTCCCATTTTTAAAGTGGCTGGAGTTGAGTCAGTATGTTGGCAGCGGCCGCTAAATGTTAGTGGTGGCTGTTTAACAGTCTGATGGCCTTGAGATAGAAGCTGTTTTTCAGTCTCTCGGTCCCGGCTTTGATGCACCTGTACTGACCTCGCCTTCTGGATGAAAGCGGGGTGAACAGGCAGTGGCTTGGGTGGTTGTTGTCCTTGATGATCTTTATGGCCTTCCTGTGACATCGGGTGGTGTAGGTGTCCTGGAGGGCAGGTAGTTTGCCCCCGGTGGTGCGTTCTGCAGACCTCACTACCCTCTGGAGAGCCTTACGGTTGTGGGCGGAGCAGTTGCCGTACCAGGCGGTGATACAGCCCGACAGGATGCTCTCGATTATGCATCTGTAGAAGTTTGTGAGTGCTTTTGGTGACAAGCCGAATTTCTTCAGCCTCCTGAGGTTGAAGAGGCGCTGCTGCGCCTTCTTCACAACGCTGTCTGTGTGGGTGGACCAATTCAGTTTGTCCGTGATGTGTACACCGAGGAACTAAAAACTTTCCACCTTCTCCACTACTGACCCGTCGATGTGGATAGGGGGGTGCTCCCTCTGCTGTTTCCTGAAGTCCACAATCATCTCCTTTGTTTTGTTGACGTTGAGTGTGAGGTTATTTTCCTGACACCACACTCCGAGGGCCCTCACCTCCTCCCTGTAGGCCGTCTCGTCGTTGTTGGTAATCAAGCCTACCACTGTAGTGTCATCCGCAAACTTGATGATTGAGTTGGAGGCGTGCATGGCCACGCAGTCGTGGGTGAACAGGGAGTACAGGAGAGGGCTCAGAACGCACCCTTGTGGGGCCCCAGTGTTGAGGATCAGCGGGGTGGAGATGTTGTTACCTACCCTCACCACCTGGGGGCGGCCCGTCAGGAAGTCCAGGACCCAGTTGCACAGGGCGGGGTCGAGACCCAGGGTCTCGAGCTTGATGACGAGTTGAGGGTACTATGGTGTTAAATGCTGAGCTGTAATCGATGAACAGCATTCTCACATGGGTATTCCTCTTGTCCAGATGGGTTAGGGCAGTGTGCAGTGTGGTTGCGATTGCGTCGTCTGTGGACCTATTGGGTCGGTAAGCAAATTGGAGTGGGTCTAGGGTGTCCGGTAGGGTGGAGGTGATATGGTCCTTGACTAGTCTCTCAAAGCACTTCATGATGACGGAAGTGAGTGCTACGGGGCGGTAGTCGTTTAGCTCAGTTACCTTAGCTTTCTTGGGAACAGGAACAATGGTGGCCCTCTTGAAGCATGTGGGAACAGCAGACTGGGATAGGGAACGATTTAATATGTCCGTAAACACACCAGCCAGCTGGTCTGCGCATGCTCTGAGGACGCGGCTGGGAATGCCGTCTGGGCCTGCAGCCTTGCGAGGGTTAACACGTTTAAATGTTTTACTCACCTCGGCTGCAGTGAAGGAGAGCCCGCAGGTTTTGGTAGGGGGCCGTGTCAGTGGCACTGTATTGTCCTCAAAGCGGGCAAAAAAGTTGTTTAGCCTGTCTGGGAGCAAGACATCCTGGTCCGCGACGGGGCTGGTTTTCTTTTTGTAATCCGTGATTGACTGTAGACCCTGCCACATACCTCTTGTGTCTGAGCTGTTGAATTGCGACTCGATTTTGTCTCTGTACTGGGACTTAGCCTGTTTGATTGCCTTGCGGAGAGAATAGCTACACTGTTTGTATTCGGTCATGCTTCCGGTCACCTTGCCCTGGTTAAAAGCAGTGGTTCGCGCTTTCAGTTTCACGCGAATGCTGCCGTCAATCCACGGTTTCTGGTTTGGGAATGTTTTAATCGTTGCTGTGGGTACGACATCGTCAATGCACTTCCTAATGAACTCGCTCACCGAATCAGCATATTCGTCAATATTGTTGTTGGACGCAATGCGGAACATATTCCAATCCGCGTGATCGAAGCAGTCTTGAAGCGTGGATTCAGATTGGTCGGACCAGCGTTGAACAGACCTGAGCGCGGGAGCTTGTTGTTTTAGTTTCTGTTTGTAGGCTGGAATCAACAAAATGGAGTCGTGGTCAGCTTTTCCGAAAGGGGGGCGGGGGAGGGCCTTATATGCGTCGCGGAAATTAGTATAACAATGATCTAGGGTTTTCCAGCCCTGGTAGCACAATCGATATGCTGATAGAATTTAGGGAGTTTTTGTTTTTAGATTAGCCTTGTTAAAATCCCCAGCTACGATGAATGCAGCCTCAGGGTGTGTGGTTTCCAGTTTACAAAGAGTCAGATAAAGTTCGTTCAGGGCCATCGATGTGTCTGCTTGGGGGGGAATATATACGGCTGTGATTATGATTGAAGAGAATTCCCTTGGTAGATAATGCGGTCGACATTTGATTGTGAGGAGTTCTAGATCAGGTGAACAGAATGACTTGAGTTCCTGTGTGTTGTTATGATGATCACACCACGTCTCGTTACTCATAAGGCATACCCCCCCGCCCCTCTTCTTACCGGAAAGATGTTTGTTTCTGTCGGCGCGATGCATGAAGAAACCAGCTGGCTGCACCGACTCCGTTAGCGTCTCTTGAGTTAGCCATGTTTCCGTGAAGCAGAGCACGTTGCAATCCCTGATGTCTCTCTGGAATGCTACCCGTGCTCGGATTTCATCAACCTTATTGTCAAGAGACTGGACATTGGCGAGTAGTATGCTAGGGAGTGGAGCGCGATGTGCCCGTCTCCGAAGCCTGACCACGAGACCGCCTCGTTTGCCCCTTTTTCGGCGTCGCACAGGGTCGCCGGCTGGGATCAGATCCATTGTATTGGGTGGAAGGCAAAACACTGGATCCGTTTCGGGAAAGTCATATTCCTGGTAGGAACGATGATGAGTTGACGTTAATCGTATATTCAGTAGTTCCTCCCGACTGTATGTAATGAAACCTAAGATTACCTGGGGTACCGATGTAAGAAATAACACATAAAAAAACAAAATACTGCATATTTTCCAAGGAACGCGAAGCGAGGCGGCCATCTCTTTTCGGCGCCGGAAGTTGAAGGTATAGGTATAAAAGTATAGGTATTAGGAAACCATAGGTATTACGAATACCCACTCACTGTATACGACATACTTAATGAGTATATACTACATACTATTAGTTCATTATAGTATACTGTAAACAAACAGTGTCCTTTCAGTTGAGCGTACTAGCTCTTTGCCTGTCTACCGGAAGTTGATGCTGTTGCTATGCATCCTCTTGCTAGCTAGTTAGCATAACAAATTACAAGTTAGACATCTTACGACTTCGGGTGTGTTCTTAAATTCAATCTGGAGTGCCAGAGTGCGCTTGTAAATTCAGAGCGTTGTCATATTGTCCGGTTGTGAATTCAGAGCGTTTCACTCTTGGAGTGCACACTGGATGCTCGGGCCAAGGAGTAGGGTTGATTTGAGCGTTCTGACCTTACAACGGCAGTCAAGCACCCAAGCTAATGTTGGCTAGCTTTCTAGCTACTTCCAGACACAAATGAGACCACTCTGACCATTTCTCGCCCTAGCAGAGCTGGTTAGGCAGTTTTCATGTTATCCAGAGCGTTGGTGACTGTAACTGTGCTGCTGGCAACAATTTCATTACGCTTTTTTGCCAACGTTTACTGACACCGGTACACTCAGACGAGAGTGTTCTGAAATCGGAGTAGATAGCCAGAGCGAATTTACGAAAGCACCCGAATGTCCATTGAGAACGCACAACAACTACCATTTAGCTAAGCTAAGAATGACTGGAATAATCAAGTATATAAAAGTTGGGTAGTTAGTTAGATAGCCTATAGTTAACATACTGCTAAGTTTGATGTATAAATAGCCAACTAACGTTAGGTAGCTAGCTAACAACATATCGGTACATACTGCTGTAATGATATGGTATGTGGTTTGTAAGGACAGCATAGTGTTAGAATATTTTATCAAGGGTTAAGATAAATGATTAAATAATTCTACCCAGAAACTTAGCCATTAGGATTATTTGTTAGGTAGCATGTAGGGGGGTAGAAAGGAATGTCTGTGTGTGTGCCTAAAGAAAACTAAGGGATCATTAACCTATGGTTGAACCACTAAGCTATAACTCTGTGGAGATAAGGGAGAATAGTTCAAGCCCTCTGGGTTTTCCATATCTGGGGGTGGGGGGCTGGAACTGTCAGCTAAGTGGTAATAAACTGTGGTAAAAGGCTTCAGGAGATAATCCAGATTAGTGTGTATGTACAGTGGGGAGAACAAGTATTTGACACACTGCCGATTTTGCAGGTTTTCCTACTTACAAAGCATGTAGAGGTCTGTAATTTTTATCATAGGTACACTGCAACTGTGAGAGACGGAATCTAAAACAAAAATCCAGAAAATCACATTGTATGATTTTTAAGTAATTAATTTGCATTTTATTGCATGACATAAGTATTTGATCACCTACCAACCAGTAAGAATTCCGGCTCTCACAGACCTGTTATTTTTTCTTTAAGAAGCCCTCCTGTTCTCCACTCATTACCTGTATTAACTGCACCTGTTTGAACTCGTTACCTGTATAAAAGACACCTGTCCACACACTCAATCAAACAGACTCCAACCTCTCCACAATGACCAAGACCAGAGAGCTGTGTAAGGACATCAGGGATAAAATTGTAGACCTGCACAAGGCTGGGATGGGCTACAGGACAATAGGCAAGCAGCTTGGTGAGAAGGCAACAACTGTTGGCGCAATTATTAGAAAATGGAAGAAGTTCAAGATGACGGTCAATTACCCTCGGTCTGGGGCTCCATACAAGATCTCACCTCGTGGGGCATCAATGATCATGAGGAAGGTGAGGGATCAGCCCAGAACTACACGGCAGGACCTGGTCAATGACCTGAAGAGAGCTGGGACCACAGTCTCAACGAAAACCATTAGTAACACACTACGCCGTCATGGATTAAAATCCTGCAGCGCACGCAAGGTCCCCCTGCTCAAGCCAGCGCATGTCCAGGCCCGTCTGAAGTTTGCCAATGACCATCTGGATGATCCAGAGGAGGAATGGGAGAAGGTCATGTGGTCTGATGAGAGAAAAATAGAGCTTTTTGGTCTAAACTCCACTCGCCGTGTTTGGAGGAAGAAGAAGGATGAGTACAACCCCAAGAACACCATCCCAACCGTGAAGCATGGAGGTGGAAACATCATTCTTTGGGGATGCTTTTCTGCAAAGGGGACAGGACGACTGCACCGTATTGAGGGGAGGATGGATGGGGCCATGTATCGCGAGATCTTGGCCAACAACCTCCTTCCCTCAGTAAGAGCATTGAAGATGGGTCGTGGCTGGGTCTTCCAGCATGACAACGACCCGAAACACACAGCCAGGGCAACTAAGGAGTGGCTCCGTAAGAAGCATCTCAAGGTCCTGGAGTGGCCTAGCCAGTCTCCAGACCTGAACCTAATAGAAAGTCTTTGGAGGGAGCTGAAAGTCCGTATTGCCCAGCGACAGCCCCGAAACCTGAAGGATCTGGAGAAGGTCTGTATGGAGGAGTGGGCCAAAATCCCTGCTGCAGTGTGTGCAAACCTGGTCAAGACCTACAGGAAACGTATGATCTCTGTAATTGCAAACAAAGGTTTCTGTACCAAATATTAAGTTCTGCTTTTCTGATGTATCAAATACTTATGTCATGCAATAAAATGCTAATTAATTACTTAAAAATCATACAATGTGATTTTCTGGATTTTTGTTTAGATTCCGTCTCTCACAGTTGAAGTGTACCTATGATAAAAATTACAGACCTCTACATGCTTTGTAATTAGGAAAACCTGCAAAATCGGCAGTGTATCAAATACTTGTTCTCCCCACTGTATGTGCGTTAGTAATAGAAGGGATAAAAAGAACGGTTTTGTATATGCACGTCAGAGATCTCGAGAATAAACACTATTGATTAATTTGGACATGGGTCTATGTCTATTTTATGCAAATAAGGATCTTACATATTCTTAGAAACGGACAGAGTGTTTGCTTTGTATAATTAAATTGGTTAATGAACATATAGGAAACGAATTTCTTCAACACATAGCTAACAAATTGTCAGCCAACATAATGTGGAAGATAACTTATTTGAAAAGTCATTACTTTATTACATTGCTCAACATTTTCTTAACATTTGTCATAGTTTGTTAAAGCAATGAATTTGTATCAGCTCTCGTTGTACTTCGGCTGCATATTTTCTGCCATTTTCTTAAAATCTGAAAATGATGTGAAGCCACGCCCATTTCCTGAATAATTGCATAATGGGTACTAAAGTACGGAAATAGTGTCCTCTGCGTGTATACTTCAAATTTTGGCGAATTTAGTACGACATCAGGGAACTTTTGGCACACTAACTATACCCATAATATGACCAATAAGCATACTATATACTCAATTTAAGTCACAAATAGTATAGTTAGTGCGGTTAGTATGAGTATTCGAACACAGCTCATGTGTAACATTAAATGCAGACTCATGGCCTGTTAGCACAGGTGCACCTTAATGTTAATTAAGGGTGTGGCCTCGGGTATAAATGTTTGGATTTGATACACATAGAACCACTGTAGAGCAGCTCCAGTAAGGAATCTGATCTACAAAGCCTTGTATTGACAAGTGATGACTACATGGTACTGGAGTTGGGAGAAGCTGGTGAGTATTGGGACAGTGACAGGGGGAGGGGATTTTGGGGAGGGAATGGAGTAGGAAGAGGTTGAAGAGAATGAGGGAACCAAAGGTTGAGGTTGAATCTGATGGGGATGGTGATAGTTTCAAGTTTTAATGTCACATGCACAAGCACAGTGAAATGCCTTTCCTGCAAGCTCTAACCCGAACAATGCATTAATCAATCAAATGTAACACTACCATATTTACAATGTGCAGGGATACTGGATCGATGGAGGTACACTACCAGTCAAACGTTCTAGACCAGCTAAAGGGTTTTCTTAATTTTTACAATTTTCTACATTGTAGAGTAATAGTGAAGACATCAAAACAATGAAATAACACATATGGAATCATGTCATAACCAAAAAAAGTGTTAAACAAATCAAAATATATTTTAGATTCTTCAAATAGCCACCCTTTACCTTGGTGACAGCTATGCATGCTCTTGGAATTCTCTCAACCAGCTTCACCTGGAATGCTTTTCCAACAGTCTTGAAGGAGTTCCCACATATGCTGAGCACTTGTTGGCTGCTTTTCCTTTACTCTGCGGTCTGACTAATCCCAAACCATCTCAATTTGGTTGAGGTTGGGGATTGTGGAGGCCAGGTCATCTGATGCAGCACTCCATCACTCTCCTTCTTGGTCAAATAGCCCTTACACAACCTGGAGGTGTGTTGGGTCATTGTCCTGTGGAAAAACAAATGATAGTCCCACTAAGCCCAAACCAGATAGGATGGCGTATCGCTGCAGAATGCTGTGGTAGCCATGCTGGTTAAGTGTGCCTTGAATTCTAAATACATCACAGGCAGTGTCACCAGCAAAGCAACCCCACACCATAACACCTCCTCCTCCATGCTTTAGGGTGGGAAATACACATGTGGAGATCATCCGTTCACCCACACCGCGTCTCACAAAAACACAGTGGTTAGAAACAAAAATCTCCCATTTGGACTCCAGACCAAAGGACAAAGTGCACCGGTCTAATGTCCATTGCTCGTGTTTCTATGCCCAAGCAAGTCTCTTCTTCTTATTGGTGTTCTTTAGTCATGGTTTCTTTGCAGCAATTCGACCATGAAGGCCTGATACACACAGTCTCCTCTGAACAGTTGATGTTGAGATGTGTCCGTTACTTGAACTCTGTGAAGCATTTATTTAGGCTGGTAACTCTAATGAATTTATCCTCTGCAGCAGAGGTAACTCTGGGTCTTCCATTCCTGTGTCGGTCCTCATGAGAGCCAGTTTCATCATAGTGCTTGGTGTTTTTTTTCGACTGCACTTTAAGAAACGTTCAAAGTTCTTGAAATGTTCCATATTGACTGACCTTCATGTCTTAAAGTAATGATGGACTGTCATTTCTCTTGCTTATTTGAGCTGCTCTTGCCATAATATGGACTAGGTCTTTTACCAAATAGGGCTATCTTCTGTATACCACCCCCAACTTGTCACAACACAACTGATTCTCTCAAATGCTTTAAGAAGGAAAGAAATTCCACAAATTATCTTTTAACAAGGCACACCTGTTAATTGAAATGCATTCCAGGTGACTACCTTATGAAGCTGGTTGAGAGAATGCCAAGATTGTGCAAAGCTGTCATCAAGGTTAAGGGTGCCTACTTTGAAGAATCTCAAACATAAGATATATTTTGATTTGTTTAACACTTTTGTGGTTACTACATTATTCCATATGTGTTATTTCATAGTTTTGATGTCTTCACTATTATTCTACAATGTAGAAATTTGTAAAAATAAAGAAAAACCCTTGAATGAGTAGGTGTCAGCTTTTGACTGGTACTGTATTTGCTTGTTTGTGCATGTGTTGGTTTCCATGCTCAAACCCACATCCTTTGTGCATTTACTACTACTACCGTAAAATACAGTGATGAAAATGAAGTACATACTAACAATTAACGTCACACCTTGCCAAATTTTGACTTTTTGTATAATGTGAGGTCATGATACTGTAGGTTAACTTTTGGTTTAACAGATTTGTGGTTGCCATAAACTTGGTAATTATTTACTAGTTAACCATCAGGTACAGACTGTGCCTTCTAAGCAAATCATTTCTATCTCTGAGGCCTCCTATGTCAAACAGAGTAGACACAAACACGTCCTGGTTGATATATTACTGTGGAAAAGGTGCTTCTGTAAAATATATTTGGGAACCAGTGGCGTGTATTCATGGATGCCAAGGGATGCCAGGTTTCCCAAAAATGTTGACACATTTATTTTGTTTTAAATCTTTCGTCTCTGTGTTTCATAATTTCCCTTCAATTCGCAAGAGGCTGAACGCATCTCACAGGAGAAAGCATCCGAGTGAGCGAAACAACGCCCCTCTGTCTTTCTAGTTGTAGGCCATCTGTCTGATGCTGTCTGGTCCAAACGAGTATGACATTGTTCCAAACTCACTTTGCGGAATTCAAAATGATGATGCTTGTCTTTTATAATTCAGATATACAGTAGCAGTTAAACGTTTAGACACACCTACTCATTCCAGGGTTTTTCTTTATTTTTTACTATTTTCTACATTGATGAATAATAGAAGACACCAAAACTATGAAATAACACATATGGAATCATGTAGTAACCAATAAAGTGTTAAACAAATCAAAATATAGTTTATATGAGATTCTTCAAAGAAGCCACACTTTGCCTTGATGGCAGCTTTGCACAATATTGGCATTCTCTCAACCAGCTTCATGAGGTAGTCACCTGGAATGCATTTCAGTTAACAGGTGTGCCTTGTTTAAAGTTAATTTGTGGAATTTCTTTCCTTCTAAATGCGTTTGAGCCAATCAGTTGTGTTGTGATGAGGTAGGGGTGGTATACAGACAATAGCCCTATTTGGTAAAAGATGCCTTCCTAATATTTAGTTGCACCCCCCTTTGCCCTCAGAACAGTTTCATTTTGTCAGGACATGGACTCCACAGGGATGCTGGCCCATGTTGACTCCAATGCTTCCCACAGTTGTGTCAAATTAGCTGGATGTATTTTGGGTGGTGGACCTCTCTTCATATACATGGAAAACTGTTCAGTGTGAAAAACCAAACCGCATTGCAGTTCTTGACACACTCAATCTGGTGCGCCTGGTACTGACTACCATACCCCGTTCAAAGGCACTTAAATATTTTGTCTTGCCCATTCACCCTCAATGGCACACATGCTCAATCCATGTCTCAAGTCTCAAAAATCGTTATTTAACCTGTCTCCTCCCCTTCATCTACACTGATTGAAGTGGATTTAACAGGTGACCTCAATAAGGGATCATAGCTTTCACCTGGTCAGTCCATGTAATGGAAACGTTTTGTACACTCAGTGTATTTGGATGTCAACCACCATAAAACCTAATCCAAGAAGAACATTGAGCCATTAAATGTACTACCAGTGCAATAATATGGGACTAAAAACAATGCCTACAATGAATATTATTTGATAGCCTAAACATTACCAAACTTCTAGTCTGTTTCAAATGGTATAAGTGGATTGTCAACTTTGAGAAAAACGATTTAGTTGAACCTGTTGCTCACGCGCGTATCTGCCATCACTATAATGTTCCCACCTAATCTAGATTTACATGACTATCTCATGAAGCTGGTCTAGAGAATGCCAAGAGTGTGCAAAGCTGTCATCAAGGCAAATGGTGGCTACTTTGAAAAATCTAAAATATATTTTGATTTAACACTTTTTTGGTTACTACATGATTCCATATGTGTTTACAGAAGCACCTTTTCCACAGTAATATATCAACCAGGACGTGTCTGTCTACTCTGTTTGACATCTGAGCATTGGAGGTTTTGATGTCTTCACTATTATTCTACAATGTAGAAATTAATAAAAAATAAAGAAAAACCCTTGAATGAGTAGGTGTCAGCTTTTGACTGGTACTGTATTTGCTTGTTTGTGCATGTGTTGGTTTCCATGCTCAAACCCACAGCCTTTGTGCATTTACTACTACCGTAAAATACAGTGATGAAAATGAAGTACATACTAACAATTAACTTCACACCTTGCCAAGTTTGGACTTTTTGTATAATGTGAGGTCATGATACTGTAGGTTAACTTTTGGTTTAACAGATTTGTGGTTGCCATAAACTTGGTAATTATTTACTAGTTAACCATCAGGTACAGACTGTGCCTTCTAAGCAAATAATTTCTATCTCTGAGGCCTCCAATGCTCAGATGTCAAACAGAGTAGACACAGACACGTCCTGTGCCTTCTAAGCAAATAATTTCTATCTCTGAGGCCTCCAATGCTCAGATGTCAAACAGAGTAGACACAGACACGTCCTGGTTGATATATTACTGTGGAAAAGGTGCTTCTGTAAAATATATTTGGGAACCAGTGGCGTGTATTCATGGATACCAAGGGATGCCAGGCTTCCCAAAAAATGTTGACACATTTATTTTGTTTTAAATCTTTTGTCTCTGTGTTTCATAATTTCCCTTCAATTCGCAAGAGGCTGAACGCATCTCACAGGAGAAAGCATCCGAGTGAGCGAAACAACGCCCCTCTGTCTCTAGTTGTAGGCCATCTGTCTGATGCTGTCTGGTCCAAACGAGTATGACATTGTTTCAAACTCACTTTGCGGAATTCAAAATGACGATGCTTGTCTTTCATAATTCAGATATACAGTAGCAGTTAAACGTGTGGACACACCTACTCATTCCAGGGGTTTTCTTTCTTTTTACTATTTTCTACATTGATGAATAATAGAAGACACCAAAACTATGACATAACACATGGAATCATGTAGTAAACAAAAAAGTGTAAAACAAATCAAAATATGTTTCATATGATATTCTTCAAAGAAGCCACACTTTGCCTTGACAGCTTTGCATAATATTGGCATTCTCTCAACCAGCTTCATGAGGTTGTCACCTGGAATGCATTTCAGTTAACAGGTGTGCCTTGTTTAAAGTTAATTTGTGGAATTTCTTTCCTTCTTAATTAATGTGTTTGAGCCAAGCAGTTGTGTTGTGACAAGGTAGGGGTGGTATACAAAATATAGCCCTATTTGTAAAAAAAATCCATATTGTGGCAAGAGCAGCTCAAATAAGCAAGCGAAATGACAGTCCATCATTACTGTAAGACATGAAGGTCAGTCAATCCGAAAAACTTTAAAAGTTTCTTCAAGTGCAGTCACAATAACCATCAAGCGCTATGATGAAACTGGCTCTCATGAGGAAGACCCAGAGTTACCTCTGCTGCAGAGGATAAGTTCATTAGAGTTGATGAGTCCAAATTTGAGATTTTTGGTCAAGTGCAGCGTCTGTTTGCTCCTCATTACACACCATAGACCAACAAATATTCTTTACATCAACATAGGAATCACTACAAAACTTTTTCTGTGACCTCTTATACACTTTATTAGGCCCAGCCTTTGGAACTTTGATTTTCCTAGATATGGCTACGATATTGTTTTCACTACATCCAATGGATCTAGATACTGCTTTCAAGCCTATTTCTGCAGCATTAGTCATGATTTGATCAATACATGTTGATGATTTCATTCCTGTGCTGTTTGTAACTACCCTGGTAGGTTGACTGATAACCTGAACCAGTGCACAGCTTGATGAAAGCCAGTCAATATTTAAATCACCCAGAAAATATACCTCTGTTCCTTTCACATACATTATCAGGCATTTCACAAATGTTATCCAGATACTGACTGTTAGCACTCGGTGGTCTATAGCAGCTTCCCACAAGAATGGGCTTTAGGTGAGGCAGATGAACCTGTAGCCATTGTACTTCAACAGTATTTAACATGAGATCCTCTCTAATCTTTACAGGAATGTGGTTCTGAATTTAATCAGCAACACCTCGACCACTCACATTTCTGTATTTCTGTAAATGCTAAAACCTTGTATTGCTACCACTGTATCATCAAAGATACTGTCCAAGTGAGTTTCAGAGATAGTCAAAATTTGAATGTCATCTGTTACTAGCAAGTTATTAATTTTATTATTATTAACTTTGTTTCTTAAGCTACATATATGTTAACGTGGGCTATTCTGAGCTCTTTTCTGGATGCTTGCTTGTTTTCATTGCTTTACTGGGAAGTTTAGCAGAAGTAGATATTCTCATGTTATTTATATTAGTACAGGGTGAACTGCACACAGTGGACTTCCTACTAGGGCACACCGCCTCAGTGCCAACAGCATACATCTGGTCAATAGGCACATGATTGCTGTATACAATAGCTGTAGGATCACCAGAGGCATTCATGGCAATTAGAAGGACATAAATTAGGTTACTTACATTGTGTCTACCAACATCCCTGGTATAATTGTCACGCCCTGACCGTAGAGATCCTTTTATTCTCTATGTTTGTTTGGTCAGGGTGTGACTCGGGTGGGAAAGTCTATGCTTTCTGGTTCTTTGTTTTTGGCCGGGTATGATTCTCAATCAGGGACAGCTGTCTATCGTTGTCTCTGATTGGGAATCAGACTGAGGCAGCCTTTTTTCCTTTTCTCATTTGTGGGTTGTTGTCTTTGTTAGTGGCATGTATAGCCTTACAGAGCTTCACGTTCGTTTTGTTGTTTATTGTTTTTATCAGCGACATTTAAAATAAAAGAATGTACGCTTACCACGCTGCACCTTGGTCCGGTCATTTCCTTGACGTCGATCGTGACAATAATGTACATTTGCTAAAGCATTATGACGACTCAGCGACACAATGGTAGGGATTAACTGAGCTGGGCTTGGGTCATTGATAAGTCGTTGTCTCAACACAACCTTATAATGCTGTGAAAGGATCCATGAACCCAAATGCTTTGGGTGGATCCCATCCTCTTTATAAAACGTGTTTTGTTTCCAAAAGGTATCGAAATTGTCAACAAAAGTTACACCCATTGAGCTGCAATAATCACGTAGCCTGTTGTGAAGAGCGATAATCCTGCTAAAGCGCTCAATGTCATGATTCAGAGAGGGAACAGGGCCAGATATGATGGGTCTTTTTATTAGTGCCTAGCAGAGAGTCAATCAGCTATTTAAAATCCAGTTTCAATTCTTCAGAGCTGCCCTTCAGAATGTCATTTAAAACCCACATGGACTACGATAGAATCAATTTCTATCTCCTGAAGTGGTACATTCGGGAGCAGCTTAGTAATGTCATTTACTTGAGCTTCGAAACAAAGCGTAGTAGTTTCAGCTCCTACAGTGCTGGAACCGTTAATTTACTTCTCCAGACAAAGAGGGCTCCATTGTAAAACTTGTCTTTGACTAACTTCATTAGCTTGATGGCTAGCAGCTTAGCTAGGTTAGTGGCTCTGTCAAGCAGACTTCAAGCTGTCGGTTCAGAGGGATTCCGGGACAAGAAATAGCAGTCCTAACTGTTAAAAGCTAACCACGTTGATGGCATTGGCATTTCTCTAGAAGTAGGGTGAGTCAACATATTTTTCTACTTGCACGAAGGCCAGAAATCAGAACCATGGACAGGCACGTCATATTTAGCTTATGTTGATTGGACTAAATTGTTTTTGGTATCTTTTAGTTGTCACTGTATTAGACTAAGCAGAGGTGATTTGATGATGCTGAAATGTTGAAGTTGAAATGGTGCTGGATTAGCTACTGTTTTCTTCGATTTGTGGTAACTCTTTCATTCTAAATCAATTGTTGTTTAGTGGTTTGAAAATGTTGGAAACATGAACTTGCTTGACCATGCTGTAGGTCATGTAATTGTCTGTTACTGTACATGCAATATGCTTTGTGGACTTCACTGGAGAGAGGTTGCTCTCTGGTTTTGTGATAAAACAAATGTGTTTTACAAAAGGCTGTGAAGTATTTGTAGTTAATCATATCAGTAATGTTAGTTCATCATATCAGAGCTGTATTGCCGCCCACTGGTGAAGTGGAGCAGAGCATGCTGGGCGATCTCCAGCTCAGAGAAGATCAGCTTGAGAGAAGTCAAGTGAGAGAAAGTTCCAGCCATTCTTATTTTCCTACCAGTTAGCTTTCATTGTGTTAGCCAAGTCCTTGTTGATATGTAAGTACATATTTCATATCTTTCAGGTGTCTATGTCTGAAGTTGCGCTCTGCGCCGATGATGTTGTAGTTATGGTTATGCTAATTAGTCGTTTCTATCACTAGCTACTATAGCTATTGTGCATGGCTAGCTCTGTTTTGATTGTCATCATTTCGGACATTTAGCCCTGTATTTGTATAGGGCAATGCGTCGTTTATATGCCCTGTAATTGTATACATGTATGGTACATCATTATAGGGGTATTAGATCATATTTCACTGTTTAGAGGTATTCAAGTTAATAGCGCAATTGTAGCCTTGTACTGAAGATGATGGTGGTATGCTTTGTAGTACAGGTGCTGCGGCTCCCCTATGATGTCAAATGAGTAGTCAGATTCAAGTTTCTTTGCGCTGTGTGGTCCTGTATAGCATTAAGTCATCATAGTCATGTTAAACCATGCATATTGTTTATAAGAGATGTGATTTGGAGATTGTATTCTGTCATTTACTATTGTATCTTTATTTATCTCTTTACTTGCAGACCACGCACGCACACACACACTTTGGTTGAAGCAAGTTGCCGGACCACTAAGTGCCTTATCCCATCCATACTACATACACTGTGCGGTGCTGTTCTGTGCCTGTGCATCTTAACCGTTATTAAACCACCTCAACTGGAATCCTACCTGTCTGTCATCTGTGCCTTTACCAGTGTAATGTAGTGAACATTAGACCATAATCCAGTTCGTGTATTGGTACTTGGGATTCCAGTTCCATGTTTTACGGTAGCCAGACAGCGGGAGTGATATGCCATGTGAACTGTGTAATACCAGCATACTTCTGAGTAAAGTTAAACTAAAGTTTACAAACGGCCCTGTAGCCCCTCCAGTAACCACGAGCACAACCGTTCCTTGATTTTAACTGGCGGCTTTATTCTGTAGTTGTAGTCAGAATTATCACCTTCCGTGAGAACTATGAAGTAAATGAAAATATAGTTAAGCACACTCGTACAACCTTCTTGTCTTACGAGTGACTTGTGACTTATTAGCTTGGTATAACTCTGAAGTGTTTACATACATAAACAGTTTAGCCGGAGCTATAACAGTATCAGATTAAACACATGAATAAAGGAAAAATACCTCATTGGCTGCTTATTACAGAAGGGAGGAAATCAAAAACTTCACACTTATTATTCCTGGCATGAATTCACGCTTCATCCTTAATTATTATAACTTTACCATTCTAACATACACACTTCAACCTTTACGAACTACACCGGAAGACATGAAAACTTAGCTAAAACAGCGCGTGATTGCCTTCACCCCAAAGGTGTGTTGCTACGATAATGATCCCCGTTACAACAGTTATTAGCCACGTAGTTCCTCTTGTCTTATCACTTCCCCCGCATAGCAAACACGTAAACAATTCAAATAACAAACCAACGACATAGACTTACAGGTTAATTGTCAGTTACAGCCCCGACCTCAGTTCTTATAAACATATGCAATCTAAATAACTGTGGATGTTACAACCATCACACGGGTGCGAACACATAAAGTAAACCTAACCTAAAGAATATACAGTCCTCACTTACGGGTGTGGTTGAATGGTCTTCTTATTGGCTCGGCCTTTAGGCCTATATATTGCAAGGCATATGAATTGAAAGGTTATGGAGCAAGCAACGCAATTATCACAACACATAGGTTGTAATATGGTTGGGGAGGCTCGACTTCCTCAGGGATTTTACCCACACACCGCTACTGTTGGGAACATAAAATGACATGCTATAAATACATTTATTTTGACACATTTTCGATATCTAAGTGTGTATAATGTACTCTATCAATTTGCCACTGCATTTCTTGCTCTCTTGGGTTGCTCCACCACTTATCCAAAGGAATAGCAGGGCCACAATCATTTAATTTCCATGTCATACATCCCAGGACTGTCAGCTGTGCTCCATATGAACCTGGGATCTGAGACATCACTGTACTGGTTCCCAAACTATAATCCTGTGGTTCTTCTCTCCTCAGCTCAGTAAGAAGTATGGCTCAGTGTTTACTGTATGGCTGGGCTCCAAACCTGTAGTGGTGATCTCTGGCTATCAGGCTATCAAGGATGCTTTTGTCACACAAGGAGAAGAGTTCAGCGGCAGAGCCAACTACCCCGTGATCATGACAGTCACTAAAGGATATGGTGGGTGATTATTTGTTATTTTTTTAAATGGGAGTGGGTGGGTGTCATTGACCTTGCTACAGTCAGTCTGTGTGGAAATTACATTACATTAGGTTTATGTTATGCTATTCTAATTCTTCCTCTTTGTGCTTCTGTCATACTGTTTACTGTAGGGGTGTTGGTGAGCAGTGGGAAGAGATCTAAAGATCTTCGCAGGTTCTCGCTGATGACCCTGAAAACCCTTGGGATGGGGCGCAGGAGCATTGAAGAACGTGTCCAAGAAGAGGCTAAGATGCTGGTGAAAGCCTTCAGTGAATATGGAGGTAGATTGTTTTTCTTAGTATTTTTCTTGCCTTGGAAATATATTTTATAATTACTTTATGGGCAATATTACTCAGGTTGTTGGAATGTGAGAAACTGAAGATACATGGTTTACTGCAGAATATAGTAACAGTAACACCCATGGGGTGTACAGGGTTTTTATAGTATAGACATGTCATTTACCTGTGAACATGTACCTTTTTAGTGCTGCGGGATTACTGATGTTTGAGGTCGTTTTGATCAGATAATTGCGGTTTTCGGTTTCAGTAATAAAAAAAAAAAACATGAAGTGCAGTATGCATTATGTTGTTTAAATGTTGTTATAACACAGAATTAAACAATTAATACACGTGACTGCCCGTTACTCATTTATTAACCATCATTTATTCACATTACTTTACTTTACTTAGTTTCAGCCACTTGCGCATTTATCTCATCGGAGAAAGCATTCGAGCGAAACGGCGCCGCTCTGTCTCGTGGAAACTATTCAGACCCCTTGACTTTTTCCACATTTTGTTACGTTACATCCCTATTCTAAAATTGATTAAATACTTCCCCCCCCCCTCATCAGTCTACACGCAATACCCCATAATGACAAAGCGAAAACAGGTTTTTGGAAAATGTTGCAAATGTATAAAAATAAAAAACCGATAACTTATTTACATAAGTATTCAGACCCTTTGCTATGAAACCCAAAATTGAGCTCTGGTGCATCCTGTTTCCATTGATCATCCTTGATGTTTCTACAACTTGATTGTAGTCCACCTGTGGTAAATTCAATTGATTGGACATGATTTGGAAAGGCGCACACCTGTCTATATAAGGTACCACAGTTGACAGTGCATGTCAGAGCAAAAACCAAGCCATGAGGTAGAAGGAATTGTCCGTAGAGCTCCGAGACAGGATTGTGTCGAGGCACAGATCTGGGGAAGGGTACCAAATAATTTCGGCAGCATTGAAGTTTACCAAGAACACAGTGGCCTCCATAATTTTTTAATTGAAGAAGTTTGGAACCACCAAGATTCTTCTAAGAAGGCCAGCATCCGAGTTGCCTCTTCACTTTTGACGTTGAGACGTTGAGGTGTTTTGCGGGTACTATTTAATGAAGTTTTGGACTTGTGAGGCATCCGTTTCTCATACTAGACACTCTAATGTACTTGTCCTCTTGCTCAGTTGTGCACCGTGGCCTCCCACTCCTCTTTCTATTCTGGTTAGAGCTAGTTTGCGCTGTTCTGTGAAGGGAGTAGTACACAGCGTTGTACGAGATCTTCAGTTTCTTGGCAATTTCTCGCATGGAATAGCCTCAATTTCTCAGAACGAGAATAGACTGTCGAGTTTCAGAAGAAAGTACTTTGTTTCTGGCCATTTTGAGCCTGTAATCGAACCCACAAATGCTGATGCTCCAGATACTCAACTATTCTAAAGGACAGTTTTATTGCTTCTTTAATCAGAACAACAGTTTTCAGCTGTGCTAACATAATTGCAAAAGGGTTTTCTAATGATCAATTAGCCTTTTAAAATGATATGTTGTGTTAGCTAATCCAAGTTTGTCATTGGAACACAGGAGTGATGGTTGCTGATAATGGGCCTCTGTACGCCTATGTAGATATTCCATAAAAAAATCTGCCGTTTCCAGCTACAATAGTCATTTACAACTTAACAATGTCTACACTGTCACGATCGTTGGTTGAATTTATGGACCAAGGCGCAGCGTGCATAGAGCATAGAGGATGACACTCACAGAAAACAATAAAGCGCAAACCGAAACGTGAAACTAATGTAGTGCTCGCAGGCAACTAGACATAGACAAGATCCCACAAAAACCCAGTGGGAAAAGGCTGCCTAAATATGATCCCCAATCAGAGACAACGATAGACAGCTGCCTCTGATTGGGAACCATACCAGGCCAACATAGAAATGAAAAAACTAGACTACCCACCCTAGTCACACCCTGACCTAACCAAAATAGAGAAAAAAAAGGATCTCTAAGGTCAGGGCGTAACATACACTGTATTTCTGAACTATTTAATGTTATTTTAATGGACAAAATATTTGCTTTTCTTTCAAAAACAAGGACATTTCTAAGTGAGCTCAAACTTTTGAACAGTAGTGTATGTACGGTGGGGCAAAAAAGTATTTAGTCAGCCACCAATTGTGCAAGTTCTCCCACTTAAAAAGATGAGAGAGGCCTGTAATTTTCATCATAGGTACACTTCAACTATGACAGACAAAATGAGAAAAAAAATCCAGAAAATCACATTGTAGGATTTTTAATGAATTTATTTGCAAATTATGGTGGAAAATAAGTATTTGGTCAATAACAAAAGTTTATCTCAATACTTTGTTATATACCCTTTGTTGGCAATGACAGAGGTCAAACGTTTTCTGTAAGTCTTCACAAGGTTTTCACACACTGTTGCTGGTATTTTGGCCCATTCCTCCATGCAGATCTCCTCTAGAGCAGTGATGTTTTGGGGCTGTTGCTGGGCAACACGGACTTTTAACTCCCTCCAAAGATTTTCTATGGGGTTGAGATCTGGAGACTGGCTAGGCCACTCCAGGACCTTGAAATGCTTCTTACGAAGCCACTCCTTCGTTGCCCGGGCGGTGTGTTTGGGATCATTGTCATGCTGAAAGACCCAGCCACGTTTCATCTTCAATGCCCTTGCTGATGGAAGGAGGTTTTCACTCAAAATCTCATGATACATGGCCCCATTCATTCTGTCCTTTACATGGATCAGTCGTCCTGGTCCCTTTGCAGAAAAACAGCCCCAAAGCATGATGTTTCCACCCCCATGCTTCACAGTAGGTATGGTGTTCTTTGGATGCAACTCAGCATTCTTTGTCCTCCAAACACGACGAGTTGAGTTTTTACCAAAATGTGACATGTGATATGACATTCTCCCAATCTTCTTCTGGATCATCCAAATGCTCTCTAGCAAACTTCAGACGGGCCTGGACATGTACTGGCTTAAGCAGGGGGACACGTCTGGCACTGCAGGATTTGAGTCCCTGGCGGCGTAGTGTGTTACTGATGGTAGGCTTTGTTACTTTGGTCCCAGCTCTCTGCAGGTCATTCACTAGGTCCCCCCGTGTGGTTCTGGGATTTTTGCTTACCGTTCTTGTGATCATTTTGACCCCACGGGGTGAGATCTTGCATGGAGCCCCAGATCGAGGGAGATTATCAGTGGTCTTGTATGTCTTCCATTTCCTAATAATTGCTCCCACAGTTGATTTCTTCAAACCAAGCTGCTTACCTATTGCAGATTCAGTCTTCCCAGCCTGGTGCAGGTCTACAATTTTGTTTCTGGTGTCCTTTGACAGCTCTTTGGTCTTGGCCATAGTGGAGTTTGGAGTGTGACTGTTTGAGGTTGTGGACAGGTGTCTTTTATACTGATAACAAGTTCAAACAGGTGCCATTAATACAGGTAACGAGTGGAGGACAGAGGAGCCTCTTAAAGAAGAAGTTACAGGTCTGTGAGAGCCAGAAATCTTGCTTGTTTGTAGGTGACCAAATACTTATTTTCCACCATAATTTGCAAATAAATTCATTAAAAATCCTACAATGTGATTTTCTGGATTCTTTTTCCTCATTTTGTCTGTCATAGTTGAAGTGTACCTATGATGAAAATTACAGGCCTCTCTCATCTTTTTAAGTGGGAGAACTTGCACAATTGGTGGCTGACTAAATACTTTTTTGCCCCACTGTAAATTATGTAAATATTTTTTTTTTAATTTGCTAAAATTTCTAAACCTGTTTTTGCTTTGTCATTTTGGGGTATTTATTGTGTGTCGATGGATGAGGGGGAAAAAGCGTTGAAATGATTTAATTACAACAACAAATAATATTATGCCCAGCTCACGAGCCAGGCCCCTTGATAATGTGATCCTAATGGTAAGTCCACCATTGGTTAAACCTCCGCACTACAAAACCAGACAGAGCACTTTGCCAGGACCTGCCTCTCCCTCCAGGACCCCATGGGTAACGTTTGTTTTGTAATCAGTGTAACTGAGATACATTATTCTGTAATCGGTTTAACTGTATACATAATTCTCAGTATATTATCTTCAGCAAGGTTTTCACGTAAACATGTCATTGAAAAGGTACCATTTTACATTAAAATACATGGAAAAACGAGTTGTTGCTTCTCACAGCTATTTCTAAAAGTTTCACCATCACAATATTATATATGGATAACCAATCAGGTATTTTAAAAGTATTTGTGTGTTCTTGCCTTCCTTCTCTAATCTAGATTCAGTTGTCAATCCCAAAGAATTGCTTTGCAATTGTGTTGGCAATGTGATCTGCTCCATAGTCTTTGGGCACAGGTTTGAAAATGACGACCCAATGTTTCAGCTCATCCAAAAGGCTGTTGAGGCCTACTTCAATGTCCTCAGCAGCCCTATTGGAGCGGTACAGTAACTTTTCAGCTCATCTCTTTTCATAGAATCTTCCATTGCTCTCAACGCCCTGCTAAATTGAAGCTCTATCACAGTAATTGCACAAAATGGTCTTGGGCTGACCAAGCCATTGTTTTCACTAACAAAACCCCCCCCATCCTTTTTCTTTCAGATGTACAACATGTTCCCTAGAATCGTTTGGTGCTTTCCAGGCAAACACCATGAGGCGTTTGCTATCGTAAACAAGGCCAAAGCTTACATACAAGGGCAAGCAGAAATCCGTCTTAAAACCCTTGACACCTCTGAACCTCAGGACTTCATCGAGGCCTTCCTGGTTAAAATGCTGGAGGTAGAAAACACGGCATGATCCTCACATTGGAGGGTGAACCTCTTACACATTATGAAAATATGGAATGTGGCTGGAATTAAGATACTATCCATGTCCACTTATGCTAGTTCGGCTATCATGAGTAAATAGACAAGTGAGAGGCCAATCTCTGGTTTTCCAACGTAATTAGTGGCAATAGGTATGTGGAGATGGCAACAACTAGCCACCAGATGTCGATGTTTACTTACATAACTGATGGTGACTTATTCTCTTCTCTTAGGACAAAGATGATCCCAACACTGAGTTCAACAATGATAATATGGTGATGACTGCATGGACCCTGTTTGCTGCTGGAACAGAAACCACATCATCCACCCTAAGACAATCATTTCTGATGATGATAAAGTACCCTCACATTCAAGGTACCCTGCTACCCAAGTCTTTATCGATTGCGTCCAAATCTCCTAGACCTATTAGAAAACACTGTAATCCCCCAAAAAGTATAATTCTGGACTATGAATTGTTTGAAATGTGTTATTACGATGTAGTGACATGTAATAACTCCAACAACAATCTGTACATGGTATCAGTGGAACGTAATGTAAAGTGTGACTTAAATCTTCCTAAGAGAGTGTTCAGAAGGAGATAGACGAGGTGATTGGCTCAAGAGTGCCCACGGTTGACGACAGAGTTAAAATGCCCTACACGGATGCTGTCATTCACGAAGTCCAGCGATACATGGACCTCACTCCCACCTCTATACCCCACAAAGTGATGAGAGATACAGAGTTCTACAACTACCACATTCCAGAGGTGACCACAATTATGAAACTGTACAAACACTGAATGTTCAATTTCACTGTATCTTGTTCGACGTGGTGGAACTGTTGTTTAAAAAAGATGATTTACATTTTACGGATCAACATGCAGTTTTCATAGCAAGTGATGGGTGGTATTTTGTCATTCTTTCAGGGTACCATGGTCCTGCCTCTGCTGTCCTCTGTGCTTACTGATCCCAAATTGTTTAAAAACCCAGATGAGTTTGACCCAGAGAACTTCCTGGATGAAAATGGAGTCTTTAAGAAAAATGATGGATTCTTTGCTTTTGGAGTGGGTAAGATCATGCTCCAAGTAGTTTGTGGATTATGTGAGTTAAAAACAAGAAACCTAGTGGCCTGGGGTGGTCTTGCAGTCTACAGTAAGCCGCTGCCTCTCTGGAGGTACTATGTTCCGCTGCCAGCATGGGTTTGGTTTGAATCTGACCCGCTGCTTTTCAGCACACTCCTAATAACTTTCCTGTATCTCTCTATATCCTATCCACAAAAAACTTTAAAAGATATGAGAGGATTGGGCCTTTCCTAGCCTGGTGGAGCTAGCCTGATCCACCAGCCTAGGGTTTCCCCACTCATTTAAAAAAAAATTAACAAGAAACCTGAGAACCTCTGGTCAACTTCAATTCAGTTATAGGCTCAGCTGACTGACAATGACCTCTATCCTTTCTCTTGTTTCTCAGGGAAGCGGGCGTGTCCTGGGGAGGCTCTAGCCAGAGTGGAGCTCTTTCTCTTCTTTACCTCCCTCCTGCAGCGCTTCACTTTCACCGGCACCAAACCTCCAGAGGAGATCAACATCGAGCCAGCGTGCTGCAGCTTTGGCCGCATGCCACGTTCCTATGATTGCTACATCAAACTCAGGACTGAGGAGTGACCACTTTACTGTGGAGAGGTCACAGGCTCAGCTTCACAGGCAGCTGCTTGTCATTATACAGTAACCATAGCCTTACATTTACCACCTTTTTTCTTGTAGACAACTATATAAGTGTTAGTGAGTTGTATGCATCTTGCTATTATCCTCAGGTAGGATCTCTAAGGTATGTTTTGATATTTCAAGGCTAATTTCTGTCTACATTAACATCTTTTAAAGCTTGTTTTTGTTCAGGTTTCAAGAATTGCCATCAGAGTTGGTCACCATATGCTGTATATCAAACTCCCCTGCTTTGTACCCTTGTAAAATAGGACAATATTTTTGGCACAGACCTATAGGTTCATATTAAATTGTCTATTGAAACGTTATGGTGAAAGGACCAAATGTTTCAGGTGTTAAAATGTAAGCAACTGAAATGGGTCTTGTTTTGTAGGTTGCTATGTGGTTAGGACTGTACATCTATACTGGAAGAGCACTTAGGGGTACTGTACACTATGTATACTGTGGGGTCACTATGTTATTCTGCCTTTGTTTTCAACATGACTGATGTATTGTAACACAACATTTGGTTGTAACTTTTGCTTCAACTAATAAATAGTACTGCACACTTCAGCCAGATTCAAACAATATCTTGTGTGTCCAGACCTGTCATTAAAAACGAGCTTTGTGTTCGGATTACCTGCTCACATAGAACTGTCGTATTAGACTTGTGTAGACACATAAGTATATCCATGTACACATATATATTATCTGTTTCACAGAAGAAGAACGCTGTTACTGGAATGTTAGTGGTTACCAGAAAAATGTATCAATTAACTCATGAAAATAGAGACTTGGGCCCTGTACATTTTCGGAAAGTATTCAGACCCCTTCACTTTTTCTGAAAATGTTTACGTAACAGCCTCATTCTAGAATTGTTTCAGCGGACCAAGTAATTTGGCGTCACTCTAAAGCGGAAAGGTGGAATAAACGAGTCAGGAGTTGGTTTCTTGATTGAACACAGTTCTCTATTGAGGGATTTTGGTCAATACAAACACTCCAACATAATCAATGAAAATCTCCCAAGGAAAAACATACATCTTCTCCAGATGAAACAGGAACACAATACGATTATCTTTAAACTACAACAAAAGTCACGGGTTCTTCGTGGTTAGCTTCTCTCTCTTGGTAGCCTTCTTCCAGAGATAGGTTTTTCCTCCCTTCTTGCTGGTTCCCGCCTCTCTCTTGTAGGGAAAAGATCATAGGTCATTAGTACCATCAGCTGTGCTTAATTGCCTCAGGTCCCCTTGACTCACATGCCTAGTTGGGCTACTATCCGTGAGTCCAGCCTGCCCTCTGGTGGTCCTTCCACAATTGATTAACAAAAATCTAACCAATCTACACACAATACCCCAGAATGACAAAGTGAAAACAGGATTTTAGACATTTTTGCAAATCTATTTATCACATTACCTAAGTATTCATACCCTTTACTCAGTACTTTGTTGAAGCACCTTTGGTAGCAATTACAGCCTCAAGTCTTCTTGGGTATGACGCTACAAGCTTGGCACACCTGTATTTGGGGAGTTTGTCCTATTCTCTGCAGATCCTCTCAAGCTCTGTCAGGTTGGATGGGGACTGTCACTGCACAGCTATTTTCAGGTCTTTCCAGAGATGTTCGATCGGGTTCAAGTCCGGGCTCTGGCTGAGCCACTCAAGGACATTCAGAGACTTGTCCCAAAGCTGCTCATGTGTTGTCTTGGCTGTGTGCTTAGGGTCGTTGTCCTGTTGGAAGGTAAACCAGCGCCCCAGTCTGTCACGCCCTGGCCTTAGTTATCTTTGTTTTCTTTATTATTTTAGTTAGGTCAGGGTGTGACATGGGGGATGTTTGTGTGTTTTTTGTCTAGTCTAGGGTGTGTGTATTGTCTAGGGGGTTTTGGTAGAGTTCATGGGGTTGTGTTCAGTGTAGGTGTTTATGTAAGTCTATGGTTGCCTGGATTGGTTCTCAATTAGAGACAGCTGTCTATCGTTGTCTCTGATTGAGAGTCATATTTAGGCAGCCATAGGCATTAGGTAGGTTGTGGTTAATTGTCTATGTTTGACGTTAGTAGTTTGTGTCTGCACTTTCGTTTGTAGCTTCACGGTCGTTTGTTGTTTTTGTTTAGTTTGTATTAGTGTTCGTGTTTGTTTCATCTTCTCAAATAAATAGAAGATGTATCTATATCACGCTGCGCCTTGGTCCTCTCTTTCACCTAAAGACGATCGTGACACAGTCTAAGGTCCTGAGCACTCTGGAGCAGGTTTTTTATCAAGGATCTCCCTGTACTTTGCTCTGTTCATCTTTCCCTCGATACTGCGTAGTCACCCAGTCCCAGACTTATTTGGGGAAATGAGGGGATAAGAAAGTTGTAAGTTCATGAAGCAGTTATAAGTTATATTCTTCAAGAATCAATGGGTTCGTCTCATCTCTCATCGGCTCAGTAAGAAATATGGCTGTGTTTACTAGGCAGCTTCTATTTGATGTCCATGAAAAACCTCTGAATAGGATACAGGAGCCTCGAGTAGAGGGTCCAAGAGTAAGGTTTGTGTGTGCATGTGTGTTTATGCTTGTTTCCAAAGCATAGCTTGATTGCGTCGTAAGATTGCCTGCCAAAATGACAAAAGAATATGTGTTACCATTAAGTGATAATGCCTGAGAACCCGGTGTTTGGAGGACATATTGACATGGGTGTTGCAAACCGTGTCAATATATCCTCCAAACACCGGCTTAGAGGGCATTATCACCTTTATATAACAGGTTACCAACATATTTAAAATAATGATTGACATAGTTTCATAAACAAAATTATTTTGATGAATTTATTCATACTATTTAATTCTTCCACAAGATATAGTCCCGACACAAATCTAGGGTTGCTACCCAAGCCGGTTGGTCGTTAGTTCAATCGGTTCAGTTGCTAGAGACGCGACCCAGCAGTTCCTTCTAAATGCTCCATTGCCAAACTGGCTGGCAGTTTTTATCACTTGCTTGCTAGCTAGCCAACTACGGCTAACTTAGTCGGGTCAAAAAGTGCATCCAGAATAACAGCAAAGTCGCATCATTTGCATTTGTTTAAGCTGTTTTCTAGTGACATTTATTTGGATACATCCATAACAATGAGCTAATGAGGTGTGATTTCACCTGGCTTAGAAAATGTCCTCACTTGTCAGGACACTTGTTCAGAGGAGCTAGCCAACAACACAGCTAACACAATCCCTTGAAACCGAAGCTGTAAAGACTGAAAACTAGCTGCACTTCGTTTCGTTTGACCTTTTTTCAATTGACATTTTCTTTGTTAGTATCCATAAAAATGATGCCAGCTGATTCATTATTTCGACTGGCTGAGAAACGCTGCCTGCCTGTATGTCTCGTCACGACTCCCAAAAACTTGAGTTGTTGCATCTTGTGTTGTTGTCAACCGGTGGCTGGCTAGCTAGCTAGCTAAAATTGTCCCTTTCCTAAATTAGCCATTGGACTTGTGGTTTTACTTAATTCTCCGTACTGGCCAATGATTATAATGTCAATTCTGATCCAACTATTAATTCATACATTGTTGTGCCCCTGGCCTGAGAGGATGGAAGTTCAATATGTAGCTAGATGTTGAAGGCTAATGTTAACTAGCTAACGTTGGAAGTTAGACTAGCAAGCATGCATTTTAGCCAGATAGCCTAGGACAACAAAAATAAAAGTGTGTACTGTATGACTGTTTCGTCAACATGAAAGAGAGGAGAATGGCATTGGCATTTCTCTACAAGTAGGGGGAGTCCACATGTTTTTCTACTTGCGCGCACGCACACTCAGATTTAAAAAAAACAGATAAAAACTGTACTGTACATGCAATATGCTTTGTGGAAAACACTGGACAGAAGTGGAACAGAGCATGCTGGGCGATCTCCATCTCAGAGAAGATCAGCTTGAGAGAAGTCAAGTGAGAAAGTTCCAGCCATCCTTGTGTTTTCATACCATTTAGCTTTCATTGTATTAGCCAAGGCCAGTGTGCGTCCGTGTTGACATGTAAGTACATATTTCATATCTTTCAGGTGTTATGTTTGAAGATGCGCTCTGCGCCGATGTCATATTTATGGTTATGCTAATTAGCCATTTCTACCGCAAGCTAGCTATTGTGAGCTGGCTAGCTCTGTTTTGGTTGTCATATCATTTCAGACATTTACTAGTAACCCTGTAATTATTTGTATAGGATACTGTCCCCCAGTGCGTTGTTTATATGCCTTGTAATTGTATACGTATATGGTACATCATTATATGGGTATAACATCGTATTTCACTGTTTAGAGGTATTCAAGTAAATTGTGCAATTGTAGCCTTGTACTGAAGATGATGGTGCTATGCTTTGTAGTCAGTGGCTATTTTAGCATGTAAATCTTGGTGGGGCAAACTCACCGCAAAATGTTTTTAGATGGAAAGCAGCAACACAAAACTAAACAATACATTCATTTCACTATAATGGTGACAAATGGTGCCCACAAACTGTTAGGACCTACATAAAGATGTCCCAACAGCAGTCCCAACACCTTCAGCGGAGCCTTGTCTGGCAGCGAAACAGTTCATTCAGCCTCATTTACTGCCTTTAAAAAAAACATAGCTGATTTGGCTGACTTGCTTAGCAAATGTGGTTTCTACTGACAATTGAGATTGCGTAAGGGGACAATTGAGATAGCGTAAGGGGACGACGAGCAGATTAGAGGAAATCTTATTGATTCAGCCAGCAAGGACGGACATAGTCAATATAACTATTTGTTCAGCACTTTTGAAATGTACAGCGACAGAATTCCGAACATGTGCCGTTCATACAGTATTCATCCTGTACACCAAGTCAGAACCGTAGGATAAATAAAGGGGCCATACAAGCAGACAATGAAAGCTCTTACAATATTCAATGATTACATTTCTCTGAAACAAACTATGTGCACCATGAAGTCAGAACAGTAGGCGGAATTATGACGGGAAAGGAGACCAAATTACTAGGGTAAGGCACATGGGCTACTAACAGCTTACTACACAACATACACTTAATATTACTTTCTTAGCTACATATAGTATACATATCTCCCTGGCAATTTACTTCATTTATGCAGCAGCATACAAGACATTCTTGGACTCACCTTGTTGTGCTATGCTCACTTGAACTGGAAGGTGGCCCGGCGGTCCTTCGTGGGCAAATTTTGTCATCAAAGTCTGGCATTCTCTGGATTTATGGTGCTTTCAAGACAACTGGGAACTCAGACAAAAACAAGGTTGAATCATGATGACGTTAGAGATCTTCAGGTCGGAGCTCTAGAAAGAGGCCCGAGTTTAAAACTTATTTTCCCAGTCGGAGCTCATTTCTTTCAGAGTTCTCAGTTGTCTTGAACTCACTGAAGTCAGATTTCCCAGTTTCGAGTTTACAGTCGTTTGGAGCGCAGCAGAAGTCATGCTGGATTGACAGTGTTGAATGTTTATCCTTTTAAGCTTGGAAAAGAGACCCTTTAACCCAGACTTAGCACCACATACCCACTTCACTGAATAGCAGGCAAGTGATTGGTTTGCAATGTAATGCCACTGATGCCTTCCAAACCACTCATTGTTGAATTTGAGATTTCTAACTTTTTGTGTAATGTTTATCAAATCAAATTAAATGTTATTTGTCACATGCGCCGAATACAACAGTGAAATGTTTACTTACAAGCCCTTAACCAACAATGCAGTTTCAAGAAAAATAAGTGTTAAGTAAAAATTTGATAAAAAATAAAAGTAACAAATAATTAATTAAAGAGCAGCAGTACAAAGGTACCCCTATATACAGGGGTACCGGTACAAAGTCAATATGCTGGTGCACCGGTTAGTTGAGGTAATTGAGGTAATATGTACATGTAGGTAGGGGTAAAGTGACTATGCATAGATAATAAACAGAGAGTAGCAGCAGCGTGCAAGGGCGGGGGGGAGTGGTCAATGCAAATAGTCTGGGTAGCCATTTGATTAGCTGTTCAGGCGGCCTGTCAGGAAGTCCAGTTGCAGAGGGAGGTGTTTAGTCCCAGGGTCCTTAGCTTAGTGATGATCTTTGAGTGCACTATGGTGTTAAACGCTGAGCTGTAGTCAATGAATAGCATTCTCAAATAGGTGTTCCTTTTGTCCAGGTGGGAAAGGGCAGTGTGGAGTGCAATAGAGATTGCATCATCTGTGGATCTGTTGGGGCGGTATGCAAATTGGAGTGGGTCTAGTGTTTCTGGGATAATGTTGTTGTGAGCCATGACCAGCCTTTCAAAGCACTTCATGGCTACAGACGTGTGTGCTACAGGTCGGTAGTCATTTAGGCAGGTTACCTTAGTGTTCTTGGGCACAGGGACTATGGTGGTCTGCTTGAAATATGTTGGTATTACAGACTCTGTCAGGGACAGGTTGAAAATGTCAGTGAAGACATTGCCAGTTGGTCAGCGCATGCTTGGAGTACACATCCTGGTAATCCATCTGGCCCTGCAGCCTTGTGAATGTTGACCTGTTTAAAGGTCTTACTCACATTGGCTACGGAGAGCGTGATCACACAGTTGTCCGGAACAGCTGATGCTCTCATGCATGTTTCATTGTTACTTACCTCGAAGCGAGCAAAATTACTTCTATGCTCGTCTTGTAGGCTCGTGTCACTGGATAGCTTGCGGCTGTGCTTCTCTTTGTAGTCTGTAATAGTTTGCAAGCCATGCCACATCCAACGAGCGTCGGAGCTGGTGTAGTACGATTCAATCTTAGTCCTGTGTTGACTCTTTGCCTGTTTGATGGTTCATCTGGGGAAATAGCGGGATTTCTTATAAGCTTCCGGGCTAGAGTCCCGCTCCTTGAAAGCGGCAGCTCTACCCTTTAGCTCAGTGCGGATGTTGCCTGTAATCCATGGCTTCTGGTTGGGGTATGTGCGCACAGTCACTGTTGGGACGACGTCATTGATGGACTAATTGATGAAGCCAGTGACTGATGTGGTGTACTCCTCATTGCCTTCGGAAGAATCCCGGAACATTTTCTAGTCTGTGCTATGTCCAGTGGCCGACCAATACGTTTTATCTATAATTTCTCATAATTATTTCTCTTCATATGACAAGGATTGAAAAGGATTTGCCAGTAGATTGTCGACTTGATTCATGATGATGACTGCAAGCTTGCTTGTTAAGATTTTGAAAGTAGGATGTTGATATGATCAGTCCAATCAAAGCTACTGTAGATATAACATGATTTGACGTAATTTTATCTGTGGCCAATGACCTTGAGCCTTATTGGACAGGCACTTCTTTGCAACTTTGGGATGGGGCGCAGGAGCATCGAAGAACAGGTCCAAGAAGAGGCTAAAATGCTAGTGAAAGCTTTCAGTGAATATGGAGGTAGATTGTTTTCTGAGTATTTTTCTTGCATTTGAAATATATTTTATAATATTGGCAATATCCTCGAGCGGAGCATGGGGGGCCTCAAGCGTAGAAATGATTTAATTATACATTTATTTTTTTTGCCAACTCACGAGCGAGGCCCCTTGATTAGGGAATTGTCTCTTCTGCCTAATGGTAAGTCCGCCACTGGTAAAACCTCCCCAGTACAAAACCAGACAGAGCACTTTGCCAGGACCTGCCTCTCCCTCCAGGACCCTAGGGATAAATTACAAGGGAGTTTAACATTTGTTTTGTAATCAGTGTAACTGAGAACTGGGGCAGGGTGAATGTCATCACAGATAAGGAAGTAACTGTATACATTATTCTCAGTATATTATCTTCAGCAAGATTTTAACACTAAACATGTAATTGAAAAGGTAACATTTTACTTTAAAAGACATGGAAAAACTAGTGTTTAATTCAAACGTAGTTGTTGCTTCTCACAGCTATTTCTAAAAGTTTCACCATCATAATATTACATACTTCATGGATAACCAATCAGGTATTTTAAAGTATTTGTCTGTCCTTGCCTTCCTTTTCTAATCTAGATTCAGTTGTCAATCCCAAAGAATTGCTTTGCAATTGTGTTGGCAATGTGATCTGCTCCATAGTCTTTGGGCACAGGTTTGAACATGACGACCCAATGTTTCAGCTCATCCAAAAGGCTGTTGATGCCTACTTCAATGTCCTCAGCAGCCCTATTGGAGCGGTACAGTAACTTTTCAGCTCATCTCTTTTCATAGAATCTTCCATTGCTCTCAACGCCCTGCTAAATTGAAGCTCTATCACAGTAATTGCACAAAATGGCCTTGAGCTGACCAAGCCATTGTTTTCACTAACAAAACCTCCTCCCATCCCTTTTCTTTCAGATGTACAACATGTTCCCTAGAATTGTTTGGTACTTTCCAGAAAATCACCATGAGATGTTTGGTATCATAAACAAGGCCAAAGATTACACACAAGGGCAAGCAGAAATCCATCTTAAAACCCTTTGTATTTATGGAACTTCAACTTGAAATGTATAATATACAGCTACAGTATGTCGATGTGAATTGAATACTAAAGTATATTCTTTTCTGTATTTTGCAGTTTCACAACATAAACGTTTTCAATATATTAATTCAAGAAAATTCACGCCTTGGGAGTTTTATTGAAGACTTAGTTGTTTTGCATGGGAACGCAATTCAAAGGCAGAATAACACCTCTGAACCTCAGGACTTCATCGAGGCCTTCCTGGTTAAAATGCTGGAGGTAGAAAACACAGCATGATCCTCACATTGGAGGGTGAACCTCTTACACATTATGAAAATATGGAATGTGGCTGGAATTAAGATACCATCCATGTTCACTTATGTGAGTTTGGCTATCATGAGTGAATAGACAAGTGAGAGGCCAATGTCTGGTTTTTCAATGTATTTAGTGGCAATAGGTATGTGGAGATGGCAACAACTAGCCACCAGATGTCGCTGTTTACTTACATAACTGATGGTGACTTATTCTCTTCTCTTAGGACAAAGATGATCCCAACACTGAGTTCAACAATGATAATATGGTGATGACTGCATGGAGCCTGTTTGCTGCTGGAACAGAAACCACATCATCCACCCTAAGACAGTCATTTCTGATGATGATAAAGTACCCTCACATTCAAGGTACCCTGATACCCAGCTCTTTATCGATTGCATCCAAGTCTCCTAGACCTATTAGATAACATTGTAATCCCAAAAAGAATAGTCCTGGACTATAAATAGTTTGACATTTGTTATTACGATGTAGTGACATGTAATAACTCCAACAACAATCCGTACATAGTATCAGTGCAACGTAATGTAAAGTGTGACTTAAATCTTCTTAAATCTAAATCTTCCTAAGAGAATGTTCAGGAGATAGACGAGGTGATTGGCTCAAGAGTGCCCACGGTTGATGACAGAGTTAAAATGTCCTACACGGATGCTGTCATTCACAAAATCCAGAGATACATGGACCTCAGTCCCACCTCTATCCCCCACAAAGTGATCAGAGATACAGAGTTCTACAACTACCACATTCCAGAGGTGAACCCAATTATGTAACTGTACCAACACTGAATGTTACATTTCACCATCTTTTGTTTAACATGGTGGAACTGTTGTTAAAATTGTTTTACTGATCAACATGCAGTTTTCATTGCAAGTGAAGGATGTTATTTTGTAATTCATTCAGGGTACCATGGTCCTGCCTCTGCTGTGCTTGTTGATCCCAAACTGTTTAAAAACCCAGATGAGTTTGACTCAGAACTTTCTGAATGAGAATGGATTCTTCGCTTTGAGTAAGATCATGCTGCAAGTAGTTTGTGGATTAAGTGAGTTCCTGTATCTATCCTAGCCACAAAAAAACATTAAAATATATGAGAGGATTGTGACTGCCCTTATCATGACACAAGGCGAGACCCAGATACAGGAGGCAGATGGTTGGAGTCTTACAATATTTAATAATCCAATAGGGTAAAGCAAGAGAATGGTCATGGACAGGCAAAAGGTCAAAACCAGTTCAGAGTTAACCGAAGGGCAGGCAGAATCAAGGTCAGGGCAGGCAGTCCAGAGTCAGGCAGGGGTCAAATCCAGGAAGACTAGCAAATAGAGAATATCAATAGGAGAACAGGAAAAACACACTGGTTGACTTGACAAACATACAAGACAAACTGGCACAGAGAGACAGGTAACACAGGGATAAATACACTGGGGGAAATAAGCGACACCTGGAGGGGGTGGAGACAATCACAAGGACAGGTGAAACAGATCAGGGTGTGACAGCCCTAGCCTGGTGGAGCTAGCCTGATCCACCAGCCTAGGATTTCCCCACTCATTTAAAAAACTTAACCAGTTCTCAGGTTTCTTGTTAACTTAAATTCAGTTATAGGCTCAGCTGACTGACAATTACCTCTCCCTTCTCCTTTCTCTTGTCTCTCAGGGAAGCGGGCGTGTCTGGGTGAGGCTCTAGCCAGAGTGGAGCTCTTTCTCTTCTTTACCTCCCTCCTGCAGCGCTTCACTTTCACCGGCACCAAACCTCCAGAGGAGATCAACATCGAGCCAGCGTGCTCCTGCTTTGGCTGCATGCCACGTTCCTATGATTGCTACATCAAACTCAGGACTGAGGAGTGACCACTTTACTGTGGAGCAGTCACAGGCTCAGCTTCACAGGCAGCTGCTTGTCATTATACAGTAACCATAGCATTACATTTACCACCTTTTTTCTTGTAGACAACTATATAAGCGTTAGTGAGTTGCATGTATCTTGCTATTATCCTCAGGTAGGAGGATCTCTAAGGTATGGGTTGATATTTCAAGGCAAATTTCTGTCCACATTCATGTATTTTTAAGCTTCTTTTTGGTCAGGTTTCAAGAATTCCCATCAGAGATGTTGCTTACCATATCTCTATACTTTTTATCACACTCCCCTGCTTTGTGCCCTTGTTAAACAGGACAACATTTCTGCACAGGCCTATAGGTTCATATTCAATTCTCAATTGAAATGTTATGGTGGAAGGACCAAAAGTTCAGGTGTTAAAATGTAAGCAACTGAAATTGGTCTTGTTGTGTAGGTTGCTATGTGGTTAGGACTGTACATCTATACTGGCAGAGCACTTCGGGGTACTGTACACTATGTATACAGTGGGGTCACTATGTTATTCTGCCTTTGTATTCTACTTAGCTGATGTATTGTAACACAACATTTGGTTTTAACTTTTGCTTCAACTAATAAATAGTACTGCACACTTCAGCCAGATTCAAACAATATCTTGTGTGTCCAGACCTGTCATTAAAAAGCGAGCTTTGTGTTCGGATTACCTGCTCACATAGAACTGTCGTATTAGACTTGTGTAGACACATAAGTATATCCATGTACACATATATAATATCTGTTTCACAGAAGAAGAACGCTGTTACTGGAATGTTAGTGGTTACCAGAAAAATAAATCAATTTACTCATGAAAATAGTATTGTGATGGTACAACACATTTTGCAAATGCTTTTGACACAATGGTTTTGTTTGGCTCAACTGATATTGAGTTTGTTTGCAAACTTAAACCTACAGTGCTGTGAAAGTTTTTGCCCCCTTCCTAATTTTCTCTACTTTTACATATTTTTGATATTGAATGTACTCAGATCTTCAACCAAAATCTATTAGATAAAGGGAACACATAACACAACGATTACATACTTACTTCATAAACAAAGTTATCCAACACCCAATGCCCCTGTGTGAAAAAGTAATTGCCCTCTTACACTCATAACTGGTTGTGCCAGATTTAGCTGCAATGACTCCAACCAAACTCTTACTATAGTTTTCATGTACACTTATGTGTTTTGAAACACTGTCTTGCTGCATGATTCAGCTTCAGCTCACAGATGTATGGCCCGACGTTCTCCTGTAGAATTCTCTGATACAGAGCAGAAATCATGGTTCCTTCTATTAAGGCAAGTCGTCCAGGTCCTGAGGCAGCAAAGCATCCCCAAACCAGCACACTACCACCACCATGCTGATCGCTGGTATGAGGTTCTTACTGTGGAATGCAGTGTTTGGTTTTCGCCCGGCATAATGGAACCCATGTCGTCCATCTGTGAGCTGATGCGCAGCTGGATCATGCAGGAAGACAATGATCCAAAACACATAATCAAGTCTACACGAGAATGGTTAAAAAGCAAAAAAAATGACATTTTGGAATGGCCTAGTCAAAGTCCTGACCTAATCCCAATTGAGATGTGGCAGGACTTGAAACGAGCAGTTCATGCTTGAAAACCCACAAATGTTGCTGAGTTAAAGCAGTTCTGCATGCAAGTGTGGGCCAGAATTCCTCCACAGATGTAAGAGACTTATCTACAGGAAGCATTTGGTTGCAGTCATTGCAGCTAAATCTGGCACAACCAGTTATTAAGTTCAAGGGGGCAATTACTTTTTCACACAAGGGAATTGGGTGTTGGACAACTTTGTTAATTAAATAAAATAAGTATACATTTTGTTTGTTATTTGTAAATTCAGGTTTCCTTTATCTAATAAGATCTGATAATAATCTGTTTTTAAAAAATTGCAAAAATAGAGAAAATCAGAAAGGGAGCAAATACTTTTTCACTGTCAGTGATACTGGCAAGAAAATAGATTGGCTAGCTAACAACATCATGAAAACAATGTGCGCTTCAAATGGACAGAAAGCTGTATGTTATGGTTCTGGATGGCCAGATAGCTAACAACAATGACACGAAACTGCCATGTCGTGAACCGTAAGTGGCTCGTTTCAGCTCATTTGATCTTGCTGTTGATACCATATCTTGTTTTGAGGTGTTTTGACTGTCACATTTCTGCTAATATGGCTAATAATTAGCTATCTAGCTAGCTACCAACAACCATAACAATGTATTTAAGAGACCAGTGCTCACAAAATATAGTTTACATGTCATCAACAATCTAAGCCAATCCAGTCTGTTTTGGCCCATAGTTGTGCACACATCGGTTTTGTTGCTAGACAACCAACACCATAGTGCACTCCAAGCTCATCATTAAGCTTCAAGTTCCTCTGCGTCCACATCACTGACAACCTGAAATGGTCCGTCCATACAGACAATGTGGTCAAGAAGGTGCAAACTCAGGAGGCTGAAGAAATTTGACTTTGCCCCTGAGATCCTCACAAACTTCTACAGATGCCCTATGGCGAGCATCCTGTCAGGCTGTATCACTGCCTGGTGTGGAAACTGCACCATCCGCAACCACCGGGCTCTCCAGAGATGGGTGAGGTCACCGGAGGAAAACTGCCTGCCCTCCAGGACATCTACAGCACCCGGTGTCACAGGAAGGCCAAGAAGATCCTCAAGGACCTCAGCCACCCGAGCCACGGCCTGTTCACCCCGCTACAATCTAGAAGGAGGAGACAGTACAGGTGCATCAAAGCTTGCACAGAGAGCCTGAAAAACAGCTTCTATCTCTAGGCCATCAGACTGTTAAATAGTCACCACAAGCTGGCCTCCGCCCAGTACCCTGCCCTGAACTTAGTCACTGTTACTAGCCAGTCTCCACCCAGTACCCTGCCCTGAACTTAGTCACAGTTACTAGCCAGCCTCCGCCCAGTACCCTGCCCTGAACTTAGTCAATGTTACGAGTCGGCTACCACCCAATACTTTACTCTGCACCTTAGAGACTGCTGCCCTATATACAGTTGAAGTCAGAAGTTTACATACACTTAGGTTGGAATCATTAAAACTCCTTTTTCAACCACTCCACAAATTTCTTGTTAACAAACTATAGTTTTGGCAAGGCGGTTAGGACATCTACTTTATGCATGACACAAGTAATTTTTCCAACAA